>NC_091088.1:44910760-45216195 GCF_032405125.1 Capricornis sumatraensis
CCCCCCTTCTTGTTGGATGGGCTTTCATCACAGCCTCTCTTCAATGACATTGCTACAGGTACCGTTACTGGTGTTATCATCATTAGACCTATGAGAAGTAGTTGTTGAAGAAAGGAGGTAGTGATTTGGCAAGCCTTAGGCTGACTGCAACTTGACTGATCTTCCTGTGCTCTCCCAGGCATCCCCTCCATCACAGCGTACAGTAAGAATGGCTTGAAGATTGAATTCACCTTTGAACGGTCAAATACCAACCCTAGTGTCACAGTGATCACGATACAGGCCTCCAACAGCACAGAGCTGGACATGACGGACTTTGTTTTCCAGGCTGCAGTACCAAAGGTACTATAATTGTCTTCTTGGCCTTTATCCTTGAATTAAAAATTGCTGATTATTTTTTTATGTGTTTGGTAAGAGATATATTTTAGTGCCTAGAGATTAAATTTGCAGATTCAACTCAAACTATCAGTAATGTAACTGTTACGGTCCATTGGAGCGTGTCATTTTTAATGAATACTTTTGCTTAGTCATAAATATTCTTACAGTTAGTATTATAGGATAAAGGAAGTACAGTCTAAAAGTAGTTAGTAAGAGAGTAGAATTCTACAAGGTGGTTCATTAATGCTCAAGAGTATTGAGGATAGATTGGAGTTCGGTAATACAGTCGTGAAGACCTAAGAAACACAAATTCTAACATGAAATTCAAGTTCAATCAAGATGAGAGACTTCATGTATTGTCTTCTAGTCACTGGATCAGAATTTAAAGTTTTTGTCTCCTTCATAAACATATAGCTAACTATTGATGCAATGACTGCTTGTTTTTGTAAATTGAAGTTTTGTTTATACCAGTTCTTAGTTTAAGGAGTGTTTATGTTCATCATTGAATTATGAAAAATTTTGAAAAAGAATTCAGAATGAGAAGTGGGCAAGATTTATCTGTGAACAATGAGATAGTAAGTATTTTAGGCTGTATGCTGTCAAAGTGCCATTACTGCGATAATACATAAAGTCGCATGGCTCTGTTCCAGTAAAACACTTGCAAAAACAGGTGTGGGTTCATTCTTGGCCCATGGGCCATATTTTACCAACCGCTGAGATAGATAAGGCTAATCGAATCTTTTCAGTGACTTGTGAGGTATGACATTCAGATAACACAATTTTGGAAATTGAAGACTTTTATTTGTGGTTATTGCTGCCTATGCATCTGTCTTTACTTTCATTTTTAGGAGTTAGAAAAATGTAGATGTTTTAGAAGCAGTAGACTTAGTGGTTTCAATACTAGTTGTATGACATTAAGCAGGTTACTTAATCTTTATGCCTCAGTTTCTTTATTTGCAAAGGGGGCCTGTCATCATGATATCTACTTCATAGGGTTTCTTTGAGGAATAAATGAGTTTTATGTGCCACGTACTGTCTTGTTTTAAGCACTTTTCATGTGTTTGTTAGCTTCTACAAATTCGAGTTTTATACTTATTACTTTAGGCTGCCGCTTTAACACATACCACCTCTGCTTTAAAGCATGGACTTATTCTTGGTGCTGTACTATACAATGCCTATTTGCATATTATGATGTATCTGGAACATCAAAACATTGTATTTCATAGATTCTACTAATACTGATTTTGCTTTTTGTTACTTCTGAAATTGAGGTACATTAAAAAATTTTTTTTTAATTGGAAGTATAATTGCTTTACAATGTTGTTTTAGTTTCTGCTGTATAACAACGTGAATTGGCTATAGGTATATATATATCCCCTCTGTCTTGAGATTCCCTCTCACCCTCCCCGCACTCCACCCATCTAGGTCATCACGGAGCACCAAGCGGAGCTCCCTGTGTGATCAGCAGCGTGCCACTCGCTGTCTGTTTTATGTATGGTAGTGTATATATGTCAGCGCTGCTCTCTCAGTTCGTCCCACCCTCTTCTTGCCTCCCTGTGTCCACAGATTTGTTCTCTGCATTGGTATCTCCATTCCTGCCCTGCATATAGTTTTTATCCGTATGAAGTATATTTTGAAATTGATGCTCTTGTCATAGTTTCATTGGCAGACTTTCTCTCAGTGGTGTATAAAATAATGGTGTGGATTACAGCTGATGGCATCTAACATTAATTAATTAAATGTAAACAAATAAATGATATTTTAGTTTATGTAATTTATCTTGACAGTAGACTTATAAGTCCCAGGGCAGGTGTACCATGGACCTTCCTCCCTTCTTTCTTTCCTCCCTCCCACCATTTCTTTCCCCTTTGCCCTTCTTGCTTTTCTCTCCCTCCATTCCCTTCTTACTCTCCCCCTCTTCTTTTTTGTTCTCTTTCTCTCTCTCATTCTCCTCTCCAATATTTTAGGAGACTAAACTTTAGGAAATTAAAAAAAAGAATCCTAGTCTATAAAATAGCAACATATATATATATGTCGACATATATACTTTACTGTGCTAACTATGACTTACCTATCTTGCTCATAGCACTTTTATCTCTCTTCCCTGTAAACACACAAACAAATCTACCAACACTCAACAAATCACGGTGTTTGCTTTTTCAGGTCTTTCACTGTCTAGGCTAGTTCTGCACCGTAATTTTTCTGCTAGTACTTGTGGTGTTTCATTGTGGAGACCCTGAGGTGTTTCACATCCGTGTGAACAAGCTGCCTCTTTTCAGCCTTTCCTGCACCTCCGTCATGTAGGAGTGACCCTTGACACATTCCAGATTATATAGGCTTTAGAAAACAAAGTTCAAGTCCCTGACCTCAACTGTCCAAATACACAAAAGCATGAAGGCTTGTTGTTGGTGACTAGGGTACTGGTTTACTATTTTTAGAATCTTTTTCATTTCTCTGTAGTTTTTTTTTAGCCACAGGCACCCAGGTTTTTTTTTTTTCACCTGCATAGTTGATCAGTTACTATTCAGTGAGGCTACTAGAACAAGATTTGTTTACCTTTTGAAAAGTGCTCGGCTAAAGTTGCTTCTACCAGAAAGGAGAAGGTGGCTCGTTGCTAGAAACAGTAGTGTTTTATAAATATCATGAAGCTATAGTCTGCATGCTGAGAATTGCGGGTTATCTGGAAAACAAATAGAATTTAGTGTTAGGTATATCAGTTAATTGAACCATCATCTGGGTGTCTGACTTGACTTGTTGACATCTCTGACATAGTATTAAGTGTATTTTCTGAAGAGTGCCCTTTGTCTCCCCTCCACCCCACCAGACATTCCAGCTGCAGCTTCTGTCTCCTAGCAGCAGCATCGTCCCAGCATTTAACACGGGGACCATCACACAGGTCATTAAAGTTCTGAACCCACAGAAGGTGAGTACCACATTCAAAGACAGTATCTGAGCAAGACATAGCATTTTCCTAAAATAAAATTTACTTTGTTTCTCTTAAGTTTTTTTTTTTTTCCCACTCATAGCAGAAAAGATATCTATTAAAATGTCTGGCCTTACCTCCTTGTTCTTTTGTAGACAATAAATGAAGCCCAGACACATGAAATGGTTTAATGGCATCTTATTAAAATATACATTTAAATATTTCTCTATTTAGAGGCTTAAAGATCTAGTCTTTTGCATGGGGAGGGTGGAAAGCTTACACATTTTAGTCTATATTAGTTGTTGTCTGAGGTTGAGAGCATCGAACCAGATATTCACATTTACTACAGTAATTATTAAGTATGCATATCAGAAGTGGAGACATTTTCAATGAAGCAGCCAAATGAAAAATAACTTCAAACACCTGAAAGTAAGCAATATTTTTATTACATCTTCTCAAAGAAGTATATTGGCTCCACTTAATATTGATCAGTTGACTTGTTTTCAGCAGTTTTTGAAAATGGTTCAGAGGATTTCTAGAGACTTCTGAGAGATCTCTAGTAGTGTCTCATAAATACCAGTATGATTTCCTGCTCTTAAAACACCTTGGTTCTCCTCTGCTATCCACTGTATTTTGATTGTCTGCCCAAAGCACAAGTACAAATTCTTTTGATGATCTGATACAAAGAGTAAACATTTTCTTAGTGTATTAATGTTTGAAATCTGCCTTATAAAGTAAACAGCACGTGTAATTGAGTTCTCTTAAAATATAACTGTTATCCTAGGTTAACTCTTCTTTTTTTCTTTTATGTCTTGAGAACAAAACAAGTTGATATGCACATTTACTGTCAGTTTTACAGACAAAACATCCAGTATATCTGAATGTAGACTATAATAGATGAGTATGTTTACCTCATTTTTCTAGAAAATTGGATACAAGGGTCAAATCCTTGTGAAAAGTACTCAGCAGATGTTACTGTGAGCAGATGTTACTGTGAAAATGCTCCCGAGTGGTTTGTCCTGTACTGTGGCTCTAGGGTTGACGCCAGTGCTGCATTCTGGAGGTCGTTTTCTCTACTCGACTGCGTGACGTTGGCCAGTAGCTACAGTACTAGGCGTTTGTTGTTGTTGTTGTTTGCCTGTGTGTCATTTTAAGAGACAGTTCTGCTTCACAATTATTTGTGTTTTCTGTGATCAAAAGTCCATTTGTAGGACTTCCTTGGTGGTCCAGTGGTTAAGACTCCATGCTTCTACTGCAAAGAATGCGGGTTCGATCCCTAGTCAGGGAACTAAGATCCCACATGCTACGCATTGTGGCCAAAACAAAAGAAAAAGTCTATTTGTAGACTCTACAGATTCTGGAGTTTTTATTTCAGTGTGTCATTTTTTTTTTTCTTTTTTCTTCTCTTCAGCAACAGCTGCGAATGCGGATCAAGCTCACATATAATCACAAGGGCTCAGCAATGCAAGATCTAGCAGAGGTGAACAACTTTCCCCCTCAGTCCTGGCAATGAGGGTCCAGCACCATTCTCATTCTTATCCCACTCAATCAAAGGAACTCTGGGAAGGAGGTTGTGATCGCTGGCAAGTCCCCCCCAACTGTACCATGGGCATGAGGAACTGAAGAGAACTGTTGAGGAGGATTTTTCCTAAAGTTATTGCTGACCTTGAAGCATTGTTAAAGACTAATCTCCTCTCCTCCACTGTTGAGGCCGGCTGCTTCTGGAGACTACTTTGCACTCTTCCTCCTCTCCTCCTGTTTCCGCACTTCTCCACCCCTCCTACATTTACAGCCAGAATCAACATTCCCTGGGCCCCCGAGGAAATAAGCAGCTGGTCTGGAGGAGAGGACTGGAATCCATGACAAGAAAACACTCACTCTGTCTCTGCAGCAAAGAGTTGCCCCTTCTTTCTACCGTGTTTCTCTGTGGACTGGGCGAGGTGGGGTACTTACTCCTCACTAGCAGGGTTACCATCTTCAGGCGCTTCTTACATCTGGCATTCAGAATGGAAATGTAACAGTGGACATGAGGGAGCCATGCCTTTTTCTACTGGTTCCCCCAATGTTTGAAAGAGGCATTAGGCTCCTGGTACCCTTTTCTGTGCATTGCTGTATATACACAGACACACACATGTATATGTATGTTTGTTACCAAGGACTGGTGAGACCTTGAGAGGTTATTTGTAAACACTGGACAGATGCAGTTGAGAAGAGCTTGTGTTGAGATTTGGCATGAAGGTTATGGTGCTCTATTTGTAATAGAAACTTCCAAGGCTCTTCCAGCTCCCCTTTCTCTCCATTCTTTTAGCTGTAGTCATGAATTCTCTCCATGATTTTCGAAACTGATTCCCCTTAAAGTACAAAGTGGACAACTTCTAAAAGATATATTAATAGTTATTAATGCCCCTGTTTCCACCACGAATTTTAAAGTTTCTCCTAAACCCATAACTTGCCTGATGAACTATGGTAAATGGGTGGAAAGAGGAGTTTGCCACTTCTAAAGTACAAACTCTTCAACAAAAGCACCTTTGCCCATATGAAGAGTGAGTATCTGACTCACCCTGGAGCGTATTGGAGTCATGTTCTCCATTACTCCAAACCTCCCTTTTTATTTCCTGAGCCTGGCTTGGACCTTGGCATTCCGTTTGAATTCCTTCTTCTAACTGGAACATTTGTGTTGTATCTGTAACACTGGCACTGAAATAAAGACCACACGGTTAAAGAAATCTTTCCTATATTGTACTTTATGGTGTTGGAATGAAGCCTTGAAGCTTCCTTGTCCCCTCTGTCAGAGGAAGTCTCAGGGACACTGTAGGGTAGGACTGTCGTTTCCTGAGTCTGAGAAGTTGGTCTTTCTCTTGAGAGGCCAGTCTCATGAATATCTACATCAAAGCCTTGAGATCTGGAGCTTTTTAAACCAGTGAGAATGCCTAGTGCTTTTCAAAAGGCCCCTCGTGGTGTCCAGTCAGCACTGAGGTGCGGGCATGAGGTAAGGTGGCTCTCCTGTGGCGCTCGTTGAATGCACCATGTGCCTTCAGGCGCACAGGCGCTACGTCTGATGTGCTAAAGAAGAGGAAAGGCCAGGCCCACCTTGCTCTTAAAACGTTTTCAAATGTTACTGTATTGAGTACAGTATAAGGACTACTTTGGCTTTGATCTTAGAACTGGGTACAGATAGCCATTGTTTCCTTTCCATTTCACCAAGCCTTTACTGAAAATCTTCAGTGTCTTGTCAAATCTAGCTCTGTATCAGATGCTAGACTATTCCTAACATTTGACAAGCAGGAGTTGAACTAAAGGCTCCAATGGGGGAACTTCCTGGTCTTATTTTAGTGTATAAGAGCAAGATTTGCTAAAACTTACTCTACCGGGTAAATGGTTGGCTGAGTCAAGAACAAAATATCTTGTGCATAGTTTTCAGTAAAGTAAGTGTGGACTAGTGTACGTTTCAGACAACTGCTCTGCCTGTATGATGAAAAGTAACCTTTAGAGGTTTCTTTGCAGACAGATTTCATTGGATGGGTATTTAACACTGTGAAACGTGATAGGATTAACATAATATTGGTGGATTTCTTGAATAGAATTTGTCTAACATTCCTTTTTGTGGTTGAGGCTTTATTTTCTCTCTCACGTCTATAGTTAACCAGCTCAAGTTTCTTTAGTTGAACCAAACTGAATCTCAGAAGTCTGCTGAAGATCATGCTATGAGACAGCGCTGCCTGATGGGGCTGGAAAAGGGGCTACTCTCAGAACAAAGTCTCCTTGGGTGAATGTAGTTTTGAGGTAGAGTTAGGTGATCATCCATGGCTTCATCCAGACAGAGTAAAAATCGGCCTTAACACAAAGGGTGCTGTGTAGAATATGTAATGATTCCAGAGAGTGAACCTAAGCACCATATTGAAGGACTAGCAGCCAGATGACTTGCCTTGGACACTGATGGTTGTAAAGACTGTTTCAAATGATAGGATCTTGGAAAGCTTCAGCGTGCCTTAGTTTCTAGGATCAGAATTCGTTCTCCTCTCCCTTGGCCTCAATGCTAAAGGAGAGGTGTCTTACTTTCTATCAATACTTGCACATTTTAGTTCTTTTCTTTCCCTAGTATAACCATCCAAGGGGGAGCAAATTTGGATAGATTTACAACTTCAGAGCCATTGTGAGGAAAGAGTGATTTCCATGGCTGCTCTAATAACTCTAGGGTGATAAGCCGTTGAGCCTACAAGCACTTACTTGGATAATTTCACAAGCACTTTTACCTCATTTTTTCTTCCTCTTCCAGAGTAGTTTTTATTCTCTACGTCCTCCCTGCCCTCACAGGAATCCTAAGGGATAATTCGTCTAAGTAATCTAAAAAAATTGTAGGAAGGGTGCTCTACCCAAGAAACTTCTCCCCCAATGCTCCGGTGCTTTACCTTGAGGTGATTTGGACAGCCATGGAACGCTTCATGCTGTGTATAGTGATCATCTGTTCATTTTAAGGTCTTTCTCATTTAAAGAAACATTCCTCAGCAAAACATTTGGGAGAGGATTCTCCCCTCTTGCTAGGTTAAAGAGTGGTTCGTACCCCTTGTTTGTCACATTGATATAAGAAAACTGTCAGCACTAATGCTTTGAGTGTTTCCATCTATCATATAACATGTTTTCTGTGTTTGTTCTTATAAGAGGTTGGAAATGAGGGGACACTGTTTTTGAGGCTCAACTTCATTATCTTCTGCATTGGAAAATACCGGGCTATGAGAACTAAGGGAAGGAAAGTCTGAATGCGTAATTTTTTTTCTAGTGAATGTATCTTATCCCCACTGTCCTAAACAGAGAGGGAGCTAGAAAGCAAAAAGTGGATATTCATGTACTCTGTGGTTGGTGGAGAGGTGGTACATGTCTGTGCACTTGGGTTTGGGAATGGGGAGGATCACCGAAGGGACTAGCTTAGAAAGTCCTGAAGTTGAAAACACTTTGACCATCTCTCGCTCAGGAGGGTGGGGCTGCCTGTAGAACTGGAAGTGCATAACTTCTTTCAAGCAATAGCAGAGAGTGGGTCCCATCTACAGGGTTCCAGGACCTGAAACATTCAAACAGAAGAAAAAGCTGAAGCAGCTTGCAGAATTGCTTCACAAACTTCCACGAGGCTGATTCTGGCTTCCAGATGGAGCATTGGAGGTTTTTTCGTTGTTTTGTTTTTGGAACCTGCTGTTGCGCTTTGTGTATTTTTGTTTGTGTTTTCTCTTTGGGGACCTCATGGGAAAGAGCTTCTGAACTCTTTCCTCTGTGAACTCCAGTGTGTCCCTGTATAGTCCCTTTTCTTTCATAATGTTGTAAGTTACATTTTCATTAAGCCCCATCACATCTTCTTTACTGTAAAAATATTAAAAGGCTGTTTCCAAGTGGGATGGCTAATGAAGTTCTAATTATTGCAGACATATTTTTGAGATGTAAAAAAAATTTAAAATTAAATAATGAGTCTTCGAGGCGAGTGAGGAATAAAATGGATGTAAACATTTACATGGGATGCATTAGAATTCTGCTGTGTGTATTGTCTTTTGGTTGAAACAAATTATGAACAGTGACTAATAATAAAAAGTCAATACTCAATGATTTAAATTTTGCTTCCTCACTTCTTCCAAGTGGGTTGGAGAAGCCCTGGATGGGTTCTTATTCCAGAGCTTTGAGCTAAACCCACTAACCAGTTCATGTTCCTTTTCCACAGAAAACTTAGCAAGAGAGAAATTTAAACAAATTTTAAAAAAAATTGTTCAGTTGCTCAGTTGTGTCTGACTCTGTGACCCTGAATTCTCCAGGCCAGAATACTGGAGTAGGTGGCCCTTCCCTTCTCCAAGAGATCTTCCCAACCCAGGTCTCCTGCATTGCAGGCAGATTCTTTACCCAGCTGAGCCACAAGAGAAGCGCCCCCCTCCCATAGAAAAAAAAAAATTCTGTAGTTAACAGAAAAAGTATAGTTGGAAATTTTAACTAGTGACTGTTTTCATGCTGATCTTCTCCACATGGGTGAATTCTCAAAGTAAAAATACTGAATCATGTCTAGATGAAGTATGTATTTGAGGGTGGCCATGGACTTTTAGCTATAAGCTTCTGTTTGTGGTTTTTTGTCTGTGACTAGGAAGAGGAAGCCTTGACCAGCCAAAATGAATTCTGTTTCCTGATCTATTTTATACAAACTCTCCCATAGAAGTGAGAGTGGTTGAAAGTTGGGAGCTTATACATGATCCCTGACCTTGATTGAGATAGGGGGAGAGTATGATAGTCCCTTAATTGAAAAGTAGAAGGAAGTGTGCCTGAGCAATTAATCTGGTTTATGCAGAAGTACCCCTTGGTGCTGTTTGATAAGTGACATTTCTATAATCTTTCCTTGTGTGTGGCTTAGTTAAAATTCATATTTGTTTCTAATATTAAATTTACTCGACATTTTCATCTTTGTGTAATGAGATGAAAATATAAGAGTTACATTAGAAACTGTTAGGCAGTAATAGACTCCAGACATTTTCCTAACAATACAATGAAGAGTAGCAGATTTGAACTTCCATCCAGAAGGACCAAATTAATTTTTATCACTTTTAAGTATTTTTCATGCTATTTCCTGCTCTAGTTCAATTGTCTCCAGATTCAAAAAATATAGAAATGTTCAAAGGAAAAAACAGTCCTATAAACCTGGAGGCCAGGTTAAGTCCACCTTGTTTATTCAAAACTAAAAGAAGGAATATCTACATCTGCTCAGCCTGTGGTAGAAATAACAAAGCATTGAGGCCTAAAGATGACTTGTGATCACTGAAGGAGTGGGAACTAGCTATAAAGAAGCACATGTAGAAAGCTCTTTAGACTCCTTTACCAAAATCTGGTAGACATGAACTCTCCTTTCCCAGACTTCTCTTTCCATTTTGTAGTGAGGATTAGGAAGAGCTCCTAGAATAAACTGTGTGTGTCCCTCCCCAACCCCTTTCAGGTGGAGAGAGGTATGCATAGCTGCTTATAGGAAGAATACAGAAAGGAGGTAGTCTAATGACTTCTCTGTCTCTTGGCTTGATTCAAACAGTGATTTTTATAATGATGAACCTGCAGTGAGGGCAGATGGATTTTTGCACAAAAATTCCCAGAGGAATTTATTTTTAGGGTTAGTCTCAGCTGTTTACCATTTCCAGAAACTGTAGTTACATAACCCTTGGCATACATAATACACACTGCCTTGAACTGGGGGGAGAACATGGATATGTGACCCTTGAAACAGTATAAAATGTTAATGGCAATACATGATTTGAAAGGAAAACTCAGAATCAACTGGTTGTCACCACTCAACTGAACTGGATCTTAACAATGGAGACTTTTAAAGAGCTGTATCATAAGTTACCCCTACAACACCTGGGCTCGTAGCTTTTTGTTGTTCTACTTTTGAAAGTACTACTGTTGCTGCTGAAGAAGTAGTAAATACATAACTCAGCATATGCTGGTATTCTGAATTGATGCCCACTACTCCATTAATCATAACAACAGCAAACCCATCATCTAACTGCTGCTGTTTCCCAGCACAACTTCTAATGTTGGTGGTCCTGGAGAGAATTTCTGCTCATGAAATGTGGAAAAGGTAACGTGTAATACCTCAAGAAATGGGCTTTTAGAAACACTCTGAGCTGCATTCATTCTTTCTGCCTCTTTGCCCTTGGTCAAGTCCACTTCTGTCCCCATATTGGTGCCTATCCCTTATATATGAGTGTCCTTGCTGGAGCAAGTTACTCAGTAAGCACTGAAATGGGAATCCCAACAACTCTGAGTAGCTTTCTTGAGGGTAATTTCAGGATAGAAGGAAAACTCAGAGGCAGACAACATAAGAGCTTTTTTTCATCTTATGCCAGACTGACAGAGACATTATTTTAAATTCACTAAAATGAAACAAATGAAGGTAAGTGGAGATTGGAATTTTGGTGTATATATAAAGTAACTCAAGTGAAGGGAGAAAGTAGTGACCAAACTTCCACAGAAGAAATAATTTGTATAGAGTCAGAATCTTTGAGTCAAATTTTGTCTTAGAATTTAAAAGGTCTATAAATGGACCAGTCTCCTAGAAGAGAGGGGAACAGTTTGCAGTGTTAGACCTCAAACTCTCTTGTACTAAACCTGTAATTAAAATATTAACATACAGTTGGTCTGGACTAGGTAATCTGAAGGAGTGGATAATTGGTGATACCATTTATACCAATTATTCAAAGTGTAAGAAACTTTTTTTCTGCTTCATTCCTTAGTTGCTTGACGATTTAGACCTGTGTAGAAGGGGAAGACCTAAAAATTCAGAGGGTTTCCTAGGAAAATAAAGAGCAGAATTAAGAACAGGACTCTGAGGAATTGAGTGTATCTTCAATTTGAAAATTCAGAATAATAGTGACTGCTGTGAATCACTACTATGTGTCAAGTACTTTGTATGCATTTGCAAAATCTTCAGACTTAACTCCTAGACAGACTATTTTCTGTTTCACAGCTAAGGACCAAAGGCTTAGATCAAATAAATTGCACAAGGGTATAGAGAGAATAAGGGGTTGGTAGAGCTGAAATTTGGAATCAGGCTCTCTGATTTGGCTCACTGGGGGGCCACAAAACTATCACTGCAGGAACTAAAAGAAAATAAAAAATTTCTGAATTAGAATTGCAAATAACAAAATAGCTTAGAGACCAGACCACATTACTGCTTGAAGCAGAGAACAATATTCAGAAAATTCTACTACATGAAGAGAAAGGGAATTCAAATGTGGCTGGGAGGTGAGATGACATTTTGTACAGAAGGTGGGGTCGAATTTTCTGAAGAAGGCTGTGACCATCTACAACAAAGAAGAGAAAGGGCCTTGCTAAGGTGGGTATTCTCAATTCGTTCAATGGCTTTGCACCCGTGAGGGTGACGGGCCAGTTTTGGAGTAGAGAGGAAACGTCTGGGAGAGGTAAGTTACAACAAGCCACCTTCTGCAGAAGACAGCATCCTCCCGGCTCTGTTGACAGGTGCAAACCTCCCTTGTCCCTTGTCCAGCCCCTACTTAGGAGTCGCGGAGAGCAGAAAATAACTCTCCCTGCGCCTCAGTCCTCCAAACCGAAGGCTGACTGACCGACGCGATGGCGGCGGTGACAGTAAAGGCCCAGCCCTGCGGCGGCGCCGGGCTCCGCCCGTGAAGTCCCCGGCCGACTGCCGGCGGCTTGCGTCCCCTTAGCGCTCGGGACGCACCGGGCCCGCAGCTACGCAGGCCAGGGACGGGCGGGGCTAGGGGCGGGGCCAGAGGGCTGCGGGGGGCGGGGCTGCTGGGTGTTCGCGCGCGCCGCCGAGGCTCCGCGCGGCGTCGCGCCGGCCGGGCGTCCCTGTGCAGCCGCCGCTAGCCTCCGATGGGGGAGGTGGAGCCGGGACCCGCGGGCCCGCTCGAGCCCCCTGAGCCGCCTGAAGCGCCCGCGAGCCGTCGGCCGGGCGGGATTCGGGTCCTGAAGGTGAGGTGCTCGGGCGGGCTGGAGAGGGAGAGAGAGCAGAGAGAGGCCGCCCCTGCCCCGCGCGGTGGCTGAGGTAGCAGGCGACCCCCGCCTCGCGTCGGTCGGTCAGCCTCGCGGCTCGGTCGCCCCCAAGCCCGGCTGGAGGGGCCGCTGCACCCGCTGAGGCCTCTGGGCCGGGCCCCCGCCGAGGCCGCGGCCGCCTCCGTCCCCACCGCTGCCCATCCCTGGCCGCGCGCCACCCGCCTCTCAGGCCCACGCCTTGGGTCTGGCGTCCACCCGGCCGCCGCCGCCCACTCGGCTCCTTCAGGACCTGGGGGCCCGCCTCTGCTTCCTCCGGCCGCGCTCGCGGCCCCGGGCTGGCGTCTCCTGGCCCGAGAGCGGAGCTGGAAGTACGCAGGGCTCTCTCCCCGGACACCTGAAGACATCACCGCAGCGGGAGGATGGCGGCGGTGATTGGCCGGGCGCTGAGGTGTTCGGGGCTGCGCCGGCTGGCGCGGCAACCTCTGCCCTCGGAGCTTCCCACTGAAGTTAAGACCCGCTCCCCGCACCCGAGCGCCAGCCTGGGAGCACGACCTGTCCCGCCTGCGGAGAGAATCCCCGGAGGAGCTTAATCTCGGGGAAGCGCTGGGCGTGTTGTAGGAGGGAGGAGGGGTTGGACAAAAAGGGGGCATTCCTCCTGGCGGGAGCGGGGCTGACAATCCAGGGAGACGGTGATGGGGGAGCAGTTATGCAACAGGCAGCTAACGGGGCTTTTTGGCAGGAATTGGAATTAGGGGGAGTAGGAGGAAATGAAGGTAGATGCCGGCAAGGGGTGTGGGGGGAATGGAGCCTTCAAGGTGATGAGGAGAAGTTAAAATGCACAAGGAATGTAGGGTGGGGTGGGGACAGTGAAGGTGGTTAGAAGGAGAGATAGTGGAAGATTCACTGGAGGGAGTTTTAGCCTTCGAAATATCTAGTTGGAGAGAAATTTTTCCGTAGGTCAAATATGTAAACTAGGTGTCCTGGAGAAGGAATGGAATTCCTTCTAAAGTTCTGGAAGAGGAATTAGCAGTATTTAAAACTTGCCAGAGAAAAGGAAGAGAGCAAAGAAAATTTAGATTTGGCGTGTTTCGAAAATACTTTGCAAAACAATGAAAATACATCATGTTGAAAAATTTATTAAGTAATGGTCTTTGGGATTGAGAGTGCGCACCATGTACTTGCTACTAAGGTTATTCGTAGGACATCACAAAGATGGCAACACTGAAAAAAATAGTAGATTTGAAACATCTGGTGAATCCACGAAACCACATAAATTAGAACTCTGTAAAATAAAAAAAATTTTCTGCTACTACCTCCCAATCTTAATACAGGAACTTGAAATAACTTTTCATAGTTAACTTCTGCTTCCACATAGACCTTTTACATATTTATTGTAAACTATTTAATCATGTTTTAAATTTAATTACTCAAAGGCTTTCGGATATTTACTGTAAGGTCACAAAAATATAAATTGTGAATGAACTTTAAAAAATTCTGCTGGCCTGGCTTATCAGGAAAGGGCAAGTCTGAGAGATAGGTAATGCCCTCTGGCCTTGAAGGTAAACAGCCTTTGCTATTTTTACAGCAACTATTTTTCCATGGGGAATGAGATGTGGGAGGGAAGGAATTGAGAAATAAGGATCTTTATTGAAGATTCCCAGCGTCCTACAGTTCCAGGAAAAGATCCAACCTACTACTGGGGTTCCAATCTGGAGGCCATTAGAAAGATTCCAGAAATTAATACTTAGTCTAGTGCTGATCTGGTGGTATGGGAGGCTAACAGTGTCTTAAGACCTTTGCATTCTTGCCAATAAACGGGATTGACTGAAGAATAGGTGCTGTGTGTTTTTTTACAAACAAAAGTTGACTTCAGTACCTGAGTGGTTGAACTTTGTGCCAGGTGAAAGGGGAAAGGAATACATAAGTAGAAGACTTTCAGAATCTGTTGTCTCCTAATACTCTTCTCCAAAAACCCTTTGAAAAAGACTTACCATTCTTTTTTGTAACTCTTCTATTGCTGTTCAGTCACTAAGTCGTGTCCAACTCTTTGCGACCCCATGGACTATAGCGCACTAGGCTCCTCTGTCCTTCACTGTCTTCTGGAGTTTGCTCAAATTCATGTCCATTGTGTCAGTGATGCCATCTAATGATCTCCTCTGCTGCCCCCTTCTCTAATACTTAATATCAAATAATGAGCATCAATTATAGCTAAGCTGGTGTAACTTAGTCAGGTGAGATCTAGGGCTTCCCAGGTGGCTCAGCGGTAAAGATTCTCCCTGCGATACAGGATGTAGGAGACATCAGTTCAGTCCCTGGGCCAGGAAGATGCCCTGGAGGAGGGCATAGCAACCCATTCTGGTATTCTTGCCAGGAAAATCCTATGGACAGAGGAGCCTGGCACACTGTGATCCATGGGGTCACAAAGAGTAGGACACAACTGAAGTGACTAAGCACGCACACACCACTGTATGGAGTATCGGAAAATTTGATTCAGAATTTGGATTCAGAATCTTATTTAGCAAATTGCTATTTAGAATATAGTCCTTCATAACTGTAGTTGGAATATAAGTATGATATTTTTAATATTCTTTAAGATTATCAGGAGTATACTTGAAGCAAAAATTTCCAGATGTTTGCTATAGTTTACCTTTTTTTTTTTTTACTCAGGTTAGTCCCTCAGTCATGTCCAACTCTTTTACTTTTTTTTTTTAACTGAGTCTGTATAATAAATGAAGTTATAGTTCATCAAGTCAGTGACTGCTGAGACCTGTTTTTTCAATAGTAGTTTCAAGTTTTTATCAAATTGATGTGCACATGTGGTTTTTAAAATCAATCACTAACAAAAAGATTTTAATGAACTGAAATATTCTTCCTCTCTTTATCTCTTCCATCCATTTCAAGATATTCCTTAGCATGTGTATTCCGAGATGAGCCCATATCATTCTGAACTTTTGAATGTGGGAACACATATCCTGCTTTAGGATATTTCACAGTCTAGAACTCACTGAGTATGGAGAGTTACTTCAGTAGACCCTGTTCTGCCACGCATGGTGTGAAGTCGCTCAGTCGTGTCTGACTCTTTGCAACCCCATGGACTGTAGCCTACCAGGCTCCTCCCTCCATGGGATTCTCCAGGCAAGAGTACTAGAGTGGGTTGCCATTTCCTTCTCCAGGGGATCTTCCTGACCCAGGGATCGAACCCCAGTCTCCTGCGTTCCAGGCAGATGCTTTAACCTCTGAGCCACCAGGGAAGCCCCCAACTCTACCATGCATATCTAGAGTTAATTGTGTGTGAGCGTTTAATAGTTTTATCACCTTTGAACTAATCAGAGCTAGCCCTCAATGTTGTCTTCATTTTTTAGAGGGTGGAAAGTGTAAAACTGAAGTAAGTACTTAGTTCATCACTTCCTCTGAAGATTTCTACTATCTAGAAATATCTTTAAATCTTAAATGTGCTCTTAATACACTTGTTTGATGGGAGGATGATTATGGTTGTGTTCCCTTTTAGAGAAGCTTGTCAGTAGTTCTTATATAAGAAGAGTAAGTGAGGAAATAAAGTATTTTCAATCTAGCAATTCCAGTGGAATAGTGATTCAAAAAGCTACAGGCATCTTAAAGGAGAGAACTGACCTTCCCAACACTTCCTTGATGGTTTAGGTCATGGAGAAGGAAATGAAGTGAAGTGAAGTCACTCATTTGTGTCCGACTCTTTGCAACCCCATGGACTGTAGCCTACCAGGCTCCTTGGTCCATGGGATTTTCCAGGCAAGAGTACTGGAGTGGGGTGCCATTTCCTTCTCCAGGAGATCTTCCTGACCCAGGGATCAAACCCGGATCTCCTGCACTGTAGGCAGACGCTTTACCGTCGGTAATTCAGCAATGACTAATGATAGCTAAGGGCTTCCCTGATGGCTCAGTGGTAAAGAATCCGCCTGGAGTCCAAGAGACTCAGGTTCAGTCCCTGGGTTGGGAAGATTCCCTGGAGGAGAAGATGGTAATCTGTTCCAGTATTCTTGCCTGGGAAATCCCCTGGACGGAGGATCCTGGTGGGCTACAGTCCATGGGGTTGCAAAATAATCGGACATGACTTAGCGACTAAACAATAATTATAGCTAACCAGTTCATCTAGATTTTTCCCAGAAGGCTATGCCTTGGTATCTAGACCTTTGAATGCCCATTGAACAGGTTTAAGAGAATATCTACTGAAGTTCTAACTCAGCCGTTTATTTTCATAGGGTAGAATACGTCATATAAAAGGAGATACATTCTTTGACCAACAACACATGTGTTTCAAAAGCGTAACTTTCTTAAAGAATTTATGTATAGTCTTTTAAGGGAAATAGATATTAACATTAAAAAATGACTGTTAAACATTCTCACCAAAGAAGAATCATGGGTGAATTAATGTAATACCTCCTGGGGTCTGCCTTGACTTTTCTAAGATTGAGAAGGTTAGTGGGATATTGTTTGACCTTAAGTTTTTTTAAGGATTCTTTCTGATGGATTTGTGGAGCAGTGTCCATGGCCCTCACGATAGCAGTGAGTGAACTTTCTCTCCTCTGAAAATGCGGGGTTTCTTTGCATAAATGTAGCTGTACCATATGGAACACTGTTTTCAGAGGATCAGTTGATCTTTCCCAAAGAATAAAAATAAATACTTAAAATCAGTTGGTTAATTATGCACTGGTTAAGATTATTTAGTCGTGCAGATATGATGGTCCCTTGTTTATAAGTGCTTGAAAGCCCTTTGTTAATTCTAATATGTTCAGCTTTGAGAAAATGCTCTTGATGAGAAGAAAGAGACCTAGTTCCCACTTGTAGCAGGGCTTTACTCTATTTATCTAAAGTTAGTATCAGTAATAATCCTCATGGTTTTGGTTTAGCCATACTGCAACCCCTGAAATCTATAAAATGGTCAATTTAACTATTATCCTAAATTTAAACAGTGAAGCCACTCTCATTTCTTATTTTTCTTTCTCTCCACATGGGGAATACGTTCTTTTTCTTCCCCTTTCTTTATCATCTTCAGAGACTGAATTTTAGGTGCTACTGCTGCACCTTCAGTCATGTCTGACTCTGTATGACCTCATAGACGGCAGCCCACTAGGCTCCCCCGTCCCTGGGATTCTCCAGGCAAGAACGCTGGAGTGGGTTGGGTTGTCATTTCCTACTCCAATGCATGAAAGTGAAAAGTGAAAGTGAAGTCATTCAGTCGTGTCCGACTCCTAGCAACCCCATGGACTGCAGCTTACCAGGCTCCTCCGTCCATGGGATTTTCCAGGCAAGAGTACTGGAGTGGGTTGCCATTGCCATCTCCGTTAGGTGCTACAGTTATCTTCAAATATTTAATCTCAGTAAGTACAAGAATAATATCAGCTTTATTATAGATATTTCTGTTTTCCAATGAGGAATATTAGCAAAAGTATTTGCTTTGTGGCTGATAGAAAGGAAAGATTATAAGGTTTCCTATTAAAAAATGGAGATTTTTTTCCCCCCAAGTTTATTCAGCTTCTTGCCAGAGCTAGTCAGGCTTCAGTAGGGACCAGGGATAAATTTCTGTGATATCAGCTGAGTTGTGCATGCATCTCTGTGCCACCTAGGCTCTAAGGCACTATAATAGTTTCTCAGTGTAAAACAGAGGAGAAAATACCAAATAATTAAAAACATATGGTGATTTACATAGTAGTGGAAGTATGTTTAAGGTGAAAAAGTTCTGAGGAGAGAGTAATTAATTCTTTTTCAAGATAGGAGAAAATGGGAATGGGAGACATGGAAAACTCCATAGAGAGGGTGACATTTGAGTAATTTTGAGGAATAACTACTGAGGTGGACAAGATGGAGGAGGACTTTTCAGATAAGTCATGGAATTGTGAAATAGTTGGTGTTTTGGGGGAGTTGGATATGACTGAAACAGAGTGAAAAGCAGTGGGAAGTGGACCAGGAGAGGTGCATCAGAGTAACTATTTGTGGAAATTGGTTTTTTTATTAAAGGGAATAGAAATGGCCCATTATAAAAATAGAGCAGGTCAATATTGATCTTTAGAGACGAAATGGCAACCCACTCCAGTGTTCTTGCCTGGAGAATCCCAGGGACGGGGGAGCCTGGTGGGCTGCCGTCTATGGAGTCGCACAGAGTCGGACACGACTTAAGTGACTTAGCAGCAGCATGTTGCTGCAGCAGTTGTTTTTGCTTTGAGGTGATGTGATTTTACAATGTATATGCATACCTAAGTTTTCAAATGCAGCAGGAATTTTTTTTTTTTTAAACATGAGAATGGAAAGAATATTTGTGCAGCAATGTGTTGATTCTGTACTTGCTTGTTTGGGATATAAGGCAGAGGATGAGGACCCTCTGCCTCAGATGTATATCTCCATCTGAAGTTTTCAGATGGAGATATAAAAAAATGTTTATTGCAGCATTGTTTTTCACTGTTTCCAACAATGAAAAATTAGAAACAATCTAAATGCCTTTAGCAGGAGAAGGGATAAATTTTGGTGTGTCATGCAGTGGAATGGTATTCAAAAGAATGAGCTGGGTGTAATATCATAGATATATTTCTAAACCAGTGTTGAGTCAAGGGGAAAAAAAATGACAGGGTGAAACATATGTATGTCAGGTTTTAGATACAGTTTTAAATTATGTAAAACAATATTAGATAGAGTTTATAGATATATACATATAGGGCAAATGTAAAAAAATGCATGGGATGATAAACAGTATAGTGGAGTGTTTGTTTCTGGGGAGGGAGAAGAGAAATGAGGTTTTAGGTAGTGGGTGGCTTTAGCTATATATGTAAGGTTGTATCATATATATGTTCTTTAGAATAATGATCTGAACTAAATCTGGCAAAATATAAAAGTTTGTGAAAGTTAGGTAGTGTGCATACCACTGTTGTTCTTGACATTTTTCTGAAAACATAAAAAAAGTGTCAGAAGATGATGGGCAGAGACATGAACAGCTGCCAGGAAAGAGAATGAAATTTTCTAGTTGTTGGGATGGGTGTGGCAGGTGCAGAAGGCTCCATGAGAGGAAGTGGTACCCAGCCAAGTATTGGTGAATAAGGAGTGGAAAGGTGGGGTAAGGACCAAATATGTCTAACTCAGTCGGACAGTTGGGCTAACGATCTCTTTTTCTTGACTTTTTTTTTTTAGAGAAATATGAAGCGCAATGGGAGCAGAAATTGTTTGAATAGGAGAAGTAGGTTTGGTTCTCGGGAGAGAGACTGGCTGAGAAAAGATGTGAAGAGAGGCTGTGTTTACCTGTATGGAGCGGACACGACCACTGCCACTACAACCACCACTTCCTCTGCTGCCTCCTCCTCCTCTGACTTACATCTTGTCCTTTGCACAGTAGAGACACCAGCATCAGAAATTTGTGCTGGAGAGGGAAGGGAAAGTCTTTATTTGCAGCTTCATGGAGACCTGGTCAGGTGAGGTCAGAGTTTTACCATTAATTCTACTGCAGTATAAGTCATATGTGTTTCTGCTTGGAAGTGGGCTTTAGGATTTTATTTGTGCTGGAGCAGATGATGGTTATAGTCACAAGGCTTGAAAATAGACTTATCCTTAGAATGCTGACATTAGAATCCTTGAATTTAAAAAGTATTAGAGGAGGAAAATTTGATAGTTACTTCATTTGGGTTACATCATGGGTTGAATATCTAAATTAACAATAAATAATTTTTTAAGTTTTATTTTCTTTTTAAAAAATTGTTTGTTTATTTTTATTACTTTTGACTGTGCTGGGTCCTCATCGCTGTGCACAGGCTTGCGCTAGTTACGGCGAGCCAGGGCCGCTCTAGTTGCAGTGCGTGGGCTTCTCATTGCATTGGCTTTTCTTGTCATGAATCATGGGCTTTAAGGCACGTGGGCTCAGTAGTTGTGGTGCATGGGCTTAGCTGCTCCACAGGATGTGGGATCTTCCCAGAAGGGACAGAACCTGTGTTGCCTATGTTGCAAGACAGATTCTTACACTGAACCACCAGGGAAGTCCCTGAAGTTTTATTTTTTTAAATGATACAGGTAAATAGAATGAAATAAAAAGGTATAAAAGGAAATAGAGAATGACAAGTACCTATGCTCATGCATGAGTAGGTGTCACTGTTTGTATATGAATTTTTAAAATTGATGGTGCTATATGCAGTGCCTTGTCCACTCACTATCTTAGATACCTTTCCATATTAATATTTTATAATTTTCATTTATTTAATGGCTACATAGTATTCCATTCTACAAGTCTACCATAAATTTAGCCAGTCTCCCATTAGTGGGCCTGTAGGTTGTTAGCAGTTTTTTTTACTACAAGCACTGCTGCAGTGAATATCCTTGTACCTGTGATATTTCTCCCACGTGGAAGTCATCTTAGGAATGGAATTGCTGTCTCAAAGAATATGTGCATTTTTTATTTTGATAGATATTGTCAAATTCCTCTTCATAGAAGTTATACTTTGATGAATAATGTAAAAGTATACCTATTTCGCCCTTACTTTCTCCAGAACACGTTAGTGTTAAATTTTACATGTTTTGACTTCCTCACGCATGAGCACATACTAGATTGTGAATAGAAATGATTGTCAACAGTTTTTAGAGAATTGTAAATTCAGCATTCCAAGGACAAATCTTTTTTCAAGCCTGAAAACTTAGATGTTTGGAAATCTGATAGGAATTTTGTTATTTTAATTTTCATTTATGTGATACAGTGAGGTTGAGCGTATTTTCATAAGCTTAAAAGCCATTTGTGTTTTCCTTAAAATCTCTTATAAATGCGAAGAAACAAAGTAGTCTCGAAGTAGTCTTATACTGTGCATGTGAACTCTGATTCAGCTTTAAAAAAAATAAAACTCTATTAGCAGCTCTTTGAGTTATACCTCAGATAAGAGCTCCTTAAGTGCCTTTCTCACTTCCCCTTTTTCAGTAATAAGTAAATGTCTCCAAACAGAATTTCAAAACTGTGGATTCAATACTGTTGAAAGTGAGAAAGGAGGCTCCCGCTTCCACCTAAAAATGTGGTAATAATAGTAACACATTTAGCTGAGCTAAAAATTGATACCATTTTAAAAGTCTAAACTGAGGTTTATTATGTGTTCCTTTTAGAATTGGACTAATTCCTGAAAAAGTAGATTAGCACTTGAATGTTTTCCTTGTTCACCAGTTAACTACATTTCCTAAATCCATTTGTAAAATGAAAGGATCAGACTGGGTGATCCTTAGGCTTTTCTAAATCTTAACACTGATTCCGATCTAATTTTATCAGGTGGAAAGCCTTGACCTACATTATAGCTGGTAGTGACTGATGGAATTCAAGTATTTAAACCTTAGACTTACTCATCTTTATACCAATGTGAATGTATACAGAGATATTAGAAAAGTGGAAAAAAGCTCACTAGAATTGGCTTGCTACTACTAAGTGTATTGTTAGTTAAGAGTCCAAATGCAATACAATTTACTTTTGTGAACCTAAACCCTCCTTAAAATGGAGAGTGTAGCTTTGATAATTTTGTAATGAAATAGCTCTTTGGAAACAAAACAATGAATTGATTACAAAATAATGAAAACACTATTGAACTGTGGTTTGAAGATATGAATATATTTTTTCCTTTTTCTAAAATTAAAAAAATTTTTTTAATGTTTTATACAATTTTTAAAGGTTGCACTCCATTTACAGTTATTACAAAATATTGGCTGTATTCCCTGTGCTATACAGTACATCCTTATAGCATGTCTTATACGCAATAAACTGTACCTCCTACTCTTCCACCCCTGCCAAACCTCCCCCGACCCCCTCACAGGTAACCACTAGTTTGTTCTCTGTGTCTGTTGAGTCTGCTTCTTTTTTGTTACACATTCACTAGTTTCATTGTGTTTTTTTAGATTCCATGTATAAGTGTTATCATACAGTATTTGAGATATGAATATATTTACTTTGCTGGAGTAGGAGATAAAGAAGTCTCAGTTAGCCAAAGAAACAATAATGATGATGATAGATTTTAGCTAACATTAAGTGCTTTCTTTTGCTAGTTAGCAGGCTTACTGCTTTATGCATTTTTTTCTCCTTAACTCTTCACAGTAACTGTAAGAGAGGTAGGATTATTCCTTCTCAGTGAGGAAAACTGAGGCTTTTTGAGAGATCCGGTAGTATGTTCAAGGTCAGGCAATATCTCTTCTTTAATTATTAGAGTGTAGTTTACGATCACTGTAGAGATTTTGGAAAAAATGAAAAAATGTACAAAGAAATAATAATTTCCAATACTTAGACTTTTAGTAGATTATCTCATTTAATCCTCATGACAATTTTATGAGGTAAATATTCTCCCCATTTTATAGATGAGGGAAATGAGTCTTAAAAGGGTTAATCGTTTCATCTAGAATCACTCAGCTGGTGAGACCTGGAATTTGAACTCTAGATTCTGACACTAGCTTCCATATATTGCCTTCCCCTTCCCCCAACACCCTGACATTTTTTTCCAGCTCTTTTTCAAAATCAGTAGGTATGTCTAATTTTTAAAAATTACGTAATTGGATTCATACCATTTATTTGTTCAATTTTATTTACTGCTTACCTCAACTAATTTCCTTGTGTCATTAAAAATCCCTTAGATACCAGTTTTAATAGCTACAGAGTACTCTATTTTATGCATATGTTGTAACTTATTTAAAACTTGAGAACTAATATGCAGTAATGGCTTAGAGCTTGGATTCTGGATTGAGAGCTTGTGGGTTCAAATCCTGGCTCAGACTGTTAACTGTGCAAATGACGTAATGCTTTGTCTTCAATTTACTAATCTATACAACAGAGGATGATAATATTTATATTATAGAGTTATCCAAGGGTTAAATAAATTATACATGTTGTGAAGATTAAATGAGTTTATACTTGTAAGGCTTCTTAAACTCTAATGTCCACCTGGGGAGTTTGTTCAAAGACAGATTCTGATTCAGTGGCTCTGGGGTCTGTGTTAAGCTCCTACGTAATGTGCTACATTTTGAGTCTCAAGGAAGTAAAGTACTTAAAATGATTCCTGGTCCTAGTTAGTGTTAACCTCTTTGGGTTGCTTCAAGTCATTCAACACTCAGAAATAGTGTGATAACTAAACTTTGCCCATGAGTTTTTTTTTTTTTTTTTTTCTCCCCATTTATCTTAAATTGTTGATTTCTGTGGGCTGGGTCCTAGAAATGGGATTATTGGCACTAAAATTACCCCATTATTTTTCCTAAATCATCCATGATTTTCTTCTTTCCTTACTCTTTTTTAGTTATGGACTTGTCACTTGAATTTAACTGAGGGGTTATGAATTTATAGAATTTTAGCACTCGAAGGAACCTAAGAGAGATACCTACTAGGAAAATGAACCCGACCTAACAGCCCTGCCACCTCCTGCCCTTTCCATCTGGGAATATGTGTGGGGGCCTCGCTTTTGTCGTCACAACTACAGGAGAGAATTACCAGCATTTAGGGAACAAGGGCCAGAGAACCTTAATATCCTCAATGTGTGGGAAAGTCTTGTACAGCAAAAATTGTCCTGCCTAAAAGGCTAGCAACTTCCCCATGGGAGTCACAGAAACTATTTTCCTTCGGTTTATAGATGTGAAACCGAGGACTGGAGAGGTGAGGTCCACAGCACATTCCTGCAGCTGTGTGGTGCTAGAGCTATAGCTGGAACACAGGTGTCCTGTCTCCCAGTCCAGTGTTCTTTACATAATATTTGGTCTGTCTGTTTTATTGGACTGTTTAAGTGATAAATGACTCACTAGTGAAGCTTAGTGTAATCATTGCCTTCTCTTTGAAAAGTTGTAACATTACCTTAACAAAACGAAATGCCCTTTGGCTCATGGTCATATATTTACTTTTATTTTTAGTCATCAAAATGACTAAGATTTCGGTGGCTGATACACTATTTTTTAAGATAAGTTAATAATTGATAAGATATGTCTAGCAGAAAGTTATGCCCTTGCGATTTGGAATCCTGAGTTGTAATTCCTTTACTATCACTGACTTGCTAGGTGACCTCTTACAAGTATCTGAAGTTTCGTTTACCATATTTTAACATTAAAAAGGGGAGTGGAAAGTCCTGTTTCAGAATACATACTGAGCTGATTAACTCTGAGGTAGGAAAAAGATTATTTTTGTTTTGTTTCATATTTCTGTACTATTTTAAACTATAAAAGAATGTGTTATACGTTAAGTAATTTGTCTTTTATGAAAACTTTTGCTTTTACATTTTAGTTTTTCACTTCTGAAATCAGTGTGTATTTTACATTTGTTGGTAGGTCATAGTCTAATTGGCAGTGTTTTTTTCTTAATGGTTATTGCAATGCCGTCTGGTTTACTGCGATACAGTTCTGACAATAACCACCCAGACTTTGCACAGACCTCCTTCACAAGTTAAAAGACGTTACACCTGCAACTATCACAACGTTATTGCACCCCTTCAGGTTCAGTAATTCACTAGAATGTCTCACCGAACTCAAGGAAGCAGTATTTAAGATTACTATTTAAGTATAGGTGTTAGTCGCTCAGTCATGTCTGATTCTTCATAACTCCAAGGACTGTGGCCCACCAGATTCCTCTGTCTGTGGAATTCTCCAGGCAAGAATACTGGAGTGGGTAGCCATTCCCTTCTCCAGGGGATCTTCCCAAACCGGGAATTGATTCTCTATTGGCTGAGCCAAATGAATACACACATAGGGAGCATCCATATTACCCTCCCAGCACATGTGTTCATCCATCAGGAAGCTTCAGTACAGAGTTTTTGTTGAGTTATAGGGTAGGATTGATTGATTTAATCCTTGATCTTGTGCTTGAACTCAAATTTAAATCTCCAGCCCTCTCCTCCCCCAAGATGGGGCTCATGTCAAGCCCCAAGCATCTCTTCAGGAGGTTGGTCTTTCTGTGACCAGCTCCCATCCTGTGTCAGCTCATCTCTTAGCATAAACTGAGAGGTGATCCAAGGCGCTTGTGAATAACTAAGACACTTCCATTACTCAGGAAATTTCAAGAATCTAAAATCCCTCTCACAGAAACCAGGGACTACAAAGACTAGCAGGATTCTTATACAACAGTGATGCATAAAATAGTGTATCTTTGAAATGAGGATGTATCAGACTAACGATGAACAGTAATTTTAAAACATAACTTTTTACATTCCTGGTACAAGTTAACATAGGAAGTACTTTGAGCTCTCTTCTGCATAAATTATTTTAACTACATTTAAAAATAATATTGTTTGCCTAAAGGCGAGGCTTTGTAAGGAAATTGACATAGGTTCAAACCCTGATGCCAAATGTACTAATTATGCGACTCTCTCTTGTAGTTATTTCCTAGTTTTGTAAAATGTGAGACACTTCTAGCATAGTGTGTGCTGCTGCTGTTGCTGCTAAGTCACTTCAGTTGTGTCCGACTCTGTGCGACCCCGTAGACAGCAGCCCACCAGGCTCCCCCATCCCCGGGATTCTCTAGGCAAGAACGGTGGAGTGGGTTGCCTTCTCCAGTGCATGAAAGTGAAAAGTGAAAGTGAAGTTGCTCAGTCATGTCCGACCCTCAGCGACCCCGTGGACTGCAGCCTTCCAGGCTCCTCCGTCCATGGGATTTTCCAGGCAAGAGTACTGGAGTGGAGTACCATTGACTTCTCCGAGCATAGTGTCAGATATGGAGTAAACATTTATCAAAGTATCCTTGTTTTCTGTATCATTATATGTATTGTTGGTCTTAAAAGTTTGCAGATTTTACCTTATTGGCTAGAGATTGAGTTTTAACCTGACTTTGATGTATAAAATGCTGCTCTGTGCTGTGTTAGGGTCTTGGATACAGTGTGTTGGGTTGCAAGAAGTTACTCCTACTATTAACTAGAGTTCTTGTGGAGTGATTGTTGTTGTTTAGTTACTGAAGACCTACTCTTTGGGGCCCCATGGATTGTATAGCACACCAGGTTCCTGTCTTCCACTATATACTGGAGTTTGCTCGGTTTCGTGTTCCTTGATGTGGAGTGATCCCTGAAATGAAACTTACTCTTCTCTTACCTGTAACTTAACTGTGGGCACTGTTCAGAATAACTGTTGGCTAAGAGCTACACGGACTACAGTCCATAGGGTTGCAAAGAGTTGGACATTATTGAAGTGACTTAGCATGCAAGAGCTACAAACACTGTTGATAGCATTACTGTATTGGTTGGCTGGTTTGGAGAAAAATAACTAGATGCACATATATTCAGATTTACAAGGACTATTGTAGCTTCTGGAAGCCTGAGAAGCACACTGTTAACAATAGTCTTATTGTCTCTTCTTAAAGCCTTAACGAAAGTATTTCAAATAATGAATGGAACCTTTCTTTGCTAACATATTCTGTCTTACACCTGTTTTGCAATAGAGTGTATTTCCTTTGATTTATGAGAGATTTAACACATAGCTAATTAGCAGCCTGTTAAACTTTTGGAACTTTGGAACACAGAATTGATCCATAAGCATATGATAGAATTTTCCCTCCCCCATACTCTCTACTCCCTTAAGCAGATGAGTTTAATGAGTAAATGGAATTAGTCCCTTGTTTTACTTGTTTTTGCAGTTCTTGAAATATTTCTTGTTTGCTCATTTATGCTAAATTGATGAGAGCAGATGTGGAGTTTCTCTTAGTTTTTTTCCCTCTCTCCCAGGGAAAATACTTTCTTTTGGTGGAACTAGTTAAAGAGGGTTTCCAAAATCTACAGAGCCTTTTGAGATCAGGAAATCTGATGATGCAAAATATATTAGGATGTTTACAATTGTCTTGGTTTTCCAGAGAGAAACAAGAAAATTGAGCTGATAAGATAGAGCTTGAGTTAAAATTTCTTGATCTTAATATGTGATCATTATAGTATATATGGTCATATATATATATATATATATATATACACACACACACACACCATATATGTGGAATTATAGTTAAATACATTGAACTCTGTATCCAAAAATTATAGCAGTGTTTAGGTAGAATTTGTACTATATTAGGAAGGTGTCTTAGATACATCATGGACCCCTGAATTGTAAAAGACCCTAAAGATCATCTGGCCTGACTTGATTCCTAGAGCAGACGCTTCTAAATTGTCTGTGACAGGTGGCTCTCTCTGAGCTATTTTGGTGGACAGTCTGTTTCATTATTGGGCATCTCTAATTATTAAGGTTCTGCCTTATTTTTAATCCAAGTCTACCTGTGCAACTTCTTACTGGTCATACTGCCTTTCTTTGGATCAATCTAGACTAAATCTAATAACCATTCTTGACATGGAAAGATGGAGCTGTTTATGCCCCTGGTCACCCTGTCTTCAGCTTAATCCTTCAGCCAGTCTTTCTGTTACGTGACTAATTGACCCCTCCAGGATAATTTATTACAAGTCTCTCTTAAAATGTATCCTTCTTTGAAGGATTCTACCGTTGTATGAGGAAGGTACCCAATATTGTCACAGCCCTTTGTGGACTTTTCTTTTATTTGATTAGAGATTCATTGTAACTGATGTTTTTGTTTTGAAAAATATATTTTCCATTTCTGTTAAACTCAGTATTTGCTGATCTTTGTAGGCTTTTAGTTCTTTGGTCATTCCCCATGTAGTAGTTCTGAGTTTACAGAAGCTGGAAGTCAGAACTGAGCCAGGAGGGTCAGGAGGGGCCATATCGTGGCTTTTATTTTTGTCTTTTTTTTTTTTTTGTATGCATCAATATGATTTCCATTTCTACATTATAATTTTTTTTACAGTTGTTTATATTTCACTTTATAGTATTCTCATTTCATGTTTTTAAAAAGTAAATCTTATTGCCAACTAGTATTTTCTAGTTCTTGAACCACAAAACACAGATCCTTCATGTCTTTATGC
Source organism: Capricornis sumatraensis (assembly GCF_032405125.1). NCBI lineage: Eukaryota > Metazoa > Chordata > Mammalia > Artiodactyla > Bovidae > Capricornis > Capricornis sumatraensis. The sequence continues at coordinate 44,939,384 of NC_091088.1, forward strand.
CTTGATGGAAGGTGTATCATGTTTCTTGCGATTAATACAAGTCTTAAGTTTTCTAAACAGAATCCTTTTAAAGAGTGATGTTCTTCAAGATATTTTAAACACATAGGCTTTCCTATACTTGTTTTTTGATTGTTGTTTCAGTTGGGGGAGACATTCTATTTTTATTCTCATTAAAATTTTATTCCATTCCTAAGAATTTTTTGAATAATAATTGTCAGTATGTTATAAAATACTACTACATGTGAAATAATTTGCTAAGCCCTTTATGTACTGTACGATATCTTCTTATAAGCAAATAAATAAATACTTCTAGTAACAACCCTGTGAGTTAGGCACTGTTGTCATTCCCATTATGCTAGTGAGGAATAAGTCAGGGAGGTTAAATAGTTTGTCTAAGGACACACATGAGCTGATAAGTGGCAGAAGTAAGACTCAGACCCAGGCAGTCTGACTTTTGGAGTTCATGCTCTCAGCTGCTGTATTTGTTATAACTATTTGCTTTCTCCTAAAATAATTGTAAAGAAAGCTTTAAGTTCATGTGATTTTAAAATATGCAGTATCCCCAGAAGCCACAAATGATTACTGATATTCTGGCTTTTCCTTGCTTTCAGTCATAACCATGTAACAGAATGATTTCTGGGTAATTACTGGGCAGTTCATTCCTGACTTTTTTGGAAAAATCCATCTTTGAAGCCAGAGGTCAGCAACCCAAAGTCTCCATTTTTAATTGTGTTTCAGCTTATGTGAAATCAGTTACGGCCGAGTATAATCTTTTACATCTCATAGTTTTGATGCCTTTAAGTTTGAACCAGAGATTCTCAAAGAACCTTCTGGGGGTCTCTGAGATTCTTTAAAGAAGTTCATGAGGTCAAAACTATTTCATAATAATAATGGGGTATTAATTTTCTTTTTAATTCTCAGTCTCATAAGCATACAATGGAGATTTCTAGAGACTACATATCTTAGAGCTTATCTGCTTTCTGTTATCCAGTTATTAAAGACATTTACAAAGTGCTGAACAGTATAAGTCTTATCACTACATTTGTCCTATTTTGAAAATACAGTTTTCAGAAAATATTTGTTAACATGTAATGGGTTTATTGTTACTTAAAAATGAATAAATATTTAGAAATTCTTAATTTTAGTTTCTCAGTAAATAAGTAGATAAATGTCAATAGGTATACACCATGTAACTATCAATAGATAAACCCCATGTAAACAAAAGCTCTTTGGGGGCTTCAGAGACTATAGAGGGATCCTGAGACCAGAAACTTTGAGCACCACTAGTTGTATCATAAGATATTAAAGAAAATTGATATAGAAGTAAAAATCTAGAGCATTTTAAAAGACTTTAAAAATCAAATAAAGTGTGTTTATAACTTACCGAATATTTTTCTTCTGAATTGTGTAAGCAGGAGATTGGAACCTACAGAACGGCCTCTTCAGATTGTTTATGATTACTTATCCAGACTGGGGTTTGACGACCCTGCGCGAATACAAGAGGAGGCAGCAAATCCTGACCTCGGCTGTATGCTCCGATTTTATGGTGGTAAGAATTTTTCAGTGGCTTTGTGAATATATTAACTGTTTTAAAAAACAACATTTTGTTTTGTATTAAGGTATAGCCAGTTAACAATGTTGTGATAGTTTCAGATGAGCAGCAAAGGCACTCAGTCAATCATATACGTGTATCCATTCTTCCCCCAATCTCTCCTCCCATCCAGGCGGCTACATAACATTGAGCAGAGTTTGCTGTGCTTTATAGAAGGTCTTTGTTGTTTATCCATTTTAAATATAGCATTAACTATTTTTAATTGATTATTTGTACCTGTAACTTCAGCCTTTTAAAAATATTTTATTCAAAGCTGCCTTTACTTAGGCGGTCAGAAAACAACAGCAAAAGTCTTCTCTTTTTATTTTTGCTCTTTCTGTTCTAGTGTTTTGCTGACTTCTGAATTATTATGTACCTTTGCCAGCATCTCGATTAAATCAGAGCTTTAGTTTCAGATTTTCAAATTCCTTATAAGGGTCATGAACTTCTGGATAGTTTGAGAATGTTAAGTAGTAGGTGGTTATTATATATGATTTAACATTTGATGGACTCATCAGATGTGTATATTGTTGAATTTAGTAAGCTTTATTTTTTTTTAGGGTTGTTTTTCCTTTCAGTGTATGAGTCTTGCACCTCCTTGGTTAAATTTATCCTAAGTACTCTATTCTTTTTTAAAAAAATTTTATTTATTTTTTTATTTTTGGTTCCATTGGGTCTTTCGTTGCTGTGTGCAGGCTTTCTCTAGTTGCAGAGAGCAGGGGCTAGTTTCTAGTTATGGTGCGTGGGTTTCCATTGCAGTGGTTCTCTTGTTGTGGAGCACAGGCTCTAGGTACGCAGGCTTCAGTAGTTGTGGCTCACAGGCTCTAGAGCGCAGGCGCAGTAGCTGTGATGCATGGGCTTAGTTGCCCCACAGCATGTGGAATTGCCCTGGACCAGGGCTTGAACCTGTGTCACCTCTATTGGCAGGCGGATTCTTAAATTCTAGACCGCCAGGGAAGCCCTGAGATAGTACTCTTAATATTGGCTGAAGCTGTAGAGGCTTGAGTGGGGCTGGAAGATTCACTTCTAACATGGCTCACTCATGTGGCTGTTGGTAAAGGCCCCAGTTTCTCACCAGCTTTTGGCAGGAGATCTCAGTTCCTCGCTATGTGGACCCCCTCTCGAGCTGCGTAAATATCTTCATGTTGTGGCAGCTAACTGCCCCCAGCGACGAGACACACACACGCACATGAGCGTGTGCATACATGTATATGCAAACACACCGACTTCAGTTTTTTATGACCTAGTTTCATAAGTCACCATTGTTTTTACCACTTTCTGTTCATTAGAATTGTGTCACCAAAAACAGCACACACTGCTGAGTGGGGAATTAGGCCTCACCTTTTGAAGAAAGGAGTATTAAAGAATTTGAAGTATTTTTTGAAGCAAATATTAATAGCTTATCAATCAGCTTTCAATATTTCATGTATAGAGCCTTTGGTGAGTTACCTTAGGTTAGAATATAGTCTTAATAAGGCGAGGGTCAGAGGGGCCCAAGTTCAGGCCAGTTGGTTTTGCTATGTTTGCCGAATATAAAAGTTGCTCAGTACTTCAAGGGCCATTGTGCAGATGCCAGTTACCAGTCTTGCTGGTGTGGGTGCTGGGGGAAAATGAGTAGAGTGACTCAGTGCAGATTCATGATATAAAAGCCTTGAAATAGCATGTGTGACTAAAGATGAGTGGGTATTATGATTGATCACAGAGATTAAGAGAGTCAGTTAATCAACTCCTTATGTATGAGGAAGTGGAGTCTGGGAGGTGTGATTTGCTGGGACTGAATAGTTCAGGTAGCATAGCACCCAGCCTGAGCGTTTCTTTATATCCCATATTCTCTCACAGGTTGTCTGAGACACTTCCATCCAAGAGGCATAAACACATACAAAAGAAATTAGATACAAAAGAATCACATATTATGTTTCCATTCATTTAAAATTTGAAAACAAGCAGAGACATGTGATAGGACCACTGTTTGTCCATCAGATCTGCTCTTTCCTTCTTCAACAAGACTGGGCTTAACTGCTCGGGTATACCTCATTCTCAATCTTTTATGCAGTTAGATGTGCGCCTGTGACAAAATTTTCATCAGTGGTATGGAATGAAATTGTTGTGTGTCACTTTTACACCTGGTTCCTAAATCTTCCCATGCAGACTTCTTGTTCTTTTCCTCTCTTGTAGGCTAGGGAGGCAGTCATCCGAGCAACACTGAAGTCATGTGTTGAAATAGCAAAGCCACTTTCAGCTGGAGTTTCTCAACAGAGTTGACTCCTGGCATCCTATATTGCCCGCCCTAGCAGAGAATTAGATTCTGTTGAATTATGTACATTCTTTTTGTTACAGTAGTTAAAACCACTATAACTAATACATAAGTAGCAAAAATACAAAGAAAACAAGGAAATGATTATTCTAAAAGTCAAGAGAATGGCTGACGTCTAGGGTTGAGGGAGGAAGTGATTCCTACAAGTAGTGTTTTTGAGTCAGTACAAGTATATACCAATAGTGGCTATCTATTAAGCAATGACATTAGTGTGATAATTATGATATACTAATCAATTTGGTATATACCTGTTGAGAATTTTCTAACTTTTATTCCTATCTAATGTGTATTTGTAGAAATATATATATATATTTTTTAACGTAAATCCTATCATTTGGTATTGATCTTCATGCTTTTTTTCTCCCAGTAGCATTTTGGAGGTCTTTTAAAAACTCTTTTATATGCCTTTCTTTACGTTGCATACTGTTGAATGTCATGTATGTATTATAGTTTATATAACAGTTTCCCTAGTGATGTGCTGTTTTACACAGCATTATGGTAAAATTGCATCTTTGTACACCTGTTCTTCAGAGTATATCTTTAAACATGAAATTATTGGGACTTTAAATATTAGCATTTAACGTTTTTATAAATCTGATGGATTAAATGATGGTCTCATTGTTTTAATTTCCTTGATTACTAGAATGGTGGAATATTGTTTCATAGTTATATTAGATCTTAATTTCTTCTTTGAATTCGCCTTTATATATTTCTGTTTATCTTTTTTCTTATTATCTGAAAGACTTGTGTATATATTCTGAATATAAATCCTCTGGATACTGTATTTGTGACATATATTTCTTCCAGCTTGTAACTTGTTTTGTAGTTTTATTTATTGTTTTTTATGGTGCAGAAGACTTACTTAATCATATTTATGAATATTTTCCTTTAATACATTTACATTCCTTTCCTGTCCTAGGTCATAAACATCCTCTATATTTTCTTGAAGTATTTTTATAGTTTTAAAATATGATATGAGGTAGGAATCTAACTGTATTTTATTTTCTCTACTGATAGCCAGTTGTCCCAATAATACTTATAGCTCATCCTTTTCCTACTGATCTGATGCATCACCTTTATTAAGTTCCTATACAGGCAGAGGTTTATTTTTGGACTCTATCCTATTACATTGATCTCTTTGTCTAATGCTAATACCAACACTATTTTTTATTAATATACCTACATGATAGATTGTAATAGACGATGGGGAAGTTCCCCTTTACTGTTCTTCTAGAAAATCAGGAAGGTCTCTAGAAACAGAGAAATCTTTCTGAAGAAGTAGTTTTTGAGTTGGTTCCTTAAAAATGGGCACAATTTCAGTAATCACAAAGGAAAAGGAGGACAGGAAGGGTATTAGGAATTTCAATGCATGTTCTGTGAATCAGATAATTTGAGTCCAGATTGTTCTGGGCCTTGAGTGCAATATCAGAAATTTGCCCTTCATTTGGCAGATGGTGGAAGAAGTGATGGGATCCAAGTGGGGCTGAGAAGGATGATTCTGCCACCAGAATGGATAACAATTCAGGCTTGAATTAGGGATCTGAACTAGAGAATGGAAGGAATCATTCATATAGAGACTTTTTGAAGGAATAGTAAGTGTTGGTGGTTGATTTAAAAAAAGATGTTGAGGAAGAGATCCTAAGAGGCAAAACTGACTGAGGTTTTGAGCCTGGGCGGCTTTGGGAGAATGACAGGACTTGACTTGTGAGAAGAATCTGGTTTCAGGCAAGTGTAACTGTAAGCAGTGGTAGACATCCAGTTGGAGATGTCTGGCAGGTAGTTGGATATGTGGAACCAGGAGCTTTGGAAATACAGATCTGGGAGTCAGGTACATGGGAGTGTTAAATCTGTGGAAGCTGTTAAAGATTGAAAGTAATACTTAAAATATAGGAAAAGAAGGAGGCTTAAGGCAGGACTTTCATTATATTAATAATGACTATCTTTTATTTTATTATATACCCTCACTATGTGCTGAGCACATACTAAGGTACTGAGCACCCTGTGTACTATTTTTCATTTCATCCTTACAAGCATTCAGGTAGATATTATTACTCCAGAGAGGTCTTAACTGATTCTAAATCTCATCTTCTTAACCTCTAAGGTACTCTTAGTATTTAGTTGATAGAGAAACAGTTTAGAGGAATAAAAAGGATCCGTAAAATCTGAGACCTGGGCAGGACTAGGGATCATCTAATCCAGCTCCTTGGTCTTTAACTTGGGAAATTAAGGCCTAAAAATATATTAATAAAATTTGTTCAGGGTCACGAAACCACATGGTGGGATTGCTTCACCAACCACTGCTTCCAAGTTTGAAATTTGTTTTGAAGTTTCCTGTTTTACTCTTGCAGTGTAAGTAAATGTTTCATTTTAACCCCCAATAATACCAGCCAGTGTTTATTTATTTGTCGGTTTAACTTTTTATTTTGAACTAGCTTTAGATTTTCAGAGCAGTTGGAAAGATAGCACAGAGTGTTCCTGCACAGCCTTCATGCAGTTGCTCAAGCAGTTGTTCCCATATAAACAGTGCTTCATTTTCCTCTGGCTTTAAAGATTTTTCCTTTGTCTTTAATTTTCAGCAATTTGATTATGAACTGTCTGGGCTTGAGTTTCTTTGTGTTCAGCCTGTTTAGGATTTTCCAGCGTTCCAGATGTGTCCAGGTTTTATAGGTGAATTCAGTGGGAGAGACAGGGCAGACCGAGTGTGCTTTCTCTAACTCAGAACCAGAACCTTAATGGTATCTTTTGATTAAAAGAAGTATTTCATTTTGATGGAGTCCAATTTAGCAGTCCTTCCCTTTATTATTTTCTAGATTCTATATTGCTTTACCTTTCAGTTTATATTCACAAGGTCTGTGTAACTTCACTTTTTATTGTCTGTTTTGAGTATCATCATGATCTCATGGGCTTATGTATGTTTGTTTCAATTCATTGCAGCCATTTTTCTTTCTGATGCTTAATTTGTCTCATCTCAGTTCCTGGGAGCTCTTTCAGGTTGCCTTCTGTGTCCTTCCAACATGACCCCAGTAGGGCTACACAGTTGGCTCAGTGGTAAAGAATCTGCCTGTCAATGCAGGAGCCACAGGAGATGCAGGCTCAATACCTGGATCAGGAAGATCCCCCAGAGGAGGAAATGGCAACCCATTCCAGTATTCCTGCTGGGAAAATCCCATGGACAGAGGAGCCTGAAGGGATATAGGCCATGGGATCCAAAGAGTCAGACACAACTGAGTGACTGAGCCTAGCCCAGCACAGTCTTTGGTAACATTCTAGATTTTTCCATTAAGTTCTTACACAAAAAGATGTCCTAAGCTGATCTTTTCATCATGATTCACACCAGGAATAGGTGATTTTTCTAAGGACTCCTAGTTCATTTTAATGAAACATAATGTTTAGAGATTATACTATGGGCATTGTTAGAGAACTCTCCTTGATTTTTTAGAAACTTTTTTTCTTAAATTATAAAACAATCCATGTTCTTTATGAAAATGAAAGTGTTAGTTGCTCAGACTATAGCCCACCAGGCTTCTCTGTCCATGGGATTCTCCAGGCAGACATACTGGAGTGGGTTGCCAGGCCCTTCTCCAGGGGATCTTCCTGACCCAGGGATCAAACCTGTGTCTCTTACATCACCTGCATTGGCAGGTGGGTTCTTTACCACTAGTGCCACCTGGGAAGCCCCTGTTTTCTGTTTTCTTTATAGAATATTTCAAAGTATACCATAATTTTCCACTTAGAATCTTGACTTTTGAGATTGTAAGTCTGTTTTTAACTAGAACTATTAATCATTCCAAACATTTATTAGAACTTCCTCATTCTGTTTTTTACTACTTTCAGATCAGAGACTTAGCAAACCCTCCAAAAATAATAATAAGACAGCATATTATTTTGTGTATAAATAACTTATTCCCCCCAAAATTGAATATTCCTTTCTGAGAGTAGCTACAGATAGCTACTATAGAAGCACAAATGAGAAGAAAAGAGCCTTAAAAAGATAAACTTATAGAGTTTCTTAAAATATGATTTGTGGGCCATCTGCATTTAAATTACTTGAGATACTTGTTAAAAACGTATTTTCCTTTGTTCCATCCCAGATCCTCTGAATTAAACTCTCTGTGGGTAGGTCTTGGCGTTTTGCATTGTAAACTAATTCTCTGATAATTCTTGGGCACACAGAAATTGGAGAATCCCTGATCTAAAGGAATTCTACAGTTGAGACTGAGAGGGAACTGGAGAAAACTTGAGTGCTTTTGTAGCTTTGATAGAAACAATAGGGAGGGTGGAACTGAAGAGTGAGAAGGAAGAAGAACCAAACTCCCCAAGGAACATGAAATTTAGAATATAGATGAAAGGATTAGCCTAGACTAGAAGGAGAAATGGTGGTGTTAACATACAAAGTTTAAAGCTTTGAAGTAAGCCAGACCATTTCCTCATTTTTTATACAGGAAACACACAGTCAAAAGGGTACCATGATGCCCAGGGTTTAATTAATTATGTAATAGTATTGAGTACAACCCAGTTTTTTCACTTCCCAGTCTGTTGCTGTTCGCTCAGCCTCATACTGTTGCTGCTTCTGTTCGTTTCTGTATAGAGTTACTGTCTATTTCCAGTAGTACTTTAACCAAGAACATTTCTTGTGTCATAATGCTCTGTTTTGTTCACTATTATCTGTCATATAAAGTTTTTTAACGGGTGGAAAAAGATAGAGATGCTCTTGCATGTCTGTATCAGCTTCTGCTACCATAATTGGGATAGTTGATTGAAATATCAGTCAAAAGCTTTTCCTCACAAAGAGCAGGAAGATGGAGGATTGTGTACAGAACTAGTCATTAATTTCTTCCTTCTGCAGTAGGGTAAGCACAGCAATAGTGGCTGTCTCTTATTCCATACTTCTTTTGTATCTAAAACCATGCTTACTACTTTACATTCATTATCTTACTTTTTTATAAGGATCTTCCAAAGGTAGGTAATATTAAGATCTGAACTGTATAAATGGGGAATGTCAAGGTCAGTGAGATTATATAGTTCAAGGAATCAAAGTAAGTAGCAGAACTTAAGTTTGAATATCTGACTCCCAAGTCCATGATCTTAACTACTCTGTCATACTGCCTTTCTTTGTGTACATGGGAGCTATGACTGGAAGAAGGATTGACGGTAGCATCCGAAATTCATAGTGCTCCCATTATATAACTTCAGGGCTGGAGAACATTTTAAGACTGAGAGCTTATTTTGTAATACTTATATTGCTTAGTTACTTAAATCTGTATTAGGGTTGCTAAATGTTGATATGTAATGCTTTCTTTTTCCCTTTCATTATTTTTGTATTACCTTAATGGTGGCTTCTGATGTACTCTTTTCTTTTCAGAAAAACCATGCCAGATGGATCATCTGGATCGAATCCTTCTGTCTGGCATCTATAATGTACGCAAGGGAAAGACCCAGCTGCATAAGTGGGCTGAACGCCTGGTTGTTCTCTGTGGCACCTGCCTCATCGTGTCCTCAGTGAAGGATTGTCAGACCGGGAAAATGCACATATTGCCTCTGGTTGGGGGAAAGGTAAGACCCACAAACAGAAATTACTCTTTCTTTGATCATCTTAATTTAAAAAAAAACACATACGCTTTTCAGAGTTTTTTCCACATCTTTTCAAAGAAGCCATTCTGAACATTATTATAGATTACATCACAAAGTTTTTGCATTCTTAAGTTTAAATGAAACTGACTCAGGCTAATTTACACATAAAACAAGTTTTTTACATCACAAACCCCCTCGGGGGTCCAAATACTATGTTGTTGATCAGTTGCTAAGTCATGTCCAACCATTTGTGACCCCATGGACTGCATCATGCCAGGTTCCTCTGTCCTCCACCATCTCTTGTAGTTTGCTCAAATTCATGTTCATGAAGACTATCCGTGCCCCAGATTCTGCTGCAGAACCCGTCTGTTGAAGAAACCCCTGCTTCCACTGCTAGGCACTAAATACTGTCAGTAGTACCACCAAGAGTAGCTGCCACTAGCAGCTGCCTTTGGAAACTAGAAGTAGTGGTCACTTTTGGAAACGAGGCTGCCTTTGGAAACTTAGCATCCAGCACCAAAACTGATTCTTTCCTATTTCTCCTTTTCTCCCATTAGACTGAAATTCAGAGTCTGAGTGCTCATAAGCTCCTATCAAGCAGCCAGAGAGGCCTGCCTTTGGAAACTTAGCATCCTCCACCAAAACAGATTCTTTCCTATTTCTCCTTTTCCCCCGTTAGACTGAAATTCAGAGTCTGGAGTGCTCATAAGCTCCTATCAAGCAGCCACAGAGACCTGCATATTTGGCATCTGTACAAGAGAATTCCCCATGATAGGAAAAGCAGTTCAAAGTCATCAGAGTGATAGATGACTGGAAACAGATAATGCTACTGTTTATTGGAAGTTATAGGAGAGAAAAGATAACCTGCAAAGAATTGACAGGCTGACAACAGCTTTCTTTTCATCAACAATATGTACAGAAGAGTATTTGCAAAATTACTGAGAGAAAATAAATTGTATTTTGTATTTTATATTTTATATCCAGTTGAATTACTTTATAAGAATCAAGGCAAAATAGAACATTTTCAGACATTTAAAAACTAATGAGGGACTTACCTTGTGGTCCAGTGGCTAGGACTCGGTGCTTTCACTGGGTTCAGTCCCTGGTCAGGGAACTAAGGTCCTGCAAGCTATGCTGCACAGCTGAAGGGGGAAAAAAAACCCAATATAAAACAAATGAGCTGGCATATATCCTCACCAAAAGAACTACTAAAGATGTATGTCTAAAAAACAACACCCCTCCAAATAAAACAAACAGGGAAAAAAAGAAGAAAACAACAAAGGAATGAAGGAAAGTAAATTCAAAGGAAGGTATAAGAATAGATGATGAATGGAAACACTGATAAATTATATAAGATATAAGAATAGATGATGAATGCAAATACTGATAAAATATGGTAGTAAATTTGATACTGATTATAAAAAGATTTAAATTTTTTTATATCTTAAATATAAATTTCAACAACTAAAGCTCAAACTCCTGAACAGCATTCAGGATGTGATGATGTGTTCAATGAGGAACTTGTGATGCAATCTTTGGATAAAAGGAAAGAAAGAAAGTGAAAGTGAACTCGCTCAGTCCTGTCGACTCTTTGCGACCCCCATGGACTGTAGCCTACCAGGCTTCTCTGTCCATGGGATTTTCCAGGCTAGAGTACCAGAGTGCATTGCAATTCCCTTCTCCAGGGGATCGTCCCAACCCAGGGATCAAATCTGGGTCTGCTGCATTGCAGGCAGACGCTTTACTCTCTGAGCCACCACCAAAGTTAAAAATTTTAAGGATGACTACTAAAAGTAGAGTGGGAAAAGAGAGTATAAGCTGTGTAATGCTAAAAGAAGGCAGGAAAAGGGTTGAGAAAAAGGAGCAAAATAATTAGCATGGTAAGTTATTATAGTGACATAGAAATAAACCCAAATATTTTCTACTAATTACTGTTTATAGGAGATACACCTAAAACTTAGAAGGTTGAATGTGAAATGATAGAAAAATCACACTAATCAAATAGCAACCAAAAGAAAATTGGTATGGTTATATTAACATCATACAAAGCACATGAAAGTTTGTATGCAACATAGGACTTGTGTCAAAACTACATAAAGAACATTTACAACTTGGTAATAGACAAATAACCTATTTTGGCAAAGTTGGGAAGCAACTGGGAACACAGTCACTTTGGAAAACAGGGTTTTTTTGTTTCTTATAGTTAAAAATCTGCTTTTCAGATGACTGAGCATTTCTCTTAGATACTGAGAAATGAACACAAATATTTCCAAAAAGTATAAGTGAATGTTCATAGCAACTTTGGTTATAATTGACCCAAACTGGAAGCAACCCAAATGTTCACTGAGTAGTGAATTGATAAAACAGATTTGCTGTATTCACTGTGCCACTGAGCAGTGAAAAGACATGAGCTGCTGATACACACAGGAAAAAGAGTGAGTCTCAAAACATTAAGTGGAAAAAGCCAGAGGTAAAAGTCTATTTATTGTATGATTCCATTTACATGAAATTTAAAAAAAAAAACTGTAGTCATAGAAAAGAGACCAGTGGTTGTGCCAGGATATGGAAGAAGGGGATTGGCTGCAAAACAGCCATGAGGGACGTTTTGTGGGTGATGGGGTTGTCCGACTATGTATCTCATCAAATTGTTCACTTAGAGTTTATGAATTAAAAAAAAATCACAAATTTTATATAAATTATACCTCAGTAAAACTTGCCTCCTGAGAAAGACAATGTGCAAAAGCATTAATAGGGATAAGGAGGCTCACTGAAAACTGATGAGAGGAACATTTTACGTGTATTACCATGTAGTCTCAACATACATATTGCGAAACTTAACAAAATTACTCACAAGTTGACAAAATTAACTTCTAGTGGGAGATTTACAAGCCTTTCTCAGAATTTGGCATTATATGACTATTTTTCTGTGTCAAACATCCCATAAAAAATATTTAGAAGAAAAGGTTATTCTAAAGCAATCAGTAATGCCTGTTCTTCATTTCAACAAAGTCCTTTATTTTGACACAAACTCACTGAATTGTGGTGATTTATTACTAATAAAAATGGCCTAGTTGTAAGCATCACAATTGAATGTTATGAATATTATTTAATTTTATTGGATCTTCTTAATATGATTCTTATTTGTTTAAAAGTATTTTGTGTTTCTGCCATTTGGTTCAGTCTTTACTTGGCACCAGAAGTCTAATGATTTATAACTTGGAAGTTTCCAGCTGACTCACCAAGATTCAGTAGCTATAACATATAGAAGTGAGATGTCAAAGATATAAGTGGTTCCATAGCTATAAAAAGACTTCATCTTCATCAATGGTATATAGGCTGGGTTGTTGAAGAAAGCTGTTGTGCTATGAATCCTTACCATCACCCCAAGTGGGACTGGAGGAAGTTCTGACTCTTTCCTCAAGCCCAGTGAAAGAGGTTTCAAAAGAACCCATGGAATCCTGGTTCAGGTTCCCTGCAGTAAGGGGGACATAGTGCACTGGTGTCCTGCCTTCTGACCAGGAAGTCTTGAGGATGAGATAGGCTGCTTTAGTGATTGATAGAGCACAGAGCCTAACTCATGTGTTGGGATCCTTGTGTATTCCTTGGGTTTGTTAGTATGTGACCCAGTTGGGTTGAGAGGAAACACAAGCCATTGGTTGGGTGGGTGGGTGGATTCTCATGTCTGGTGGGGCCACCTGGAGGGGCCAGCAGACTTCATTGGAGGACAAGCTGTCAGGGGACCACCAGGTTCCTTCACGTCTGAGGAGGGAGTGGTCACCTATTGGAATAGTATGCATTAGCCTGGTCAAGGAATCTGTAGGTGAGAAGCTGCTAATGGTTGAATTAGGGGGCTGGTATCCAAAGAACCTTCAAAAGGACCTATTGAGGAAGATCATCCCCTTTAAAATCTAGTAGGTCTGGAGATCATGAAGTCAGGTTATGACTCTGCTAGTTTAGTAATAACCTTTGGGTTTGCATGTTCCCTGTTTTTCATTCTGCCCCATGTTTGTGCTGGACGGGGTCAGAAATGGCTTGTAGCCCATCACCTTGAACATAAGAGATGGGGTGAGTCCAAAGAGGAGGCCAGCGTACCCCTTGCAGGCAGGCAGACAGCTGTCTCCGGTGTACCGCAGTGGTGGTGAAAAGGTATGGAGCAGTCTTACCTTTGAAGTGGAAACTTTGCCTCTTCCTTGTGGGCCTACAGGCTCTCCTGTTCTGAAACTCCCCTGCAGTGGAAGCACAGAATCCTAACCACTTCACCACCAGAGAATTCCCCCTTTGGTTTTTTCTAAACAGCTTTATTGAGATGAAATTCATATACTGTACAGTTAACCCATTTAAAGTATGCAACTCTGGCTTTTAGTAAATTCACAGAGTTGGGCAACCGTCACCATAATTGATTTTAGAATACTTCCATGACCCTTCGAAAAGAAACCCTGCACTACTTAGCCTTCATCTCCCCATTCCTTCTCTAGCCCCAGGCATCCATTAATCTACTTTCTGTCTCTATAGATTTGCTCATTCTGGACATTTCACATGAATGGAATCATACAATGTATGGTTCTTTGTAACTGGCTTCTTTCACTTAGTGTAATGTTTTCAAGGTTCATGTGGTAGTGTGTATCAGTGTTTTATTCTCATTTATGGCTGAATAGTATTATATGGTGTACTACATTTTGTTTATACATTTACCTGTTGATGAACATTGAGGCTGTTTCTACTTTTTCCTATTATGAATAACGCTGCTGTAATTCACAGAAAATTTTTGTATGGATGCATTTTTTCTTGGGTATATACCAAGGAATGGAATTGCTGGGTTACATGGTTGCTGCTACTGCTGCTAAGTCACTTCAGTTGTGTCTGACTCTGTGTGACCCCATAGACGGCAGCCCACCAGGCTCCCTGTCCCTGGGATTCTCTAGGCAAGAATACTGGAGTGGGTTGCCATTTCCTTCTCCAGTGCAGGAAAGTAAAAAGTGAAAGTGAAGTCGCTCAGTTGTGTCCAACCCTCAGCGACCCCGTGGACTCTGGCCTTCCAGGCTCCTCCGTCCATGGGATTTTCCAGGCAGGAGTACTGGAGAGGGGTGCCATTGCCTTCTCCGGGGTTACATGGTTACTATATGTTTCACCTTTTGAGGAACTCCCCAACTATTTTTCAAAGTGACTGTACCATATTACATTCCCAGATTCAGTTTCCCTGCATCCTGCTAATGCTTGTTACCCAACACTTGTTATCTGTGTTTTTTATTTTAACCATCCTAGCGAATGTGAGGTGGTACCTTGTGGTTTTGATTAGCATTTGTCTAATAAATAATGACATAGAGGGCTTCCCAGGTGGTGCAGTGGTAAAGAATCTGTCTCCCAATGCAGGAGACACAAGAGAGGCAGGGTTGATCCCTGGGTTGGGAAGATCCCCTAGCGTAGGAAATGGCAACCCATTCCAGTATTCTTGCCTAGAAAATTCCAAGGACAGAGGAGCCTGGCAAGCTACAGTCCACAGGGTCACAAAGAGTCAGACACGACTGAGCACACACTCAGTGATGTAGAACATTGTATCATGTGCTTATCAGTCATTCCTCTGATTTCTTTGGAGAAATATCTTTTCAGATCTTTTGCCTAGTTAAAAAACTTGAGTTGTTTGTCTTTGTTATTGTCCTGTGGTTTTTTGGATTGGAATTGTTCTGTTTAATTGGTTCTGGTTTTCTCCCCGCTTCTTCAGGTAGAAGAAGTGAAGCGGCGTCAGTACTCCCTCGCATTCAGCTCAGCTGGAGCCCAAGCGCAAACCTATCTTGTCAGCTTTGAGACTTTGGCTGAGTACCAGAGGTGGCAGCGGCAAGCTTCCAAGGTGAAAAGCTGTCAGACGTCCTCATGGGGAGATGAGAGCAGAGAAACCAACAGAAAGATATTTTGAAACTGAACTTATTCCCAGGAGATCGAATTATAATTCTTATGTACATCACTCCAGGCTTTTCTGAATACATAGTGAATGAAATGGAATTCTCCCAGGTCCTTAACTTATTATTTATATTGGCACAGTGCAGACTGCTTTCAAAAGTGTTTTCAGGTACTCTGTGAGGAAAGTAGGGGCTTGAATGAGTAGAGACACAATGAGGTTCAAATGACTCTCCCCCCACCGTGGTGGTCTGTATAGATGGAGCTGTCCCCTAAAGATGAAGTGCTCTAAAATTATATTTCATTTTCCAAATTCTCTTGCTTCTTAGCCATCTTTTCAGGATTTAAGCGTATTTTTCTTCATGGGGCTAGGTAGTTGCATTAAAGATTGTTTTAGTATAGTGACATGCCACCAAAACATGAATGACTTTTGTAGTGATATTTTGGTGTTTTTTTTCAGATCCATTTTCACAGCCCATGTTTTATTAGTATACTATTGTGGCAATATAAATCTTTTTCAGTGTTATTTCTGTATTTGTGATAGTAATAAAATCTGCTATGAATAAAACTAGTTTCAATTTTAAACAGCTTCTCTATTCTTCTGCCCTTGTAAAGAGAAATTAATATTTTTTGAGCATCTTTTGCATGCTAAGCAGCAGTGCTGCATACTTGGTTTTTTAATTTTCCTCATGACAGATGAAGAAGCTGTGCAATTTAGGAACTGAGCTTATGTAGCTGCAAAAGGCCATATTAAAAGATCTTTTAATATCACATTCCCTCCTAAAGTTTTGAACAGTTACTTGGAATCATCTTAACTTTACTTCCTGCATGAGCTGTTACTAACTTTCCATCTTTATGATTTTTTTTTTTAAACTTGTAGACACTTTATAGCTTATACCTTTCTGTTTTTCAAGCATCATATGGTTTTGGGGAAAAAGTAAAAATTCACTGCTTCTTATAAATGAATACTCAGATCCTGTGACCTTTCTTGTCTTCCCCATCTTTTTAATTGGTTCCTTGTTGTGTCAGTGCTGTTCCATCCTCCGCTGGGTGGGAGACATTCAGCACTGGCTCAGATGGCTCTTCTCTGTGACCTCATCCAGGTGGTGTCCCAGCGCATCAGTACCGTCGACCTCTCGTGTCACAGCCTTGAGGAGGTTCCTGAGCATCTCTTCTACAGTCAAGATATCACCTACCTCAACTTGCGACACAACTTCATGCAATTAGAAAGACCAGGGGGCCTTGACACTTTCTACAAGTATGTGGGGCACAGGTTTCCAGACCAACTTACTAAAATCTAATTGTAAATCAATATCTGTAGATAAGCATGTTTACCCATTGTGTACATATTTGAAAATTTCCCCTCCCTTTTGAAGAAGTAAGAATTTTTGTTCAGTTTTCCCACTCCCCCTTTCCCCTCTGTTTAAGATATGATAGATGTAAAGTTTCTGACATGGAGGCAGCATCGAGCTGCCCTTGATCTGGATAATCTTTTTCTATAAGTCATTGACAGTGGAGCATGATCTGCAGCTAGGGTAAATAGAGAGATTCCATATTTGGGAAGTTTTTAAATCAAAAGTTTCAGACTTAAATAACTTAAAGGAAATAGGCCAAATTTCAAGAATTCCACTCCCAGGTTAGGGCTTTTATCTTTCCTTTGCACCTGCTGCTGCCAACTCACAAGCCTTTTGTCAGTGATGAAACCTCTCTCTCCTAATAAAGGAACCATTTCAGTCCTAAGTGACAATGACCCATATATTTTTCCATGTCCTTTGTTAGAATATATTCCCCATTCCCACCCTCCACCAACTTCACCTCCTTCCTTTCTTTAAAAAATGGGTAGAAGTGAATAAATATATGGTGTAAGTAATTGGGCTTCTTGTGGGGAGGGGAGAAATTGAAAGTTACAGTGTTCAAACTACATGGTAATCAAAAAGCTAAATGCACATTGAAATGATGTATTTTACATACTTCGTAACTAGTATTTCATAATTTTCAAAAAGTGAACGATTTTTACCTCATCTGAAATGTTTTGCAAAGTTTTCAAACATAAGCCTCTATGTAGTAATGAGATAATTATTTTAATAATATTGATGTTTAAAAATTAAAACAAGCTATAATTTTAAGGAAGTGGACTTCTAGTATTTCCTTCTGAATTTCTATGAAAATAGGGTTAATCTTGTTTGAGGGCTGGCTTAGGAAATTAGAAGTCAAGGTGCCAAATCAAAGGAACAATCAGTACTCAAAGTCAGGATATTTGGAAGACAAAAGTTGAAATTTTCAAAGAGAAGTGTTAGAGAGGGGTACCATGGATTCACATCTAGAAGTAGATGATATGGTTCATCATTGTGGAGATCATCACCTTAGCCTTACCATCTTGCACTAGTATAATAATGAAGTATAATACTCTTAAGTAGAATTACAGAAGTGACTCTTTAGGATCCAATTTATGATGATACTATCTCTCAGTGAGACATTATGTAGATACTTCTACAAAAATTTGAAGTGTTAAAAATTACTATTTTCTGTTGTGTATCATCACATTACAGTAAAACTGCATATCACCTATGTATTTTTAAACTAACTGGCTCAGTCATTTACAAAAAGAGAAATTGCTTGTAATGAGATTTGATCCACAGCTTTGTTAGCTAGTCCTGTGTCCATGAATTGATTAATTGTAAGGCTTTTGTGTATTCCATGTAGATATTTAATAAAGGAAATTATTTGAAGCATATCAATAATGGTATTGATTCAGCTTGATAGAAAATAATTGTACCACTGTGAGTTTTTCAAGAGTTTGCCTTTCTGAGGAGAAGAGAGAACAACTCCCATCTCACCAGACCTGGTTTCCTTGATAGCTCAGACTGGGCGTTAGTCATCCTGGTGTCTGTGCCACACACACTGTTTGACACATACTGAATGTTCAGTAAATATACACAGTACAAATTCTTTGATGGACACTTACAACATCACTTTTTCATTCAGTAGTATAATGTGCCTTTGCTTTTTAGATTTTCTCAGCTGAAGGGCCTGAACTTGTCCCATAATAAGCTTGGGTCATTTCCTGTATTGTTATGTGAAATTCCTACCCTGACTGAGCTCAACCTTTCCTGTAATGGATTCCACGACCTGCCGAGTCAGATTGGCAGTCTGCTGAAGTAAGTACCTGATTTTTACTGGGTTTGTCTTTTCCTTTGTTTGCAGTGTAAGGAACTTGTCTGGTATTTGGAATGAAGCTAGTTCCATCAGCTCTTGCAGTGAAATAGATCATGTAATTATGAGAATTCTAGTCAGCAGCAGTTACTTGCCTACAAAAGAGACTATTCCCTCAGTTTAACCACAGAGGCTGTGACTACCCTTGATGTTAAAGGGACCATCTGTATTTGAGTCATCTTAGTAAATCTCTATAGATAGACTGAGGGCATCTAATCATATTGGACTCATAATAAATTAGTGACAAGTAAAAATCCATAATTCTAGTTTTATCCATTCCAATTAAAACGTTTCATCAGGGAGTTTTGTGTTGTTTTCTTCTTGCAGTCTTCAGACTCTCTGTCTTGATGGCAACTTCCTGACTACTTTACCTGAAGAACTGGGAAATCTACAACAGCTGTCCTCCTTGGGAATTTCCTTCAACAACTTTAGTCAAATTCCCGAGGTTTATGAGAAACTCACTATGTTAGATAAAGTGTTTATGGCCGGAAACCTAGTGGAAGTGCTAAACCTGGGGGTGCTGAACCGGATGAGCCATATCAAACATGTGGATTTGAGGTGAGGTTATTCTTTTTCATTTTTGATTGCACTGAGTCTTCAGTGCTGCCTGTGGGCTTTCTCTAGTTGCGGCAAGCAGAGGCTCCTCTTGTTGCAGAGTGCAAGCTTTAGGCACATGGGCTTCAATAGTTGCAGCATGCGGGCTCAGTAGTTGTGGCTCATGGGCCCTAGAGCACCAGCTTAGTAGTTGTGGTGCCCGGGCTTGGTTGTTCTGTGTCATGTGTCCCAGAACAGGAATCGAACTTGTGCCCTCTGCATTGGCAGGTGGATGCTTATCCACTGCATCACCAGGGAAGTCTGTTTTGGTCATTGTTCACTGTGCTTTCTTTTTGCCTGACCTCTGATGTTCCTTTACGTTTTCTTTTTAAAAATAAAGACTCTTGAAACCATTAGGATTTTAGAACAATGTATGTTTTTAAAGCTGTAGTAAAGCTTCATTTTTCACTTAATGGTAGAGAGATTTATGGATGAGGTAGGTGTACCGTGTGGTAGAGATGAAGGTTGTTCTGACTTACCCTCCTAGCAATGTTTTATGAGAATTCCCATTTCCTTTCATCCTTACCAATGTTGGATTTTAGCAGTCTTTTTCCTTGTTAGTGTAGTAGGTAAAAAATAGTATTTCATCATTTTAATCAGCATTTATTATGAATTAGGATGAGTGTCTTTTTGTATGCTTATTGGTGGTTTGTATTTTTCCATAATAAACTTGACCATTTTTCTGTTGAATCCTTGGGTTTCTTCTTGATATCTGTGGTATTAGAATCGAAATGTTACCAGTTTTACTAGTAATATTTTTTAATGAGAGTTTTATTCCTTTTTAAAATTATTTATTTATTTGTAATCTTTTCCTAAACGAAAGTAGTAAAACACACATACTGAATGTTCTGTTATTTACACTAAGCCATTGATGTCCCTCATAAAGACGTAGTAACAAAAATTTATTGAAGAATGGGAAAATGAGAATAAGCCTGCATGCATTAAATCATATACCTGTATAGAAGAAGCCAAAGAAGTCGTTTTCTTTTACTTGCCCTTGAACTATTCCATATAGATAACAGACTGTTTTCCTCTCCCTTAATTAATGTAATGGGAATCTTGGCACTGGACAGTAGGCAGAGCAGTGAGAGGCAGCGTAGCTGTTTGTTCTTGCTCTCATGTGATACTTACACTATGACCGTCCTGCTAGTCCCAGCCCCAGAGGTTATGCTCATCTTCTCATTTCTTTGTTTTATTCCTTCATCCCTGCCTAACCTTACCAGGTATTTGGATGCAGGTTTTAGACTAACTGTTTGTGGACATGGTCCCCTTTTCTTTCTCTTTAATTTGTACATGTATTTGCCAATCTGCACAGTCTCTAACTTGGTTTGTAGACAAAGAACCCAAGGTACAACTATCTGTGGTTATTTACCTAGTACCTTGCACAATGAGGCAAGGAGTAAAATTCTTAAGTTGTTTAGGAAAGAGACAAGAGAAACATACTTCTCCTGTTTTTTTCTTTTGGTAAGCACATTTAGTAGAATTTATTTCTAATGATTTTCTTATTTCTGAATATTAAGGATGAACCGTCTAAAAACCATGATTATTGAGAATCTGGAGGGAAATAAATACATCACCCACATGGATTTGCGGGACAATCAGCTGACTGACTTAGATCTTAGCTCCTTTTGCAACTTGGAGCAGCTGCATTGTGAGCGGAACCAGCTGAGGGAGCTGACGCTCAGTGGCTTCTCGCTTCGAACTCTCTACGCGAATTCGAACAGTGAGTTCTCTACCCAGCCTCCTGTGTTTCCTCTTGTAGCTCTTGTCTGAGCTATACAAGAACAGTGGCATCTGAGGTGTTCCTCAGCCACTCTGCCAAGTGGAGTTTGAGGTTCATAGAGACCTAGCTTTAAGTTTGCAGTCAGCACTTCAGTGGTTGAGATATGCATAAAAAGGCATTGCAGGATTATTTGAGCTTCACTAAATGAACGTTATAATAATCAGAGGCATTTTGCAAAATGCTAGGATGTTAGGGTGGGCAAGCATGTTCAAAAGAGAATTTTAGTAATAGTCTGCAACATGGGTTAGCCAGCTGCAGCCCAGGGGCTAAATATGGCCTACATCTCATTTTGTGTGGCCCTTGAGGGATGGGTTTTTATATTTTTTAAAGGTTGGGTTTTTAAAAAAATGAGAGGAAAAATAATTTTGACATGGGCAAGTTATATGAAATTCAAATTTAATTGAATAAAGTTTGATGGGAACACACCCATGTTCATTTGCATATTAACCACTCTCCTGCTACAGTGGCAAAATGATTGAGTAGTTTTGAGAGAGACCACATGGCCTGCAAAGGCCAAAATGTTACTAAATGCTTAGCCCTTTACAGAAGATTACCAGTCTCTAGTCTAAAACCTTGTGCTGCCTTAATTCCAGAATGAGAAGCCCTTCACTTCAATAGTGATTTATTTGCCCCAGGGCTATTTTTCAATGTAAAAGGCCTCATATTTGTTGAGGCCATTCTGTTTATAGAGAATTCTTTACTGAGGAAGTTATACAGTTGACTCTTGGAAAACATAGGTTTGAAATGCACAGGTCTGCTTTTTGTTTGTTTTGTTTGGCCATGCCATGGGGCTTGGGGGAATCTTAGTTCCCTGATCTGGGATTGAACTGGGGCCATGACAGTGAAATCGCTGAATTCTAATCACTGGACCACCAAGAAGTTCCCTGTACAGGTGTACTTAAACATGGAGTTTTTTCAGTAGTAAATATGGTTGGTCCTTGAATAATGCAGGGTTTAGGGGCACATCAAACAAACCCTTTAGACAAAAATCTGAGTGTAACTTTACAATCAGTCCTCTGTTTTCATGATTGTGTAGTATTGTAGTATTTACATATATGTATATATATATATGTATATACATATGTATGTGTGTGTGTGGGATATATATATATATATATATATATATATAAAACTATATAAAGTTTTGTATGAATTTTCAACTGCTCAGAGGGTCAGTGCCTGTAACCCCCACATTGTTCAAGGGTCAATTGTAACTGCTTTTCTGTGTTTAAAGAAGAAAAGATATTCAATTTCACTAAGTGTCAAAGAAATGCAAATTTAGGTAATACCTTTCTATCACAGAACAGAGCAAAAGAATTGTTCTGTTCACAGAATCCTTAAATTCTACAACCTAGAAGAATTCACACCAACACTTGAGGTTTTGACACCTCAAGAGTAAAGAACTAAGCTTTCAGCTTCACAGATGGATTTAGCCAAATAGCCAATTAACAGAGGGAAAGGCCCTCCCTGGTCATCAGGGATGTCTTTTATTGAATTTATTACAGTATTGCTTCTGTTTTATGTTTTGATTTTTTAGCCAAAAGGCATGTGCGATCTTCGCTTCCCAATCGCAGATCAAACCTGTGTCCCCTGCATTGGAAGGCAAAGTCTTTGGACTGCCAGGGAAGTCCCTACTTACTGGTTTTTATCTTTAGTTCATCTCAGTAGATGACAAATTTTTATCGATTTTCCCCCGTGTTTCCTCTGAGTTACATTCTTCTTTGGAGAATGTCACTAACACCAATCTGTTCTCTGATTAGGACTGACAACAGTGAATGTCTATCCAGTACCCAGTCTGCTCACATCTCTAGAACTCTCCCGGTGAGTGTGTCTCATTAGAGTGGTGGTGGTTTGATTCCTATACTTAAGAGATGTCTGTGGGCACTCTGGCAGTTTTGAGATATAGGAAATCCCAATATGTTGAAATATTTGGATAACCTAGAGAAGGGCAAAAGGCTGGCTAAAGGAGTACATTTAATGGCCATACTGTCTAGTTAAAGTACTGAAGCTGAAGCTCCAGTACTTTGGCCACATGATGCAAAGAACTGACTTGTTGGAAAAGACCCTGAAGCTGGAAAAGATTGAAGGCAGGAAGAGAACGAGATGACAGAGGATGAGATGGTTGGATGACATCACCGACTCTATGAATATGAGTTTGAGCAAGCTCTGGTAGTTGGTGATAGACAGTGAAGCCTGGCATGCTGCAGTCCATGGGGTCGCAAAGAGTCAGACATGACTGAACGACTGAACTGAACTGATCTAATTAAAGGAAAGGTGCCTCTGAATTACTCAGTTACAGTTTGTGGATTTAGAATGAGTTGCAAACAAAGAACTATTGCCCTTCCATGGGCATTGATTTTTCCAATTGGAATCAGATAATACTTGGTTTTGAGTGACTTAAAATGTTATTCTCTTACTCTTGTGAGCCATGTCAATCTGATTTGCAGAATGATGTTAATTATATTCAAGATTTTATTTCTTCTGTCAGTGGTCAAGAATAAACATAAATGAGGTTTGCTTTCTTTCCTTCATTCATTTTTAACACTGTGTTAGGCATTCAGGAGTCAGTGGCTGAGTTTTACAGTCTAGTTTTACAGTCTAGCTTGTCTTGACAATTGGACAAGCAATGAGAGGGCAGCATCATAAGTGCTGTGGGTATAGATTGGTAGCAGCGTATGGAATGGGCAGTGGATGGAGTCCTATATGGTCAGAGTTGCCACAGAGTTTAAATGAGACAATAAATGCAACCTATGTAGCCTAGTACCTTGCATAAAATAGTCTCTCAAGAAATATTAGCCATGATAGCCAGGATTCCTTTTGTTGTTGTGACTTTATCATCATTATTATTAAGCTGTTGTTCTAGATTCCCTTCCATCCATTTCATTCTGTCGTCTTCCTGTCAGCAAAACCTCTGCATGGTTCAAGATGAAGATTTACCTTCCGCACTGAATTTGATCATTACTGAGGAAAATCATGTGGACCCACCCTAAATTCGGTTTCCAGCCAGCCTCATCTGGAGTTTCTTCTCTTGTCAGTTCTTTCCAGTGTCCTGGATCTGTTGGCTTCTTTCTACCCCTCCCCTTCTTATGTCCTCTGCTCTGGAGCTCAGCTTCCCACTTGACTGAGAAAATAGAGGTCATCATGGGTGATCTCCCTTAGCTTCCTACCCCCTTGCTAAAATTCACATAGATCCATATGCATTCTCAGCTTTCCTTTATTCCAAGCCAGCCCAGCCATCTGTGCCTATGACCGCATCCACTCCCACTGCCCTGAACCTTGCTCTGTTAGTCACCCCTCCTTCTCTCCTTTCACATGTGTTCAGTGCCTTTCTTGGTCTCTACGCACATTTATATCTCCTGTCTTAACAATAAACATTCCCATTATCTTGCACCCCTTCTAGCTACTATTCTGTTCCTTCATCTTGCTCATCCCTTTTTTGTCCACATTTCTCAAGAATTATCTATTTTTTGGCACATTTTCCTGTTCCCAGTTGTTCACCCCACGACAGCTGGTCTTAGACCTCCTCTTGTGGAACTTTTCTATATTGACATTGTTCACCTTGCTATCTTTTATTCAGACATGCTGTTTCCTTGGCTGGCTGATACAGTCTGATTTTTTTTATGCCCCTCTGACCATTTCTCCTGTCTCTTCTTAGCCAGCCCTTTAAAGGTAACTTGTCTCAGGGTCTGTCCTTGGCTACTGCACTTCTCATTTGACACAATCTAATTTACCCCCAGGATCTCACTACCCTTCAGTGTCCGCATCACCCAGAGCACCAGTCCATACTCTCTTCTTTTAGCCTCAGACCTGTGTGTCCAATTTCATAATAGATGTTTCCTCCTGCATGTCTCCAAATACCTCAGATATGTGCAAAATGAGATTTATTATCCACCCCTCCACCAGCACTTTAACTGGTTTGTCTAGTTTTCTGTTTCAGCTTTTGGTGTTACCATGAGATGATCAGCTCAAGATGGACACCGCTGAAATTCATGATTCTCAACCTCATTTGGAGCTTCTCAGTCCTTCCTCTGGATAGGATCTCCTCTCTGATGTCACTTTTGAGTCTTCTCTCTGCTCTACTCACATGTTTACTCCATTTCTAAGTCATTTTAATTTTTGCCTCCTAAGTGTTTCTAGCTACTTTCTCTTCCCTTCCAGGTGTATCACTACTCATTGAGGCCCTATCATCTCCTTTCAGGATAAAATTGTCTCACAGTTTCCTGATTACGCTTCCTTTTAATAATACAACCACCTCAGCCAGACCTCTCTTGTATTCAGAGTAAGCTCTTTAAAGTGCAGAACTGACATTGTCTCCTCGAAGCTCACAAATGCTTCAGTGGTCCCCCTGCACCTGCAGGATAAGGTCGTAGCCTCCGAGACATGGTTAGGTCTTTCCAGCCTTGTTCCTTCTCACTCTGCTCCATATTTGCCGCTCCAGCATCACCACACTACTTCTTATTCTTTTCTTGCCTCTGTGCTCTAGCACGTGTTGTCAGCCTCTTGCTTGACATGCCTGCCACACCTCAGGGCATTGTGCAACATTCTACCGCAGATGTCATATTTCTTAGGGGGCTTGCCTTGAAGGGCTTCCTTCACTGAGTAGTCAGAGCAGCTTCTGCATTTCTCTTGCAGCATTTACTCCACTCTGCCTCATTATACTGATCCATCCATCAGTAGAGACTTTTAGTCTTAGGGAAACTAAGTAACATCTGAAAATAAAATTCCTGTGACTGAGGATCTGCCCAGTGCTCTACTGAAGATTTGAATTCACATTCTGAATGATCTGGCACTTTCCCCTGACGTGTTACCTTTTGTTCTTGCTTCTTCACGTTTATTC
Source organism: Capricornis sumatraensis (assembly GCF_032405125.1). Lineage (NCBI taxonomy): Eukaryota > Metazoa > Chordata > Mammalia > Artiodactyla > Bovidae > Capricornis > Capricornis sumatraensis. Next base: position 44,965,179 of record NC_091088.1, read on the forward strand.
CTTTGGTTCTTTTCCCCCAGAATTCACTTCTCTTCTCCCCCAGTCATCATCACCTGGGGATAGCCTCCTCAGCTTTGAAGATACATGTATGGTGCCTCATCTTCCTTTAAGACTTCCTCCCCTCTCTCTCTTGTCCCATCCTGCCACGTGTGTGCTTTTAGTGCTAAAGGTCTTCATATTTTCATGAGCCCCAACACAGTTGATCCAGTATCACACATGTGTGTGCTTCTTTCTCTCTCTCCACCTTTCTGTCAGCAACATTCATGGAGCATCTACTGTATTCCAGGCAGCACACCAGGGGTGCTCTGGGCACTGTGCTTCTGCCCTCTGGGAGCACAGGGGTGGATGTGTTACAGACTGGTGAAACGGTGTGAGTTCCTCCTCATTCAAAATGATACCCTGTAATTGTTTATTTTCTGCAGAAACCTGCTAGAGTGTGTCCCTGACTGGGCCTGTGAAGCAAAGAAGATAGAAATATTAGATGTGAGCTATAATCTCCTGACAGAGGTTCCCATGAGGTATTCATGTATTAATATATATATTATGTATGCATTTAATTAAATAATTTTCCTATATTTGGGTTGCCTGTCAAGGATGCTTTGATTCATCTCTTCAGTAAACATTGAGTATCTGTTGAGTGCAGGGCAGCATGAGTGCTGTAAGGAGTACAGTAACACATCAGGCCTAGTCTTGGCCAGCAAGGAACTTAGTAAGCAGACAGTAAGGGTGACCTGTGCAGAGATGACTGGGATACAATGTACAGGAGTTGCTGGCAGAGGTCAGTGACTTGTTAGTGATAATAGAACATTTGTACTGAGTGATTTGGTATGAGCTGGGCAATGTTCTAAGAGCTTTACTTTCATTATCTTATTTAATCCTGTGTTAACCTTATTTTATAGGTGCTGTTACTTCATCTTACAAATAGGGAAACTAAAGCTTAGAGTGGTTAGATAGTTTGTCCAATGTTACACTTAACTAGGAAGTGATAAGAGCTGGCATTTAAATGTAGTCATTCTTACTCTAAAGCCTCACTTTTGGCCACTGTGCTGTATAAATAACATGCCTTAGAAATTCAGAACTTTGAATAATTAGGGGATGCTGTGTGGAGAATACCTGTTTGAATTGACCTTTATAAGATGGTGGGGTTTCTATCTGTGGAGGGGAAAAATACAAACGTTGGGGGATGAGGGGTGGTACCAAGATGTGTAATGTGAGGTCACTACCTAGAAGAATCTTTAAAAGTATACAGGAGGCTTTGTACATAGTAGATATGAACATGGCATTAGAGTCAGCCTTTAATCCTGACTGTACCATTTACTATGTGTGATGTGAGATCTTTGGCAAACCAAAGTCACTTAACCCTTCTAACCTAATTGTTAAATGGTCTGGCACATTTTAAGAACTGAATAAGTCGTAGTTTTTGTTACAATAAATTTTTTGATTATTATCATTGATTATATTCATGTTAATAAATTCACTGAATTTTTGGTCCCGTCTAGACTTGAAATCTAAATTGATTAATGGCACAAATTGCTTTTTTTGTTTGGGGCTTTTTGTGTTTGGGGCTGTGTACTTTCATTAGTTCATCTTTCCCCAGAATGACCTGAATGACTTCCTGGTGGGTGGTGGGTAAACATATGGTCATGGCTGCTTTCTGCTCAGGCACCTGTCGGTGATGATACTGTCTAGAAGAACGCGTTTCTGTACATTTACTGATTGTAGTTAAATAGCCAAGGGCAGACTCAGGAAGAGAGATTTAAGCCTGTTTTTTTTTGTTGTTGTTGGTGTTTCTTTGTGCTCTGTTCCCTTAGAATCCTTAGTAGCTTGAGTCTTAGGAAACTAATGCTGGGACACAATCATGTGCAGAGCCTTCCCACGCTGGTGGAGCACATCCCTCTGGAGGTGTTGGATGTCCAGCATAACCTGCTCACCAGGCTGCCAGATACTCTCTTCTCTAAGGCCTTAAAGTAAGTGCTGTAGATTTTATTGAGAAGAGCAGGACAATGGGATAAGCAAACTACCTGGACTTGTCATCGGAGTGATCTTTGAAACTATCTTTACAGAGTGTTTACTTCATAGTCTGGCTACGGGTGGACTTATTTGCAGTTTGTATGGAATAAAATATGACACTGTCTTAGGAGGCAGGAAGCTTCAACTCAACAGGTGAAATAACCATCAAATACTTGGGAAGTTATTATGTTGTAAACAGGTTTCAAGAGCTTGGGAAGGTTCAGGCTTTCATCTCAGAAAAGGAATACATTTATGATCTTCAAAGAGAGGCTGCAGTGTTCTGATACAGCTTCTTTGGGCACTTTTCAGCTTTTGCCTTAGGAGAAAAGGACATACCACTGAAGTTAATTTAGTTTTTGCTTCTAGCGTTGCCAAGCTATCATTAAGTTACACTCTTTATCTGCAGGCCTTTTTTACTCCCTGCTTTGAAAACTGTGAATTTAAATGCAACATTGTTCCAAAAGTATTACTTGCTTTCTCATTCTAAATTAACAAATAGATAGTAAATCTTCCTATTTTAATACCCATAATCAGGTTTATTTAACACGTATGTCACCATTCAATTAAAACTGGTTTTTAATTATAGTCTTCTGCAATATGGAGAAAGCAATATTGTCTTCAATTTAGACATGGAGAAAGCAGAGAGAAGCAGCAGTAATTAACATAAGGCTGCAGGATGCATACAAAAAGCATTTAGCCCACAAGCGTCTGGCTTATTCTTTGTTTGGCAGTTTGTTGTTGTTAAGTCGCTCAGTTGTGTCCAACTCTTTGTGACCCCGTGGACTGCAGCATGCCAGGCTTTTGGCAGCTTATACATCTCTTAATGTATGATATATTTGGTTGGATTTTCCTAAAGATCTTTGGAAATTCTAAAAAATGCATGAAGGAAATTTTCTTTTTGAAAAATTTATGTGGAGTCTTAGTGCAGTAATATTTGTTAATTAGCAAGTATTTGTTAGTACTGCATTACAGTGCCTTTCATTCTGATGAAGTCTGAATAAAATTAGTTTACAGGCTTAGAATCTGCAGTAAGGAAGTTACCTAGAGGTTGTAGCAAACTGTCAATAATATTTACTAGTATCTGCACAGAGAATTTGGGACATACAAAGATATAGACACACAGTACCCTCAATAACTTAAAAGCTAACTGGAGATACAGATCACACAGTTTGAGGATGACTTAAGAACCGAGTTTAATAATATATTAACTGCCTTTTATTGAACGTGTTCTATATGTACCAAACTCTGCTACGCAGATTTTTAAAATCATACCATGTTTTACTTACTAGATAGGTGAAGGTTAAAGTGAATTACGATATTCAGTGTTGACAAAAGTATGAGCCAACGCATTCTTTGTATCCTTCTTGTGGGAGTATAGTTTGTTATAGCCTTTCTGGAGCTGATTTTGGCAATATATGTATAAAAATCTTAAAGATATGTGTAGCCTTTGACCCCACAGTTTCTGCTCCTGGGAATGTAGCCTAAAGAAATAATTGGGTATGGGCTCAAAGATATTCATTACAATGTTTATAATAACAAACAATTGGAAATAGCCGATATGCCCATAATTAGGGGATTATAGAAGGACTGGCTAAGTAAATGATTCTATTAAAATGAGACAAAAATTTTTCCAAAGGGTGACTTCACAGTTCACATACCTGTGAATGTGATACTCAGCAGCATCCTTTCAGCAGACATACAGACAGAAAAATATGAAGCTGGGTTAGAATCAAGCCAGTGCAGAAGCCCAGGAACTTAACTGGCATGAGTTGAGTAAAAGGAGCTTTCATTGGATAAAGTTAAGCAGAGAAAACACCCTGGAGGAAATTATTTTGTCATCAGTTTGGGACCATGGAAAGGCATTGTTGCATACTAAGATGGCATGATGGTTTCCACATCAGAAGGCAGCAAATAGCCATAAAGGAAATGATGGTTTGCATGTGTCTGTCAGTCTCAGATACTTGAATGCATCCGCAAATAGTCTGGAGTCTCTGCCATCTGCCTGTGCTGGGGAGGAGAGTCTGAGTGCGCTACAGCTGCTCTACCTGACCAACAACCTCCTGACAGATCAGTGTGTGCCCGTCCTGGTGGGGCATCCGCACCTGCGCATCCTGCATCTTGCAAACAACCAGCTACAGACATTTCCTGCAAGGTAAATAAATCCATACTCTGATCGTTTCAGACATGTAACGTGGTTCCACATTTGTCAGACTATGTCACAGCTCTTTTACTGGGTGCTCTTGCTTTATGTTAACTGACTTACCGATCCCTTACTTGAATGAGAAAGTCTGTTTGTACCCTTTTGTAAGTATCATTAACCACAGAGGTTGTGGTTAAAATGTGTTTAATTCTTAGTATATAGGTTGAATGTCTGCTGTATGTCAAGACCTGTGTACATACTAGGGAGACAGTGATAATTAAGTTGCAGTCTCTGTCCTTAAGGAACTTGAATTTAAATTAGGGAAATAGAAAAGTATTATAATATTGGCAGTTGCAGTGCAGTGTAATAAATGCAGGATGTTAAAGATATGTGTAGGTAGCTGCATTGCAGAGATGAATAGTATTTAGCCAGGCTATATTTATAAGACATAAGAGAGACATTTGGTGTTGTCAAAGTTTTAAACAGCATTAGTGGAAAAATAAGTATCTTCCAAAATACCTTTGATTAAAAAATTTTTTTAGAAAATTTGACACCAGAAAAATCCATGAAGGTAGTTATTAAAAATCATATTTTCAAAACCTACACACATAGGAAAATGACATTTGATATAATTTGAGTGAAATTATATATATATCATAAAATTATATTTGATACCATTTGAATGAAAATTATTTGTTTCTAGTTTTGTTTTACAAATTTTCTTAGAAATGTGTTAAACACGGAAAACAGAGATTGTAATTTTTGTGATTGTTTATAAAATATTTGGCGCTTATAGAAGACAAGTGCAATAAAGTTGATTGCTTCCTTGAAAGAACTTGAGCAATAGCTTTTAAAGTGAATGCAGAATCTCAATTTCAAGATGTGATAGATCTCTTGAAATCCTAGCAGATTAGTTCATTTGGCCTCAAATATGTTCAGATAAAGTGAAAATGACACACCACTGATAAGTTATATGAGTTTATGAAGCTCTTGGGAAATACCAGATGTAATACTCTTGAAACTTATGAAGTCCTCCTAATTTGATGACATTGTTGGACTGGTTCAGTTCAGTTCAGTCACTCAGTCGTGTCCGACTCTTTGCGACCCCATGAATTGCAGCACGCCAGGCCTCCCTGTCCATCACCAACTCCCGGAATTCACTCAAACTCACGTCCATCGAGTCAGTGATGCCATCCAGCCATCTCATCCTCTGTCGTGCCCTTCTCCTCCTGCCCCCAATCCCTCCCAGGATCAGAGTCTTTTCCAATGAGTCAGCTCTTCACATGAGGTGGCCAGAGTACTGGAGTTTCAGCTTTAGCATCATTCCTTCCAAAGAACACCCGGGACTGATCTCCTTTAGAATGGACTGGTTGGATTTCCTTGTAGTCCAAGGGACTCTCAAGAGTCTTCTCCAACACCAGAGTTCAAAAGCATCAACTTTCCTCACAGTCCAACTGTCACATCCATACATGACTACTAGAAAAACCATAGCCTTGACTAGACGGACCTTTGTTGGCAAAGAAATGTCTCTGCTTTTGAATATGCTATCTAGGTGGATCATAACTTTCCTTCCAAGGAGTAAGCGTCTTTTAATTTCATGGCTTCAGTCACCATCTGCAGTGATTTTGGAGCCCCCAAAAATAAAGTCTGACACTGTTTCCACTGTTTCCCCATCTGTGTCCCATGAGGTGATGGGACCAGATGCCATCATGATCTTAGTTTTCTGAATGTTGGACTAGAGTAATCTGAATACAGATAATAAAACTAAATGGAATTCAGGAGCAGAATTTTAAGGAAAATATGTGTTCTAACCTCAATCGTAAGTCTGCTGTCATCTCCTGAACAACGTTATAATTGCATGGGCACAGTCCAAGGCTTCTGTTTCCTTTGGATTGTGTTCAGAATCCAGCACAGTTCTGGGTGCTCAGTAAGACTGATTGAGATATAGATGTTGGGTCTCTGTGTAAGAGAAAAGCATGAGGTTTGGACATGGGAACACCTTAAATATATATGATTAAGTTTTTTAAAAAGTTATAAAACAGTACATGTAATAAGCACCATGTTTTAATTTTAAAAAAAGTAGGGTTTCATGCATTAAAAAGGACAAGAATACTCACTACCAAATTGTCATCGGAGATTAAATCTGGTCATGGGGTTAAAAGTTTTTTTTTATGTTCAGCTTTATTTTTCAATATTTTTCAGTGAGTATTACTATTGTAATAAGAAAGCAATTTTAATTCACGAAACTCAATTATTACAAATTTTTTAGTATTCTAGCAATGGAAATTATCTGTGATATATGAAAAGGGCAGAGTTAATGCAAAATCTGCATATGAAAAATTTGACAGGAAATTCAGCAAAATGAAAATAACTTTTTCAGATTGGTGGTGGTACTCTGGATATATTTTTTTTATTTTCTGAACTTTCTGTTGTGGGCTTCCCTAGTAGACCAGTGGTAAAGAATCCATCTGCAATGCAGGAGACGTGGGTTCGATCCCTGGATCAGGAAGATCCCCTGGAGAAGGAATACCCATAACTCTAGTGAATCTTGCCTCTGAAATCCCATGGACAGAGGAACTTGGGAGACTGCAGTCCATGTGGTCACAAAGAGTTAGACACGACTTAGCAAGTAAACAGCAATACAAACTTTCTGTTAGAGCAGTTTATTATCTTTACAGTTTTAAAAAATCTAGATAAAGATGTTAGGCCCTCTGAAGCGATTCTGCTTACTGCATAGAAAGCTTGGCTTACTCCACTGGGACAGTGTGAATGGCCTGCATCACAGCCCATGGTACAGGGTTGTATTTATGCTCGGCACTTGGTAAAGTTTATGGAAGCTGGATTATGTTATGAATAACTGGAAATTAAAACTGAAAGGAATGTTAGTGATAATTTAGTACAACTTTTTATTTTATAGCTGAGGATATTGATGTCCAATGACTAACTTATCCAGTATTTTGCTACTAGTTAGTGGCAAAGCAGTACCGTAATTAGTCTAGTTAACCCTGGGAAGACGTTCCTGCCCCGAAGATCCAGCAGCTGCAGTAGAACCATGGGACACTCCAGCTCTCAAAGTGCACTGAGAGGGAGGCAGATGAGGCTGCATTTGAGGCTGAGGCTCGGCGGGAACATTCGTTCACCGTGGTGGCTGTTCATTATGGCCAGTTACCAGGCCACAGGCTGGTCCCCTCTGTACTCTGGCTGCTGTAGAACTTGCTTGGCAGCTGCTTGTTTAGGTGCAGTATGGTATTTTGGTGTTTCTTTTTCAGCAAACTAAATAAATTGGAGCAGTTGGAAGAACTCAACCTAAGTGGTAACAAGCTTAAAACCATCCCCACGACCATTGCGAACTGCAAAAGGCTGCACACTCTGGTGGCCCACTCCAACCACATCAGTATTTTTCCGGAAATACTGCAGTTGCCTCAGATCCAGGTACTTCTGGGTGCTGTGTCCTGGGGAGATGGCTGGAGTGTGACTCCTAAGAAAGTGGCAGTTTGGGATCACAGTATATTTAACTGACTCTTGGAAAGAAATGAAATTCCCTTTGAGGATATAGTAGGAGTTTGAACGTTAGGGAGTTAAGAATTAACTTAATCTCTCCCTTTTCCTTTCAGTTTGTAGACCTAAGTTGCAATGACTTGACCGAAATCCTGATTCCAGAGGCTCTACCTGCTACTTTACAAGACCTGGACCTGACTGGAAATACAAATCTGGTTCTGGAACACAAGACACTGGACACATTTAGGTAGGAAGACTTCTGATGTTGAATCCACGTGTGCTCTTACTCCCACCAGCCTTGTGTGGTTCTTCATAATGACTGTGCAGACCTCAGTTTATTAAAGCTGTAGGATGACTTAGGTCATAAAGCCCCTTGGTTCTCTTCTTTGATCCAGTTTGTGTTGGGTGTTCTGTCCAGCAGTCAAGCTCAGCATCATGGTTGCTGCTCAGCCGCACCCCAGTACCTTTACAGGGGGCTGCATCCCACAGGCTTGCAAACCCTATACTTGCCCACGACCAAAGAAAGAGCCCAGAGGAGGCAACAGAGACATCATGGTTTAAAGGGTAGGGGGTTCTTACTTGTTTGAACCAAGGTACTAGAGCAACACTCCACCATGTGCAGCAGATGGCGTGCAGGACATGGTAGTATCTACTGCAGAGGGGGAGGTCACGGTTACCTGGGAAACAGCAGAGGAGCACGCCCCCTCACCCCTGCCTTTGATAAACTGTCATAGTAGAGATAGATAGTTCACATCTAAAGATCAGAACAGTCACTAGCTAGGGCTAGGTGAAGTGGTGGGAGGTCAGAGGTGGGTTGGGGCGTTATGTATGAGTTTATGATTAGGCTCTCTGATTAAGAGGGAAGGTCAGTAAGGTGAGTAGGGTGTGAGTGAGACAGGACTTGGTCAAGCAGGGGAGGTACAGAGAGCAAGAGAACAGCTATCTTGAGTGGTCTGATCGTATAGCAGGCATAGGTAATTTAGGTGGCACAGATTATATTGTGTTACATCTAAGACAGTGCAGAATCACTGTACCGAGACTTCAATGTATCAAAATACTTCAACTAAGTAGACAATTGGTTGAAACTAGAAATCTTTGTTGTGCTTAGTTTTTCAGTGAAATGAATGGCATCAGTTATTACAAAATTGGCCCGTATGTCTTCCTCCTACCCCTTTTCTTTCTTTCTCTTCCTTCTTGGTCTGTGGGTCTCTCTGGAAATGAGTCTTGGTATGTCAACAGATTATTTTGTAAAAACAAATTATTGTTGGGATAGCTTTTGTAAAGTAGAGATGCATGTAAGGTTTAAACCTCCCTTCCTCCACTTCCCACAGCCATATCACCACCCTGAAAATTGATCAGAAACCTTTGCCAACTACTGATTCTACAGTTACATCAACCTTTTGGAGCCACGGACTGGCTGAGATGGCAGGGCAGAGAAATAAGTGAGTATCATGGCCATGAAGACTGAGAAAATTCTCCTGACATCTGGAAACAGATCTAATGCTGAAAGCTAGGCCATGTTGTTCTCCTGGTTTGACATAAACAAATCACAGAATGTCAACATCAGATAAGATTCCTCTGAGACTGTGATCTGGTAAGACACAACAAGATGAATGTGCACAGAACACTCACACCCCACCTCGTAACTAAGATGGGTGACTGCTCCTTTCTTTATCAATCACAGCTTTGTTCCTATGCTAACCTTCTTTCCCTGTAGTTAAGTTTTGTTGAGATTATCAACCATAGAATAGCCCTGCTTGCTTTTTTTTTTTTAGCTTTATTAAACATTTTTTTCTCTTATTCAGTTCAGTTCAGTTGCTCAGTCGTGTCTGACTCTTTGTGACCCCATGAATTGCAGCACGCCAGACCTCCCTGTCCGTCACCAACTCGCGGAGTTCGCTCAAACGCACGTCCCTTGAGTCAGTGATACTATCCAGCCATCTCATCCTCTGTCATCCCCTTCTCCTGCCCCCAATCCCTCCCAGCATCAGTCTTTTCCAATGAGTCAGCTCTTCGCATGAGGTGGCCAAAGTACTGGAGTTTCAACTTTAGCATCAGTCCTTCCAAAGAACACCCGGGACTGATCTCCTTTAGAATGGACTGGTTGGATCTCCTTGCATTCTAAGGGGCTCTCAAGAGTCTTCTCCAACACCAGAGTTCAAAAGCATCAATTCTTTGGCACTCAGCTTTCCTCACAGTCCAACTGTCACATCCATACATGACTACTGGAAAAACGATAGCCTTGACTATATGAACCTTTGTTGGCAAAGAAATGTCTCTGCTTTTGAATATACTATCTAGGTTGGTCATAACTTTTCTTCCAAGGAGTAAGCGTCTTTTAATTTCATGGCTGCAGTCACCATCTGCAGTGATTTTGGAGCCCCCAAAAATAAAGTCTGACACTGTTTCCACTATTTCCCCATCTATTTCCCATTAAGTGATGGGACCAGATGCCATGATCTTTGTTTTCTGAATGTTGAGCTTTAAGCCAACTTTTTCACTCTCCTCTTTCACTTTCATCAAGAGGCTTTTGAGTTCCTCCTCACTTTCTGCCATAAGGGTGGTGTCATCTGCATATCTGAGGTTATTGATATCTCTCCTGGCAACCTTGATTCCAGCTTGTGCTTCTTCCAACCCAGTGTTTCTCATGATGTACTCTGCATATAAGTTAAATAAGCAGGGTGACAATATACAGCCTTGAGGTACTCCTTTTCCTATTTGGACCCAGTCTGTTGTTCCATGTGCAGTTCTAACTGTTGCTTCCTGACCTGCATATAGGTTTCTCAAGAGGCAGGTCAGGTGCTCTGGTATTCCCATCTCTTTCAGAATTTTCCACAGTTTATTGTGATCCACACAGTCAAAGGCTTTGGCATAGTCAATACAGCAGAGATAGATGTTTTTCTGGAACTCTCTTGCTTTTTCGATGATCCAGCGAATTTTGGCAATTTGATCTCTGGTTCCTCTGCCTTTTCTAAAACCAGCTTGAACATCTGGAAGTTCACGGTTCACGTATTGCTGAAGCCTGGCTTGGAGAATTTTGAGCATTACTTACTGGCGTGTGAGATGAGTGCAATTGTGTGGTAGTTTGAGCATTCTTTGGCATTGGCTTTCTTTGGGATTGGAATGAAAACTGACCTTTTCCAGTCCTGTGGCCACTGCTGAGTTTTCCAAACTTGCTGGCATATTGAGAGCAGCACTTTCACACCATCATCTTTCAGGATTTGAAATTTCTCTTATTAATATGTATATTTTAAAATTTTTGGCTGCACCGTGGGGCAGGTCCCCGACTGAGGATCAAACCTGTACTCCCTGCCTTAGAAGGCAGATTCTTAACCACTGGACCAACAGGGAAGTCCCAGAATAGCCCTGCTTTCTGACAGCACCCAATCTAGTATCACCCCCCACTTTGTTAGAGTTTCCCCAAAGTGATCCAGCCAAACCCAAATACTATACTAGGTTTTTTTCCAAATCCTGTACTAGGTTTTTTCCAATACCCACTAATATACTCTTGAGTCCCATGGTGTGCTTTCTTTCATTGTTATATGATAAACCCAACTTGTTGAGCTACAGGTGTGTTGTACACTTTGGGGAAGTCTTTGACTGAAGGGTGTCGATAATAGGCCTTTATCACTACTGAGAAAAAACATCTTTCTAGCCTTCTGTAACATTGCAAAGGTAATATGTACTGCTCCTGAATGTGGCTGAATTCCTCCATTTCTTATGACATCAACTCTTTAAGATGTTGCCTACTTATCTTCTGTGTAACGCTTTTTTCATGTATAGATGGGGATTTACCACTATTCTTCTCCACTCTCAATCAGGGCTGCACCACATGGCATACAAGATCTTAGTTTTCTGATCAGGGATCAAACCTGTGTTCCCTGTGTTAGAAGTGAGTCCTAACCACAGGACTGCTAGGGAATTCCCTTCCTTTTTTAAAGAAGCTCCCTGGAGAAGAATGCTTTGCCACTGACTTTCTCTGTCTTTCTTCTGTTGTGATAGGTTATGTGTGTCTGCTCTAGCTGTGGATAACTTTGCAGAGGGGGTGGGAGCTGTGTATGGCATGTTTGACGGTGACCGGAACGAGGAGCTCCCTCGCCTTCTCCAGTGTACCATGGCTGATGTGCTTTTGGAAGAGGTGCAGCAGTCAACAAATGACACAGTTTTCATGGCTAATACCTTCTTGGTATCTCACAGGTAAGCAGGTGGGTTGGTCTGGGTCTCAATTATAAGTACAGGAGCAAGGTGAGATCTTGATTTGTGTCTCATGACCGTTCTGTCCATCAGCATGGAACATGGGGACTGTGGCTCTTTAAAGAGCCTGTGGGAGCTGTTTGTTTTCTCAAGGCTGCTGAGAATCTGGAAAGCCCAGACAGCATGTGTTATGTATGTGTTATGTGCATTTGAGGGGAGGAAGGTGGTTACGCCTCTATAAGATTCTCCTAAGGGTCAGTGACCTACAGAGGTTAAGCACTCATCAGATTCTTGTTTTTAAAATACTTATTATTGAGGATTTACCAGCTAATCTCCTCGCTGATGCTTAAGCCCCTTAAAGGCAAACACCCTATAAACCAAACTGTTGAAAACTCTTTGCGGCTAATAGAGCATCTTGCCCAGCAGGTGGGCTGCTTAAAGCATACGGACAACTGAGAGAGTGACCCTTTGCATACTCAGTGTTCAGATGCAACAGCCTGGAGCCCAGGCTGGTTTCACCTGTCATTATAACACAAAGATGTTGGGAAAGAAGTCTATTTTTCAGTAATAGAATTGAGCCTAGGGACTTGGGAAAATAAAGCATTTGGGAAAGGAAACTCAATTTATGAGGCACTTCCCAAGAGCTGGGCACAGTTCCAAGCATTTTTCATACTGTATCTTTAATTTTCTAAATAAGCCGAGGAGGTGAGTATTTTAATCGGAAAAATTTCTTGGAGCATTAACTTGCTGAAGATCTATAGCCCATAAATGGGAGAGCTGGAATCTGAAACCAGATCTTTCTGATAGCATCTGTTCTGTGCTTAGCATTGTGTACCAAGTGCTGGGGGTTGGGGATAGACACCATGTGCATGGGAGAAATAGAAGGAAAACTATGGGCCTTCTTTTGGGGAACTTACAACCCAAGTAAGTGGTTCAGAGTGTTGTTCTAGGACCAGAAGCCTCAGCATCACCAAAAACTTGCTGGAAGGTAGATTACTGGGCCAGCCCTTTCCCTACTGAATCAGAAACTTAACAAGCACTTCAGGTGGTTCTGATTTGCTTCAGTTGGAAGCCACTGAGTTAGGTTATTGCTGATTATGATCAATCAGAAGCAGCAGAGAAAGTTACCTCTTTATTGTCTTCTTTGCCCCCACCCTTTTGGTAAAATTTTTTAGCTAAGAGTAGAAGGCAAAGCTCTCTTCACCATCATCACTCATATCAAGATGGATGAGGGTGAGGTGGGTTCATGGTCAACAGAAAAACGAGGAAGTCTTGGATATGAAGGACTGCTGCTTTCTTCTAAAACTAGCTGTGTTTTCATTTTCTTTTCTTTCTAAACAGGAAATTAGGAATGGCTGGCCAGAAACTAGGCTCTTCGGCTCTCCTTTGTTACATCCGTCCTGACACTGCCGATCCAGTGAATAGCTTTAGCTTGACTGTGGCTAATGTTGGCACATGCCAAGCAGTCCTGTGTCGAGGTGGGAGGCCAGTGCCACTCTCTAAAGTCTTCAGCCTGGAACAGGATCCAGAGGAGGCTCAGAGGGTGAAGGACCAAAAAGCCATCATAACAGAGGTGAATCTTACTCTCCACCACTCACTTCTGCTCCTCGAATCCAATGAATGCTATTCTACATAGAACAATGAAAGTCCATTTTCTTCCTATCAAGCCTTGTAAATTGTACTCAATCCAGATAATAGTAACAGAAGAAAATCTAATGAGCAGCTAATGACTAGCAGAAAGAAAGAGCAAAGTAATTAAAAATGAAAAATCCTAAATTGTGGTCTTTAGACTTATACCTAACATGTAAAATAAATGTAAATGTCCTCCTTGGTTAATTTTCATCTGATTTCTTATTCCAAAACACAAGAAGAAAAAGTTTTATAGTTTGACATCCCTGTTCTGAAGTGCAAAGTTTCACAGTAGTTTTCCTGTTTATGGCTGAACATATTCTGGTTTGTTTTTTTTAATAAAGAAGCATCAATTTTCTAGTATTTCATAACTCTTCTCCTTTTTCAGAAGTTAGCATAGGACTTTTGCTTTCAAAGAGACTTTAGCAATTACATGTGAACATTGTTTACTGCAAAGCAAAGCAGAATTTTGTTCAGATCTTGTGCCCATATTTAATTGTTTATTTCTTGACTGTTGAGTTCTTTGTGTATTTTGGATACAAGTCCTTATCAGAAATGTTTTGCAAATATTTTCTCAGTCTGTGGCATGTCTTTCATTCTTTTAGTAGTATCTTTTGCAGAGCAGAAGTTTTTAGTTTAATGAAGTCCCACTTACCAGTTTTCTTCCTCATGGGTCATGCTTTTGGTGTTGTATTTAAAAACTCATTGCCCAACCCAAAGTCACCTAGATTTTCTTCTGTGTTGTCTTCTAGAAGTTTTGTCTTTTACATTTAGATCTGTAATTTATTTTGAATTAATTTTTTTTTAGTAAGTGTAGCTTGCTCCATGTCCAGATTTTTTTTTTTTGGACATGTAAATGTCCAGTTGTCCCAGCAGCAAATTGCCTTAGCTCCTTGTCAAAGATCAGTGGACTCTTATTTGTGTGGGTCCACTTCTGGGCTGTCCTGTCAGAATTTTACAATAAGGACTGTCTAAAAGATTCCATCCAAGGAAGCACAAAACCAAAAAATTATCCTTCTAATGTGGTTCATGCTATCTGTGAAGATTCTGGAACTATGATCTTAGGAGGGTGTTTTAGTCAGAACAAATGAAAGATAAAAGATAACTTTTTATTTGATTAGTCTATTACATAATTTAATTAATGCTGTTAAGATTTTTCTTAGGGAATCCTAGACAAGTAGGAAACATTTTTATAATTATAGACATGTACTGTTTGTTTGTTACCTGCTTAAGCATTGTACTTTCATTGTTTTGTTTAACCTTCACAATAACCCCCATAAAAGAAGTGCTTTTATTTTTATTTCACAGATGAGGAAAATAAAATTATAAATTTTGAGTTTGTGACAAGTTCTGATAAATAAGAGTGCCAGGATTTTCACCCAAAGAATGACTGCAGCTATGAAATTAATATATTGAGGGCTTAGGTGGTTTTGTTTGGTTTTCTATTAAGAAATCAGTATGAAGCATCTGGCAGATGAACATGCCCAGCTTGCAACCAGGGTTATTCCTTTTCCTCTGAGTCTAGAATTATATCATTCTTAATATGACCCTTAGAGAGTAGGTAAATTATGCCATGGATTCAGACTTTCCTTTTCTAGGCCAAATGACTTCAGGGATTATTCAGTGCTTTAGCTATAAAGATTCTCTTACCCAGTTAATATCTTCAGTCCCAACTCTGCCTTTGTTATTTATTTGGCTGTGCTGGGTCTTAGTTGCAGCATATGGGATCCAGTTGCCTGACCAGGGATCGAATCTGGGTCCCCTGGACTGGTAGTGTGGAGTCTTAACCACTGAACCACCAGAAAAATCCCCCAACTCTGCTTTTAATGAGAAGTCATTTTTAGTGACCCATCTGAGTTTTGGCCCCTGCCAGAATATGAGTGATGGAGAATTAATGATAGTTTTGCTTATTATTTTCCAAACAGTTGTGTCTCTATTTAAGAACATGCTGAGGCCTATACTTAATGTTAGAGCGAATATCTTTTGAGATGGAGGTGCCTTTTAACCACTTAGTTTTTATTGGTTTTAACTCAGTCCTCTCAACTATTAGTGGTATAATACCCATTTGATATTCTGTCCTTTTGGAATTCTATACATTTATTTTTTGTAAATCCACTTAAAATTACACAGACTCTAGGAGAAAACCATATAACATGTCAACTCTATTCTATTGTAGAGCCCTAAGTGTTGTGATCTGGAAAGATATAAAATTGTGTGTCACTGTTGCTTGTTTCTCAAAGTTTGCATTCTGCTTCTCTAGGACAACAAAGTGAATGGGGTGACCTGCTGTACCCGGCTGCTGGGCTGTACATACCTCTACCCTTGGATCCTTCCCAAGCCCCACATATCTTCCACTCCACTCACCATTCAGGATGAGCTGCTAATTCTGGGAAACAAAGCATTGTGGGAACACTTGTCATATACAGAAGCAGTCAACGCAGTACGCCATGTGCAAGACCCATTAGCAGCTGCCAAGAAGCTGTGCACATTAGCCCAGAGCTATGGTTGTCAGGACAATGTGGGGGCGATGGTGGTTTATTTGAACATTGGTGAGGAAGGCTGTACTTGTGAAATGAATGGGCTCACGCTCCCAGGTCCTATGGGTTTTGCTTCAACTGCCATCATCAAGGACCCGCCCAAGCCGACCACTCCTTCCTCCAGTAGTGGTATTGCCTCTGAGTTCAGTAGCGAGATGTCCACTTCAGAGGTGAGCAGCGAGGTGGGGTCTACTGCTTCTGATGAACATAACACTGTTGGCCTGGATGCTGGCTTGCTTCCGAGGCCAGAGAGGCGATGCAGCCTCCACCCGGCACCTACTTCGGGGGTGTTCCAACGCCAGCCCTCTTGTGCGACTTTCTCGAGTAACCAGTCTGACAATGGCCTGGACAGTGATGATGATCAGCCGGTAGAAGGGGTCATGACAAACGGCAGCAAGGTGGAAGTAGAAGTAGATATCCACTGCTGTCGGGGGAGGGATCTTGAGAACTCGCCTACCCTTCCAGAGAATTCTCCTGCCCCGTGCCCCGAGGACCGTGCTAGAGGATCGTTATTTGGGATCCGAAGACAGAACAGTGTGAACAGTGGCATCCTCCTGCCAGTGAGCAAAGACCGGACGGAGTTACAGAAGTCTCCCTCCACTTCCTGTCTCTATGGAAAGAAGCTCTCCAATGGCTCTATCGTACCCCTGGAAGACAGCCTGAACCTCATCGAGGTGGCCACTGAAGCACCCAAGAAGAAAACTGGCTATTTTGCTGCCCCTACTCAGCTGGAGCCAGAGGACCAGTTTGTCATACCTCGTGACCTAGAAGAGGAAGTGAAGGAACAAATGAAACACCACCAGGAAAGCAGGCACGAGCCTGAGCCCAGTGAAGAGGATCGGACCGAGCTCCCGGAGGAGTTCGACACGGCTCTGTAGTCCTCCCCCAGGGGCCATGGCATCGCGCGAGGCTGCTTGGTGTAGGGTAGGGGACCCTGCCAGGGGCGTTCTGCCTCTGTATCTCTAAACCACAGATGAGAGGGGGCTGGATCTCAGAGGTGGAAATGGTGAGAGCTGTCAGGGTCTTGCTCTGGATAAGCTAGTCAACACCATCAGTGTTAAGTTTCACATTTAACCTGCATAGGGATCCCCAGGGTTCCTGGGGAGCAGGCAGGCATCACTCTGTATCAGTCCTACCACCTGCCATTAACCCTTTCTCTCCTAGGATAATTTTGAGAATTTGCCTGCCTGGGCAGGAAAGGGACTATTTCTGTGGAGGAATAACTGAAGATTGGTTCCTTTTATTGATTGCTGCTGATGGATCTCTGTGACAGAGAAATCACCTTCTATCTCAACCTGATGGGATGTGATGTGACTAGTCACATGGCTTTTCCTTCTTCTCTACGAGAATACAGCCTATTGAAATGATGTTTATTGGAAATGTAGAACCAATCAAACAGATAATTTATGTTTGTGATGTAATGAGAGCACTTTCCACTGACTGTGAACTTTTTATTTTCAAATCTGCACTCGAGCCAATCTTCTTAGAGGCAGCCCGGATCCTTTGTCCGTAGGCAGGATGATCATCGGGAGTTGGGGCCAGCTGTGAGGGTACGAGAAAGGGCCCTGGGAAATGGACTGTTGGATGTCAGACTGTGAAAGTCCCTGAGAAACAGGGGAGTAGGATCTTCTTTGGGGGATGAAGATGGGGAAGGGGTGAAGAACAAGACTACTTCCCCCAAATCACAAAAAGAGAATAACTGACAAATGTGACACCTGCTCGGAATCTCCCAGAAGATCACAAGAGAGGCATTTGGAGATTGGCTTCTTTGCATAACATGAGGTGGAGCTGGCAGTCAGCCTTCTAGTACGCAGGGCCCAAGGCTGATGCTGCTTCTCACATCCAAGTAACCTTGAGTTACAGCAGATGACTCTGAATAGACTGAGGCTGAATGAGAACAGATGGATGGATGGAGCTTCCAGTTAGACAAGTTCCTTCTCTCATTCTCGAGCCTAGAGATGGTTTTCTAAAACATTAGGAGTGAGTTAAGTTTCAACTTTTAATGGTTAACAGAGTCTTCTGAAAATGCTTATCCACCTCACATGGCTTGACAATACTGGGCTCAATTTCTGAAAAACTTGATTGAGAAAATCCTAAGCTTACAGAAAACCTGGTTTACTGATTTTTTTTTTTTTTTTGCACATTCCATGTAAGCCTAGCAAAATGCAGTTCCTTCCATATTTCTGTTCCATTTCCTTTTCCTACAAAGTTTTGACATTGCTTAATTTTACCCAGTGGGGAATGTGCTTTGAATTTTTAGAATACTTTGACAATTAAAAAGAAAATAGAGTAGAATCATTTTAAATCTGTTTCATGAGAAATGAAATGTTAAAGATAGGGTTGCTCTATACATACATATGTTGGGGGTTTTAAGTTTTGCTGAAGCAGTAGTAGAAAACCAGATGACCTCTCCATAGAGAGGTATCCTCATCTTCTCAGAGGCCTGTACCCATGTGTACGTGTCAGTGGGGTACACACTCTTGGAAGATTCCATACCAGTGAGTGTCTGGTGTTCAGCCTCTCTAAGATATGAATTTGAGTCCCCAAATTGTCAGGAACACTTTTTTCTGTGTCAAACTACTTGTTAGCTACTGAAAAATTGTAGAACTCAGGTCTTGATTTGAAGTGGGGAACATAATATGGTTCATACAAAGTTCAGGTGCTGTAAGAAAGATGGGAACAATAGTGTGTTGCCGCCTTATTTTTTTATGGGAAAATGGGGAGAAATGAAGGAAAAATGAAGGGAAAACCCAAGATGATAGTGATGAAAATTATTTTGGGATGATACCACTTTAATAGTATAGGCTTTTTAAAATTGTCCTTTGTCTGTGAACTGTTTCTTGTCTCTTTGTTTCCCACCCTATGCTAATTGGAACCACTACAAAGCCCAGTTATGCAACTACTTAACTGAAAGTAAATGTATTTATTTGGTAATCAGAAGAACCTTCAAATTCCCAGTGTTCTTTTATGTTTATGTCCCAGGTTTATGTTCAGGAAACATTAGGTTGTATGAAAATCTTTTAATATAGGCTGTACCAAAACTGATTGCTTTTTTTGTAAGTTCCTTTGATTCACTTCCCTCTATAATTGCTATTTGTTAAAACAGAGGATGAAAAGGCCATAGCCCATCACCAAAAATACACAGAACCCTCTTGACCTATGAAGTCATTTACACTTACTGTGTGAGCTGATTAGGTTGTCAGGTGGTGAAAGCCAGTAATCTGTTTCCAGGTGAATGTAATCTGCTTCCCAGGACTTTACCCAGAGGACGCGTTCCCCAGGTGGGCAGAGGCCTGTTGATCTCTAGCCCAGAGGTTCCGGCCTCTGCACGATTCTCAGGTCCCTGTGTATACCTCCCATTTAATGGAGCTGTTTAAAGAGAGTTTCTGAAAGAACATCACTCCTGCTTATGGGAGCAGTCCAGGAGTCCCATGGAAGAAAGGAAACTATACACGTCTTGGCAGCCATGGTATTTTTATTCTTATCCAGATGGATTGGAAATGTATTTGAAAATTTGAATGCTAGTATGTCATAAAGCTACCGTGATACCATAGAGTCATTGAATTATTACTCCTCATTCAAGTGAGGGCTTTCTTATACTACTGTAGAGTGTATGTGCAATAAGTTGATGAATTCATTTTCCTGATGTATAGAAGAACCAACACGAGCAGCTTGGTAATCATTGGGTGCTATTTTAATTGTTTGTAGCGAGTGCTATTTTCTAGGAGATGGAGCCAGTTAGGTTTGGCTGATCTGCTGAATATCAGATGATGCCCTTCTTTCCATGTCAGCTCTCAGCAAAAGCAGGTACTTGGAAGCCACAGGCTCCCCTCCTCTGTCTACTCAATAATCACTAATGAAGAGACCTCCACAGGGAGCACTTGGCTGTTGTCGATAAACATACCAATTATTAAATAGTCTCCAAGCCATTCAGTGATGTCTGCAGCATCACTCTAGAACTGTCTTGTGTCACTTTTTTACTTCCCTCTGGGCGGGGCCTCTCAGACTCCCCGGTTCATGGAGGCAAGTTAATCTTTCTCTCCAGTTAGTGACTTTTGCCCCATAGTTGGGTAAGCACTTTCTAGACTGAGAAAAGCAGCTACAGTAAATCCTGCTCTGTTTCCCTCATTTGGTGATCATTCAGTCACACATAAGCTCCTTGTATTCTAAATTTCATGCACTTCTCCCAGACGCTATAGAGTTTTCTCTCACTGTTGCCAGTGGAGGTCATCCAGACAGTGAGTTCATATCTTATGGTTTTGTGCAATCATTGTCGTATTGTAGTCCTAAGACTCATTATAGTGTATTTTTGATATTTTTGAAATGTGTTAAATTTTTTAATTCAATAATATGAGCCAGAGCATGTTGCAGCAAATCTATTGTTTGTAAAAAAATAAAAATAACAACAATAATAATAAATAAAATAAAATGGAATATCTTTTTCATGGCTTTGTTTTAAAATGGAATACCTGTTACTTTATAAGTACTTTATTTTAGCATGAAACTGTAATTTTCTCTAACTTGTATGTAGAATTAGTTTCTTAACCAAAAGCACCTTTAGGATTTTTCTGCTTTTTCTTGCTTTAGGGGAAGATAAGTGAAATCACATTCCATGACAAATATGAAGCTATGAGTTAAGGCAAGAATAAATATTTTTGATCACCTTTTAAGCTGAAATAGCAATAAAGTTTTTTACATTAAGAAATATTATATTCTGACTTGGTTTATATGTTTAAAGAAATCCCAAAGACAAGAAGCATGGTCCTTATTTCCATGCAGGTTATTAGCTGATGAAAGGGAGCTCAACTTGTGAATAATCTACACTCCTCTTAAACCACAGAGCTACCAACGATACAGTGGAACTAAGTGGATAATCTGGCCATCATGTCTGTCCTTATGGCTTTGGTGTTAGACTTTAAGGCAGTGAGTTTTGGCTCACAATACCTCTGATCTAGGTAAGCCTCTAAATCGTTCCCCTTCCCTCTCCCTATTGGTTGTCTCCCATAATTTCTGGATGTCCAAGCAAGATTAGCTACCTCTCACTCCAAATAAAGGCCCAGTTGAAATAATTTTGCAGGTTTCCTCCTCATTTAGCAGAATTTATGACACTTCCAATGTGCTGGGCCCAATGCCGCCACCTGCTTTCATACCTCAGTTCCATGACACACAAACCCACCTATTCCAGGGTGGCATAAGTACTTCATGTGACAATTTCCCTGGTACATCAAACACCACAAGAACACTGGAACATGTTTCAATGTGTGATCCACAGGGTCTGAGTTTTGCCTCTGCTACTTAAAAAAGGTTTAACTTTAGGCAAGTTCATCTCCCCAGGCACAGTTTTTTTCCTGATGTTAAAATGGAAATAAGAGTCATCAGCTGAGTTAAAATGAGATGATGCCAACAAATACTTCCTTAGCTCAGCACTGGACCCGGCACTGAGCAGTCGTGACAATGAAATGTCAATCATTGGGTGAGCCACTTAAGCCTTCCTGAGCCTTCGTCTCATCTATGAAATGTAAGAAACCATGACTGACTGACCTGATAAGTGGTAAGGCAAGTTTGGCTAAGGCGTTTTGAATGTGATGGAGTGTTACTGTAGTGTAGTGATGAGAGGAACTGAGTTGGAACAGTGCTGTATAGCTGGGCCTGGGCACCATATGGGGGTCACAGAGGCAGAAGTTCTCATTTTCCCAAGCCCCTGACCTAGACGTGGCAATACATCTCAGGACATACTTCAGGGAATAAATCCTACGTGAGAATAGTGTGTGTTCGGAAGTTTTTGGTGGTGTTGGGGGGTGCTTGGGGTAGGCAATGGGTTGTCTGATTTTTGCTGCTGTTAAACCTGTCTTACCACTCAGTGAAAACTGCCAGGACTCCAGCCACTGCCTTGAGCTAAGGTGGTGGAGCGGAAGCTTCGTTCTGTGGCATAGGTGTTTGTATTTTAAGGTCACAATGTGGACTTCTAGTTGATTGTTTTCCTCCAAGCTTTACTTTTTGTAAAAGTATAATCTAGATTTTTTTTTTCCCCATTTCTGTACGAGGTTTAGTTTTGATCCTTCGCCTGGGGTAGGTTTTATAAGAATTAAGAGTAGGACGGATTTAACAGGTGAGAGGAAAGACGGTATATTCCAGGGAGAAGAGCAAGCAAACATGCAGGAGTAAAAATGTCCAACCCATGTCAGAGGAGATGATGTTGACAGTTGTTTTCATAGTTATTTTGGCATATGTTGAAACAGGCTTATGTTGGCTGATTTCTTACTAACTGTATAGACAGTCTGAGATTTGTCAAATTTTCTGTTTTTAGAAATGTACTAAAAATTCAATTTGAATTTATTTAATCTCATGACAATAAGTTATGAAAAAATATGGCAACTAGAAAAAAAACTAATAAGAACATGTCTAGTTGCATCCCACATGAACTGAATATCCGAGACTAGTTGTATAAGAAGAGCTATAAAACTTTAGATTAAAATTATCAAAAGAACTTTATTTTTGAGATTCTATGTTAACGAACTGTTACATTATGGAAACAATTCAGGATCATGAAGAATTTATAATTACCCTTTGAAAGCCTAATCTGTAGGGCACTGGAAGGGATGCAGAAATAAAGACGCCTCCAATATTCCTGTATATTCCAGGAAAATCATCTGCTTTATTTTTGCATTCAGCTGAATAACATGTTATAAGTTTACGAGTTATTTCTCATTGTTTGGAGGCCTCATATTTCAGGAAATGATAAAATCTTCCAGGAAAGTAAATTCCAATCAAATAACTTTAGAAAGAAACTAACCTGCAAAGGTGGCAAAAACCATCTTCTCTGAGCCCTAACACAGGAATCCTGAGGAGGACCATGCATGCTAAAAGCACTTGCCTTCAGGTATCAGGGATCCAGCCCCCCATCTCTAATAGAGGAAGGCTTCTTGGGGTCATGGCACACTATCTTATCTAGTGGGCAGGAGAGTTTTCTTCTAGGGAGAGAGTCAGAATGGAATTACTTGTTTGAAATCTAACCACACAAAGGCTTTAAAATCACTCCCCTGGGATCATATACAGGGGGAAATGACATGTTTTTCTTAATGACTTTAATTCAGACAGGCAAGATACTTCTACTGCCTGCTACTGCCTGACGTGTTATTTTCATCTTTCAGAATTCCTCTGGCTAATATTTAAGCTATTATTATTACCTTACCATTTGGCAAGAGAGCCAAACCATAAGCAAATATGCAGACTTCCTAATGTTGCTCTTTGTAGTAAAGGTGGAGGTATTTTTTGCACACTCTCAGCCAATAAAGACACGGATAGAAAAATGGGATGATCATCTAGCTTTGTATTGGTTCCAGAGGGAGCATTTATGAAATCAAGTATGTGAAAACCACATACATGTAAAGTGCAATTTTAATGGACCCATCTTTTTGAGAGAAACAAGGTGGGTTGACTTTAGGTTCCAGTGGATCTCAGAGTACTCCAGACCACACGTATTCTGGTGCATCATTGTAATTTCTCTGCTGTTCCTGGCTGTCCTTGTACTGCTTCTGTTCTCGGTAGCTCCGCAGGGCCAGCACCACGCTGGCGCCATACATCACCACCAGAAGACAAGCAAAGGTGGCAGCTGCTCCATCGGTACCTGCCAGCTGGCAGTTCATCCAGGTGAGACCCTTGCGGGCATAGACCCTCTCTCTTGTTCTGCAAGTGTCTGTGGCATTGATCTGCAAGGCTGTGTGGAGGTAGATGCCGATGCCCACGCAGTAGCCCACTGCCGCCAGGAGGCTGAAGATGGCCTCCAGGAGGAGCCACTTCCCTGGCAGTTTGTGTAGACTTTTGGCTCCTTGGAGTAAAACACCCAAGGTGAGGACACCGAGCCCCAGAGAAACAGCCACGCCGCCGTATATCAGGGGTGCCCGGAGGATTGTGTACTGCTGGTCCAGCTGCCGAACCTGCTCCAGCTCGGTGCCCTCAAATGGTGAGTAATAGTTGTTCCCAAAGCCGCCGCCGCTGGCAAAGCTGGCACTGAATCCGGCCAGGACAAAATAGGAGGCCACGATACACATGAGAACCATCCCATTCAGTATCACCTCCACTATCTGTATCACACCTAGGAGGAGAGAGATGGGGGATTTAACACTGATCACTCACCCAGGAAAGCTCCCTAGGTCAGACAAGAGAAATAACATCGGTGAGCTGATTGTGAGGACACAGATTCAACATTAACATCCTTGGTTTGGGGGGGTTTTTGGTTCATCTTGGGGGGGCTTTCTTTTTGGCTACACCATGTGGCATGTGGAACTTTCCTAACTAGAGATCAAATCCATGCCTCCTACAGTGGAAGCACAGAGTCTTAACCGCTGGACCTCCAGGGAAGTCCCTGTTTTTTATTTTGTTTTAGCACTAGTGTTTGAAAAATCAAAATGCCATTGTGGAAAAAGTTTTGGCAAACTACATACACTTAACCATGTGACTTTGCAACCTGTACCCCTGAGCATTCATCCTAAAGAAATGAAAACCTAGGTCTACACAAAAACATGTACATGGATGTCAGAGCAAACCCAAATGCCCTCCAATGGGTGAATGGTTACACAAGCTGGTACAGACCTCCCAAGGGGAAACTCTACTCAGCGGTGAAAAGGAATGAGCAGTTGATACTTGGAACAGCTCGGATGGATCTCAAGGAATTCATAATGAGTGGAAAAAAGAAAAAGCCAGACTCCAAAGGTTACATACTGTATGATTCCATTTACATAACAGTCTCAAAATTAGAACAGATTGATGGTTGTCGGAGGATGGGGATGAGTGGCGGTGGGGAAGGGGTGGAGGGGTGGGACTGTGAGTGGGGGAGCCAGAGAGATGCCTGATGATGGGGTAGTTCTGCAACTGACTGTGGTGCTCACACGAATCTGCACGTGTGATGAAACCTCAGAGACCTACACTCACACAGATTCGAGCGCATATAAAACTGGTCAATCCTAAACAAAAGCTCTGAAGATTGGCAGTGTCCTGGTTGTGATACTGTATTATAGTCACCACTGGGGTAAACTGAGTTCATGCCACGCAGTGCAGCACTGTGCTGTATTAGCAGTGTTCCATGAATGTATAATTATTTCAAATTGTAAGGTTTTAAAATAATAGAAGTGACGTAAAAGGTTGTAAACTGAAAAAAATTCACCCATGTCACTGTCCACCCTGTTCTCTACCAGCAACCACTTTCAGTGTTTTCTAATACAACTTTCCAGTGTTCCTTTATGCAAATAAAAATATTTGAGTCTGAATTTCACCCCTCCCTTTCCCTGCTAGTGTCATTGGGAGCACACCACACACACTGCTCTGCATCGTGCTTTTTTCATTGACTCATTCCTACAGATGTTTTCAGATCAGCCAACAGGGTCCCCGTGCCCTGTGACATGCCCTCCAACCCCACCTGTGGGTGGACCAGTCTACTCAACCAGGATCCTATTGCTGGATACCTAGCCTGTTTACCTGGGGGGTTCTTACAAGTTTAAGGAACCCACAAATGCCATGAGGCAGGAGACACCAGCAGGTGAATGGAGATAAATGTCATCTTGTCCAGAGTCACCCTTCACCCTTCATTTCTCCCTGAAGGGGACCTCAGCCTCTCGTGAGGCATATTCCTGGGAGAAGGTCTCCTGTGGTTCCCTCAGGTGTCAGGGATGAAAACAAAGAGGAAAGCATAAGAACTTAGAGTGGGAGTGCAGGCTCACGTCCCCGCTCTTTGCTGCCTTGTGACTGTGCCCAAGTCATTGGCTCTAAGCCTCAGATACTTCATCTGACAAATAAATGAAGGTAATGCCTTCTTTTGTCTGTCTTATCCCACAGGGCTGGGGTGAAGCCCAGATGAAAGCAAGTATGTGAAAATACCTGGAAAATCATACAATGTTATGCAAGTGGATGGTGATGCTACCTAGTAACATTTATAAAATGAAAGAGGATTAGTAACAGATTTTAGGAAATGGGACAAGTTTATGAAAAGCATGAATTCCAGAAATCAGAAAAACCCTCTAATACACAAAGGGGTACCACAGTGTTTATAAACTGAGCAGCTAAAGACCAGTGTGTCTAAAGTACTTAGGCAACAGCTACTGGGCTTGCTGATTCCATCTCCTGCTGGGCCCACACAAATTCCAAGGAGGTCCACAGGACAGAAGTAGCAATAATTAAGGACTCTGAGAGTTGAGAAGCTACATTCCTCTAATTTCAATCTGAAAATAACATCAGACCAGAACTGCATACTCCTACCCCAGGCACCATAAACTACTGGCTACTCTCTCCCTACAGCAAATTGACCCAGAGATCATTCTAATTCATGGGGAGTAGCTATCTCCCCTAACCATACCTTTCTCTGCCTTGGTTTTCCTTCTGCATGCAATTAATCTCTCACCCTCTGAAGGGAAGCAGGAATTCTGTGCTAATACAAGACGTGCGCAGCCTGAACCTCTCCTAGGACAGATTCTGCCAAAACAGCAGAGTCAAATACACAGAGCACATATCTGCCAGCCTGGCATGGAATATATCTAGATCTTGTCAGCTACTCCATTGACTACAACAAGCAAGAGGAATAGCGGTCTGTTGCCAGGTCCAATGATGAAGAAATATGGCCACTGGGTATTACTCAGAGCACTGGCCTACCTGGCTTTGCTGAAAACAATGAACAGGTTCAAGTATTTCCAAGCATGCGGTTAGTGCAGAAAGATTCACAGACATCAGGAGAAAAGAGGAGCCTGGTGGGCTACAGTCCATGGAGTAGCCATGAATTGGACAGGATTTAGTAATTAAACCACAACCACCACTAGAGCTAGCAGTTAGGGATAAGCTGTAGAGGGAAATGAAAACTGAAACAAATAGATTTTTGTTGTAAAATAGCATCTTTTTTGGGTGAGGCTGCTTTTGTGGCTAATCGAATTAAAACTCTTCTCCAAAAGCAAATACTGTTAATACTTTCTTATATATTCTTCAAGAAGCTTTCTAATCATATACAAGCAAATTTATGTATTTCCTTTTGTAAACCCAAATGGAACTCATCTTTTATATGTGCCACGTAAGGAAATAATATTATAAATGTAAAGAGAACCATCACCTCCAAATCAAAATTTTTTCTTTGGATTTTTATTGGTGTCACATAAAGCAAAGAACATATTCACTTGTACCAAGAATATATTATAATGGGCCATAAGTCCTAATTTAACATGGAGTAAGAACTCATGAGGTTGTCTGGCCAAAAGTAGCATTCTTCTGCTGGGAAAGATTTTACATTCTTTGATTCTGGATGGATCCTGAATTCTGGTTGTCAAGTCGAATCTGTTGTACAATGGTACATTTACAAGAGGTACAAAAAACGTATTGAGCTTTCAAGGCCATTGTAAGAGGGTTTGTTAGAAAACCTCTTTTGCATCCCTGTGAAATAATCTGATTCCTCTTTCCGCAGCCCACGTCTCCTCCAACTTAAATCTCACAGAAGTGGTCTCCCCAGCATCCCCACTCGCCCTCACCCAGAGCATTAAGGAAGTGAAGAACCTAGAGTTCAGTAAGGAAAAAATTTGAGGCTAATCTGCTTGAGACAGCTGTGTTTAGATGACTTAAGGCTGAAATGTTTTTTCATGTCTATGTGGCTTTTCATGCTCACTGAGGATAAGGTTCTTCAAGTACCCTTGGTTATCTCCCTTTATTCAATCAAGAGTGCATTTTGCCACAGCACATGCCTTTTCCTTGTGGCTCCTGGGCTCTGGTTTTGGTGTGTTTTTATTGTTTTATTTTCATCTTTGTTTTTAAAAGTCATTTTGGTCAGTCCCTCACCAACAGAGAGCTCCAGAACCAGGGTTTATTACATCAGGCGGTGCTGTTCCAGGTACCCTGGAATTTGGCCCAGCAAACCAAAGCTGGACTGTTTACCTCCTGAGGGCTGGCAAGTTCTACAACAAAGCATTCCTCGAAAGACGGTAGTTCAGAGTAACTTCCATCACTCAAGTTTGACAGAATGTTTTAAAAAGCCTAAAACTCCAACATTTCTGCAGGCTTCTCCTTCAGCTTCCTGACCTTTTGGTAACCCCTGATGGCCAGCGCGGCTCCCACTGCAAAGACCCCAATGCCCAGGGCAGCAAAGATTCCAGCACCAATGTCTCCCCCATGGAAACTGCAGCTGAAGCCACTGTATCCTTTGCTCTGGTACAGTGCCTCCCTCTCTTTGCACAAGGGAGAGGTGTAGGCAGCCGAGAGGTTGTGGAAATAGAAGTACAAGGCCGGGATGTATGCCCCAGCAATAAGCATGTGCAGCACACCTTCAATCACCAGCAACGGGGGGCAGTGCCACGGCACCCGCAGAACGCCCAGGGTGAGGAGAAGGCAGCAGAAGGCCATGAAGGCTCCGCTGCAGGCCATCGCCACAGTGACCGTGGGCAGCTTTAGCTGGTAGAACTGAATGTCCAACTGCTGTGCTTTCTCCCCATCAGCACCACTGAAACCACTGTAAGCCCCTCCATACTGGTAGTAGTAAACTCCCCCCAGGCTGGTGATGCCTGTGTAGCCCCCCGTGGAATTGTAAGACACAGAGCTGCAGGCCAGGATCAGCAAGTTCAGGAGAACTTCCAGCATTTGGCAGCAGGCTGCAAAAGAAGGGCGTGTTACCATTTTGAGAGATGCTGTTTTACACTTGAAGACTTCCACCTCAAGGCTTATCTTCCCAGTGACAGCTCATGCCACAGCCAGCTCTTCTGCCCCTTGGAAGGCCTGGGCAGCCAAAGCTGCAGGATTAGCACTAGATGGTAGCAGGGAACCGTGGAATCCAGAAATTATGTCAGAGATACTTAGGACTGAAAAAGGTAACTCTAAAAACAGCAAAGCAGCTGGTCCAGGTGGCTGAAGGACGATGAGGGGAGAAGTCAGGCCAGGGAGCAGGAAGAAAGGTGTTGTTTATGGAAGGCAAGAAGATTCTCTGTCATAGCCCTGCCCTGCAACAAAGGCTGAAAAAATAGTTACGTCCTCTTTAGATGTTTTGTGGCCATCTTCAATTTGCTTCCCTTGTGGCTCAGCTGGTGAAGAATCCACCTGCAATGCAGGAGACCTGGGTTCGATCCCTAGGTTGGGAAGATCCCCTGAAGAAGGCAAAGGCTCCAGGATTCTGGCCTGGAGAATTCCATGGACTGTATAGTCCATGGGGTTGCAAAGAGTCAGACACAACTGAGCGACTTTCTTTCAGTTTGGAAGAGGAAACTTCTCCAAGTTTGAAAAAGATTATAACATAGTGCTTAAAAATTACAATAAAGTCAGAAAAAAGCATGGAGGTTATCCATCAAAATATTAATCGTGGTTCACAAGTACCAGAGATAGGAAAGATTAAGTTAATTAATTACTGAATTAAATATAATTAAACAGTAAAACATAACTTACTGTTCTTAGACTTTAACTCAAGAAGTAGTGGCTCAGATGGTAAAGAATCTGCCTGCAATTCAGGAGGCCTGGGTTTGATCCCTGAGTTGAGAAGATCCCCTGGAGGAGGGCATGGCAACCCACTCTAGTATTCTTGCCTGGAGAATCCCATGGACAGAGGAGCCTGGCGGGCTACAGTCCATGGCATCGCAAAGAGTCGGGCATGACTGAGCCACTAGCACTTTCACTTTCAAGAGCAAATCTGTGATACTTTCCCAGAGCTGGATTTTTTCAGGATCCTTGGCTGGACAATCAAAGAGCTCCAGCTTTTCTACCAAAGCTGGCTGCTTTCCTTAAAGTCAGTTTATTGTGATATACCTTATACACAACAAAATGACCCGCATTAAGCATACAGCTTGATAGAGTCTGACAAATGTGTATGCCATGTAATCATGATCAAGATATAGACTGTTTTCATCCTCCCAGAAAGTTCCCTAAAACCCTTTGGGGTCAACCCCTCGCCCTCCTCCTCAGGCCACCACTGATCTGCTCTCTGCTATTCGAAACTAGGTTTGTCTTTCTCGAATTTCATGCAAATGGAATCATACAGTTATGTGCTCTTTTGTGTATGGCTTCTTTTTCTCTTCATAATACAAAGCTGGGAATTGTATGTGCTGGCATGGTTCTATGGGTCAGCTAACAGAAGGATCAGGCTGTTGCATCTCCCTGGCTTTTACAGAACCAGATTTTGGGCCTGGGTCCAGTTGGTCTAGGGTTTCCCTGGTGGCTCAGTGGTAAAGAATCTGCCTGCCAATGCAGGAGACATGAGTTCAATCCCTGGAGGTTGGGAAGATCTCCCGGAGAAGGATGTGGCAACGCACTCCAATATTCTTGCCTGGAAAATCCCATGGACAGAGGAGCCTGCTGGTCTATAGTCCATGGGGTCCCAAAGAGTCAGCTAAACAGGAAACACCAGGTGGTCTAAGCATGAAGGTGTGTTACATTTGCACATTCGCTAATTGAAACCAAGCACTCTCAAGTATTATGTTTATACTCTGCTATCCTCCTTCCAAAATGCAAACAGCATTACTGTTTTATTTAATTATAAAAGTAACACACAAGGATGGTAAAAAAGAAAGAAAGAAAGACTATCTAGATGAAACAGAAACATATAAAAATGATCTAAAGTCCAATCAATAAAACTGGAGAAGCCACTGTTACCATTTTTTTTTCTTTTGGACTTTTCTGCCACATGTGCATAATTTTTGCTGTTTATTTGTTTTTAAGTAAGAATAGGGTTCTCTTCTCTCTACTATTATATAACCCATTTTTTCACTTAATATAGTATGAACAGTTTTTTTGCCATAGCAAATATAAATATACTTATATCATTAAAGGATTACAGGATGCCACAATGAATTTAAATAATTTCAATGAAAAGGATATTTAGGCTTTTCGCAGTGTTTTGCTATATGGGAGCAGATATATGCTATGTATTTCCTAATAGAGTTTGGAGAGGACAGAGCCTCCACAAACTCCTTATTCCTGTTGTAGCTTTAAATAGAACCAGAAAACAATCACCAGGGATGGGGGAGATGTCTGGTAATACGTTTTTAAAAATAAAAGCCCAGAGCCTCTCTAGGCCTTACTTGCCCCTTAAAGGATCTAGCTCACTGAGTCAGCACCTCTCTCTTAAGAAGCAGTTATGCATTCAGGTCATTCATTCCTCTGATTCTGGCTGAATATTTCAGATCTGTTAATGAGTTAACACTCTTAGAGTCAGCCCTGGTTTGAAATATTGACATAGGCTCAGTCCCATAAGCACTGGGTAAGGATTTTGAGAATGTAAGGGTACTGGGGTACTGAGAATGCAAGTTGAGAAGCAAAATCTCCACAATTGTCCCCCTGAACCTTTTCAGCATGGTCACAAGTCAATTCCATGGGCAGTAAGAAGCCATCTCAGAACTAAACCTCTAGGCTCTGAATGACAGACACCACCACTGACTATAGAGATTATAACATTTGGAGAGAGAAATTAAATTTTAAAGGATGGTTTGCAAGTAAGGCTGCAAGCTGAATGCAACCATTACCTTTAAAAAAAACCACACACACTTTCCTTGTTATACTGGCCTAATTTTCCTCTTATGATATTTTCCATTATGATTTGAGCAACAGAGGTCTAAAGGAAGAGGAAAAGGACAAAAAGGGAAAGGAGAAGCTGCCCTAAATGCAAATTGGAGGGAGCCAGGAGGAGAGCAGGCGATGTATCTCCTTCCCAGGGAACCTATAACTCCTCACCATCCCTCCAAATAATAAACCTATACACACACAGGATCCTAGTGATCTGATATGCACATGTAATATTTGTACTTGCTTATTATCTGATCTTTATCCTCAGCCTTTAAAGATTTTGGTAGCTGAGGAGTCTTGCCCCAAACCGTGAATTCAGGGCTTATCTATTTTTGTCAGTGTTCCACTGAACTTCCTAAGAGTGACTCAACCCAAACTGCAGGGTCTCCCTAAGAAGTCAGAGCCACAGCTGCCTCCCCTCTTTGCCCGTTTGCTGGAGGAGGAGGACGTGATTTCACCGATAAGGAAAAGAAGTCACAGAAGATCTAAGACAAGGCTGAAATTCTTCAGGTGACCTTTATCCAGGTATGCCTTTCCTGCTGAGACAAGTTCCTGGTGTTCAATGACTGCTGCTCTCAAAACAATACAACGTTGTGTATACATACGGGTCTCTGTGTGTCCAGAGATCTTTATAAGCTTTCCTTTGTTAGCTTCTGACTGCTGAGCCATCCTTTCACTATCTTGACTCAGAAACCCAACCTCTAGGCCCAAAGCCAAATAACCAGAAGCAATCAAAGTTAAATCAGGGGCCTCAAGCTCGGCCCTCTCCTCTCTCTTGGTAAATCAATCACCAAAGAAGAATACCTCTAGAGAGAAACCTGTTAAACAGCCTCTGGCTTGTTCCTACTATTTATATCATCATGAAAAGAAGGTCAATCACATAAACCATATCAGGCCTTAGCATTAGGCTCTAAGTTTCAATTCCAGCTCTTCCACTTCATAGCTGTGTGACTTTGTATAACTTACTGTACTTCTCTGAGCCTCAGGAGTTGTTGAGAGAATTAAAAGCAATGGGGTGTGCCAACATATGTAAACCAGAATGAGGATTCTTGTACCTGGATTACCCAGAACTCTTCAATAAGAGTTCTACGTAATCCTATAACAACGTATCTCACTGTAATCATTCTAAGGGTCACTTTCAGGTGTAAGTTTCATGATTTCTCCCCCTTAGGCTGAGAAGTTTTCCCCTCTTAGTCATAGGCAGCTGAGGTAAATTTCTCACCAAATCATGTGAGCCATAAGGACTCACCCTGACAAACCTGATTTTCTTCATTGTTGGCAAGGCCAAGCCTGGTGCTATGATGGGAACTCTGGAAAACTACATTTGGAGCTGACACATGATATTATTTAAAATCACAGTTCTTCAAACTGTGGATTCTAAGAAGTATTTTTTTTTTAATACTTAATTTTATTTTACCTTTATTTATTTGGCTGTGCCGGGTCTTAGTTGAGGCACGCAGGATCTTCAGTCTTTGTTGCAGCATGCAAACCCTTAGTTGCAGCATATGAGATCTAGTTCCCTGACCAGGGTTCAAACCCAGGTCCCTTGTACTGGGAGTGGAAGTCTTAGCCAGTGGACCACCAGGGAAGTCCCTTAAGTGTAGTTTTTTGTTTATTAATAACACAAAACAGGATAGAAGTTGGTTCATGATGTGTGTGTATTTCTTACTGTGGGTTTCAGTCAAAAACATTTAAAAGCCATGATGGCATGTTTGGGCATCAGATCTCCTGTCCTGTGGCATGAGCTCAACCTGTCTGCCATCTCCAGGTCATCTTCCCTCTCTAGTTCTGACCACCTTGCCTGATGAGCCCCACTCTGACAGCTGGCAGCTCAGAGCTGGCTCTGCCTGGAGGTCCATCTGCAGCCTGAACATTGCAGGCATGACTGTCTCATCACCCCTAGGCATGTCCGAGAAGAAACATGGGAAACCCGGTCACCTGTTTTTTGTTTTTTTAGAAAATGTGATCCTCATGCGGGTATGAAAACAAAAATGCTAGGAAACCAAAAGGGAGGTCTGCTTGAAATTTTGCCCCACCACCTTGGACCCCTTCCAGGACCACCACCAAAGGTAAGTAAATGGTCTGCCTTCAAAATGGCTCACCTCTCCCGGTGCACAGGTATCTGCACTTGTGGCATTCCAGGAGCCCTTCAGCCTCTGACTGGTAATATACCACTTCCTGTAGTCCAGGCCGGGGGTTCGAGAGTGGGTATCTCCCTGAAGTGGGTTCGCTATAACCAAACACATACATGGCCATTAGGAGGCTTCAAATTCAATAACTGTTCAGTATTAGAACTCTGGACACCTCATGCTGGGCCCAGAAGTTAAAGAATGCACAGCACAGAAAATCTGCTACAGTTTTCATACTCCAGAGCATTTTCTGGCTTAGTGGCTCCAAAGGGTGTTCAAACACTTGGCCCAATTCTGCTAAGTACATCACTTATCCCAGTAATTCTGAGCCCTACCTCTCATGCTGGCTCGTTGGCCTGCTGGGGAAGCGGGGAGGGTGGCTATTGAACAGGGAGCTGGGAACCACTTGGGGGAGCTTTTCAGTTCATTGAGGACGGGCTCTCTTCAAAACTAGTTTGCATCCACAAGACTGATGTCCAGGCTGGCATTCTCTTCCTTCCCTTGTTACTTTGGAAAGAGGTGAATCAGCAATAATTCTCTAGGCTCTGGTGGTACAGAAAACTTTGGACATCATAGCTCTCCCTCTTCTTCTGACAGCCCTGGCATATTCTATTCTGCTCCTTCTCCTCATCCCCTACTCCCAACCTTCCCCATCACTTTATCCAGCACATCCTGGGCTTTTGTCCAAGATTCTGTGGTGAACGGTAGGGGCTGCATTCTACTACCTGGGCTCCAGGGATTCTTACAGAACACAGATCTCATCATGTACCTTTTGGGTTCGAAATCCATAAAGTCCAAACTTTAAGCACAGTGCAGGAGGGCCCTTGTTCATCACTCTCCACTCACAATCTCACTTTTACAGACCCAGCCATAGTGAACTGCCCCTCTCCCTGCCCCAAAAGATGATCTGCATTCCCATGCTTTTAGGTCATCATGTCACCGTGAGAAACAGCCTGGAGCTCCTTCTCCAGAATTCAGCTTTGAGTCTGTCTCTTCCGGCAAACATTCCAGAGCCCAGTCAGGGCCCCAGCTCAGTTCTCTCTGAATCAGTTTCCCCTGGAGCAGCAAATTGGCCCGTTTACTTGTCAGTGTCCTATGGACATCCTGAATAGACCTCTGTAGTCCCTGGCCCTGCCTCCCATCCATTAAATACATGCTTGTTATGTGGAGGAGAGTCATACAAATGGCTTTTGATTTTAAACCACCAACTAACTGTGAACAAAAGAAGCTAAAGTATTCCCTTCACTAGCTTTGAGGCTAGTAGGGGTAGTGGTGGTTATGGTGGTCAGGGAGCCCAGGACACCATTTTAAAAGGAAATTTTAAAAAGAAGTTGGGGCTTCTCCTAGGTCTGCTGCTGCTAAGTCATTTCAGTCGTGTCCGACTCTGTGCGACCCCATAGATGGCAGCCCACCAGGCTCCCCTATCCCTGGGATTCTCCAGGCAAGAACACTGGAGTGGGTTGCCATTTCCTTCTCCAATGCATGAAAGTGAAAAATGAAAGTGAAGTCGCCTAGTCATGTCCAACTCTTAGCGACCCCATGGACTGCAGCCCACCAGGCTCCCCTGTCCCTGGGATTCTCCAGGCAAGAACATTGGAGTGGGTTGCCATTTCCTTCTCCAATGCATGAAAGTGAAAAATGAAAGTGAAGTCGCTCAGTCGTGTCTGACTCTTAGTGACCCCATGGACTGCAGCCCACCAGGCTCCTCCGTCCATGGGATTTTCCAGGCAAGAGTACTGGAGTGGGCTGCCATTGCCTTCTCCGTCTCCTAGGTCAGGCAGTTGCAGCGCAGTTTGGCTTTAGGTAGGGAAACAATGACCAGTGCCTGTGACTGTAACTGGGCACATCCTTTGTTACACCTTGGCTAGTTAGTTCTAGATAATTAAACATAAACTCAGGATAGTAGCTTTCCCGCTTTGTGGACACAACTGGGAGAGAGACTGGGCTAAAGCCTCCAAGTCCCATAGCAGACAGGAGCCTGGAGTCCTCCTAGGGATGAGGGCAAAAACCAGTAGGTCATCATCACTCTAGTACCTGCCTGTCTCCTGGCATCTAATCTGGGCATTCAGTAATATTTGTGGAGTTAGACAGAACGTGCAATGGGAAAAGGACCACTTCCCTAGAGAAAGAGTGGGGCCTGGGAATACTGCCTCTCCTTCCTTCCTTCCATCCTAACCCTCTCTCCCAGCTCACCAAGTCTTCTAAAACATCATGATGCTGTCACTCCACAGGCCTTGTGGGAACTCTGTTCTAAAGATAGGGATGGCAAAATTTGTTCATTCAGGGGGGTGAGGTCTGAGACAATCATGGGATTTGAATGAAGCTGCCCAGAAGGACCTCATTGACAAAGATGGGGGAGATCTCTGCCCTTTCGTGCAGTTTTAGGTTCATACAGTTCTTTGGCTAAAAGTCTAGCTTCTCCCAGCTGTCTGGTTTTGAAATGCATATAGCCCTGGAAAGGGATACACATTAAGGTATTAACTTTTCACTGGGCTGACTTTATTAGGCCTGGACCTCCAGGGAACGGGGAGGGCTGGTTTTGGAAAACAGGACAAGGGTCTGAAGCCTCAAGGGGGCAGTCCTGTGACCACATGGGTGTGTCTGGTGGGGGGTGGGGTGGTGTCAGGGAGGAGCCTGACACAATCTCCTTCCTACTCCTTACTCTTCGGGTCCTGCAGTCCTTCCTTGAACCCCGGCCCTTCCACTTTCCACGGGGAGTGGGGCGGGGGGAGTGGAGAGGGGTAGTGGGTCTCTGTTGTTAACCGGGTTCGGGTCAAGCAGTGTGTGTGCGGGGGAGGGGAGAGGGTGTGGTGGTGGGCCTCGTCTTCCTTCCCTCCTTAGGTCACCTCTAAAAGCTCAAAAGGGAAGAATGGCACTTTCTCTAAACCCGCTTCCTAGGACAAGTAGTTGGGACGGCAGGCGGGCCTCAGACCCAGGCTTCCTCAGGGCCGAGATCCAGGGCCCCGCCGCCCCACCTCACCTTTCTGGTCCTCGGCGTCCGAGGCCCTCCTTCCGCAGGGGCGGCGGCTCCGGGGTTTCCCACGTCGCGGGCCAGGGGGGCGGGGCCGCGTCCCAGGTCGGCCGCCGGGGTCCGTCCCGCGTCCGACTCTGGCGGGAGTTTTCCCAAACTCTTTGTTCGCCGCCGCGATGGTCCCCGGCCCTGGGCCTGTCCTGGCGAGGTTCCCGGTTCCTCTCCCTGTCCCGGTCCCCGTCCCTCCGCCCGCCTCCGTTTCTTTCCCTGTGCCGGTCCCCGGCTCTGTCCCGCTGTCTCTCGGGGTGGCGGTCTCGTTCCGGGCGGGGATGCCGGTCTGGGTCCCGCTCTCTCGGCCGGGCCCGGGACTCGCGAGTCCCCGACGTCTGTTCCATGGCCCGGTTGCGCGTCCCCGCCCCGGAGCGACCCGAGGGCCACAATCCACAAGTTTCGACGGCAGGTGGCCAAGCTTGGGGGCGGGACGCTCACCTGCGCGCACGCGCACTAATCCCGCTGCGGCCCGGGAGAGCATTCACCTGAGGCCCCGCGCCGGCAGGGGGAGCAGGTGAGCGCTGCCACGGCTCTGGGCGCTTGAGCCCGGATTGGGTGCGAGCCTAGAGCGTCGTGCAGCTTCACACACTGAGGACGCGACTACTCCCCGCCCGCCGTGCATCGTCAGCCCTGAGGTATCTGGACCGTGACCCCTCAAGATGCCGGCCGGGGGACTGTGCCCTCAATTTAGCACCTTGGGTTTGCTTTTCCAGAGTGTTCCCATCTGCTTTCTCCCTCAGCCACTCAGCCAGCCAGCCAGCGGTTGTCCTCTTCCTTCCTCTCCTGCTGTCCTTACAACTGTATTTTAGGGGACTTGAGGCCAATTCATCCATTTATAAGATTCCAGTACTCTTGCCTGGAAAATCCCATGGACAGAGGAGCCTGGTGGGCTGCAGTCCATGGGGTCGCGAAGAGTCGGACACTGCTGAGCGACTTCACTTTCACTTTTCACTTTCACGCGTTGGAGAAGGAAATGGCAGCACACTCCAATGTTCTTGCCTGGAGAATCCCAGGGACGGCGGAGCCTGGTGGGCTGCTGTCTACGGGGTCGCAGAGTCGGACACGACTGAAATGACTTAGCAGCAGCAGCAGCAGAACTTATAAAGCTTTTTTTTTTAATGATGACCCACACAGAACTGACAGCTTTTTTTGTAAATTGCTGTCTGTTAATGAATTATTTCAACAAACATGTGTGAGCATCTAGCTTAGTGGGCTTGAGAGATCCAGCGGTGATCTCTCCTCCTACCGCACTTCCACCCTACTGTGTAAGGAGAAGAACAGGCAATCAAAAGACGAGACAAACTTTGACGGAGCAGGTTTGTTTATATAGATCTGGGAAGGGGACACTTGAGTTCTGGAAGAGAAGGAGGCAGCCTTGGGAACAGCTGGGAGAACGTTCCAGAAAGAGAAAAAGCCTGCGTTATGCAGAGGGCTGGACAAGAAGGTCACTGTGAGCCTAGTGAGGCGGGGATGAGATGAGGCTGAGAAATGGAGCAGGAGCTGGTATAGGACTTCATGAAGAGTCATTTTCAAAGAGCAGCTGGGAAACTTTGACATGTTTTGAGCCAGGAGAGTGACTTCTGATTTGCTCTGACTTACCTGTTCTCTGGTGGCTCAGAGGATAAAGCATATGCCTGCAATGTAGGAGACCCGGGTTCAATCCCTGGGTTAGGAAGATCCCCTGGAGAAGGAAATGGCAACCCACTCCAGTATTCTTGCCTGGAGAATCCCATGGACAGAGGAACCTAGCGGGCTACAGTCCAGGGGGTCGCAAAGAGTCGGACACGACTGAGCGACTTCACTTTCACTTCACCTGTTTAAAAAAAAAAAAAATAGATCACTTGGGCTTCTGTGAGGAAGATGGACACCGTGGGCCCAAGAACAGTGTCAAGAGATGAGTTAGGAAGCTACGGAAGCATTCCAGGTAAGGAGTGATGGTGGCTGAGTTGGTGGTGACAAGTAGACAGATGTAGGTTGCAGTTTGGAGGAAGAACTTAAAAGATGAGTGGATGGAGGAATCATTTACTGAGATGGGAAGACTGGAGAGAAACAGGTTTGAAGAAAATTGGAGGGTTCCATTTTGGACATGTTGAAACCACAGGACTTAATGAAGCTCAGATTCTTTATGTCTCAAGTCAGAGGGAATTCAGCGAGCGAGAGGCAAAGTGATAGGTAAGAAGTAGATTTATTAATATAGAATGCTTATGAAGGATACAGGTGAGCAGGCAGGAGGGTGCTGCTTCAGGAAATAAGTGGGCTACATTTTTATAATCAAAGGAAAAGTAGGGAAGAAGAGAAGACTATCTTCTTCCTCTTCCTTTGTAAAGATGTTGCA
Source organism: Capricornis sumatraensis (assembly GCF_032405125.1). Lineage (NCBI taxonomy): Eukaryota > Metazoa > Chordata > Mammalia > Artiodactyla > Bovidae > Capricornis > Capricornis sumatraensis. The sequence goes on from NC_091088.1 coordinate 45,004,177, forward strand.
GGAAAAAAGGACACTAGAGAAGACTCTACACATGGACATCACCAGATGGTCAACACCAAAATCAGATTGATTATATTCTTTGCAGCCAAAGATGGAGAAGCTCTATACAGTCAACAAAAACAAGACCAGGAGCTGACTGTGGCTCAGATCATGAACTCCTTATTGCCAAATTCAGACTTAAATTGAAGAAAGTAGGGAAAACCACTAGACCATTCAGGTATGACCTAAATCAAATCCCTTATGATTATACAGTGGAAGTGAGAAATAGATTTAAGGGCCTAGATCTGATAGATAGAGTGCCTGATGAACTATGGAATGAGGTTCGTGACATTGTACAGGAGACAGGGATCAAGACCATCCCCATGGAAAAGAAATGCAAAAAGGCAAAATGGCTGTCTGGGGAGGCCTTACAAATAGCTGTGAAAAGAAGAGAGGTGAAAAGCAAAGGAAAAAAGGTAAGATATAAGCATCTGAATGCAGAGTTCCAAAGAATAGCAAGAAGAGATAAGAAAGACTTCTTCAGCGATCAATGCAAAGAAATAGAGGAAAAGAACAGAATGGGAAAGACTAGAGATCTCTTCAAGAAAATCAGAGATACCAAGGGAACATTTCATGCAAAGATGGGCTTGATAAAGGACAGAATTGGTCTGGACCTAACAGAAGCAGAAGATATTAAGAAGAGGTGGCAAGAATACACAGAAGAACTGTACAAATAAGATCTTCATAACCCAGATAACCATGATGATGTGATCACTAGTCTAGAGCCAGACATCTTGGAATGTGAAGTCAAGTGGACCTTAGAAAGCATCACTACGAACAAAGCTAGTGGGGGTGATGGAATTCCAGTTGAGCTATTTCAAATCCTGAAAGATGATGCTGTGAAAGTGCTGCACTCAATATGCCAGCAAGTTTGGAAAACTCAGCAGTGGCCACAGGACTGGAAAAGGTCAGTTTTCATTCCAATTCCAAAGAAAGGCAATGCCAAAGAATGCTCAAACTACCACACAATTGCACTCATCTCACATGCTAGTAAAGTAATGCTCAAAATTCTCCAAGCCAGACCAGCAATACATGAACCGTGAACTCCCTGATGTTCAAGCTGGTTTTAGAAAAGGCAGAGGAACCAGAGATCAAATTGCCAACATCTGCTGGATCATCGAAAAAGCAAGAGAGTTCCAGAAAAACATCTATTTCTGCTTTATTGACTATTCCAAAGCCTTTGACTGTGTGGATCACAATAAACTGTGGAAAATTCTGAAAGAGATGGGAATACCAGACCACCTAACTGCCTCTTGAGAAATCTGTATGCAGGTCAGGAAGCAACAGTTAGAAGTGGACATGGAACAACAGACTGGTTCCAAATAGGAAAAGGAGTACATCAAGGCTGTAGATTGTCACCCTGCTTATTTAACTTATATGCAGAGTACATCATGAGAAACGCTGGACTGGAAGAAACAAACTGGAATCAAGATTGCCGGGAGAAATATCAATAACCTCAGATATGCAGATGACACCACCCTTATAGCAGAAAGTGAAGAGGAGCTAAAAAGCCTCTTGAAAGTGAAAGAGGAGAGTGAAAAAGTTGGCTTAAAGCTCAACATTCAGAAAAGAAAGATCATGGCATCTGGTCCCATCACTTAATGGGAAATAGATGCAGAATCAGTAGAAACAGTGTCAGACTTTATTTTGGGGGGCTCCAAAATCACTGCAGATGGTGACTGTAGCCATGAAATTAAAAGACGCTTGCTCCTTGGAAGAAAAGTTATGACCAACCTAGATAGCATATTCAAAAGCAGAGACATTACTTTGCCGACTAAGGTCCATCTAGTCAAGGCTATGGTTTTTCCTGTGGCCATGTATGGATGTGAGAGTTGGACTGTGAAGAAGGCTGAGCACCGAAGAATTGATGCATTTGAACTGTGGTGTTGGAGAAGACTCTTGAGAGTCCCTTGGACTGCAAGGGGATCCAACCAGTCCATTCTGAAGGAGATCAACCCTGGGATTTCTTTGGAAGGAATGATGCTAAAGCTGAAGCTCCAGTACTTTGGCCACCTCATGCGAAGAGTTGACTCATTAGAAAAGACTCTGATGCTGGGAGGGATTGGGGGCAGGAGGAGAAGGGGGCGACAGAGGATGAGATGGCTGGATGGCATCACGGACTCAATGGACGTGAGTCTGAGTGAACTCCAGGAGTTGGTGATGGACAGGGAGGCCTGGCGTGCTGCGATTCATGGGGTCGCAACGAGTCGGACATGACTGAGCAACTGAACTGAACTGAACTGAGAGGATGATCAGGTCCCAGGTGAGTTCCTGGGATGGACCACCAAATAGTGGTCCTTGGCTTTGCACAGGAAAGACCTCAATTCAAGAGCAAGCCATAGTAAAATGAAAGCAGGTAACTGAGAGAAATACACATGCCATAGGCAGAATGCCCTTCCTTCAACTGAGAAGGAGAGAACAGCCCCCAAATATGGGGTGGTTAGTTTTTATCGGTAATTCATAGGCTAATAGGGTAATTTCATAGGCTTAGGAGCAGGAGGATTGTTCAAACTATTTGGGGGGAAGAGGTGGGGATTTCCAGGAATTGGGCCACTGCCCACTTTTTTGCCTTTTATGAACTGTCGTGGTGCATGTGTGTGTGTCATTTAGGGTAAGCAACAGTTAGAACTGGACATGGAACAACAGACTGGTTCCAAATAGGAAAAGGAGTACCTCAAGGCTGTATATTGTCACCCTGCTTATTTAACTTCTATGCAGAGTACATCATGAGAAACGCTGGACTGGAAGAAACACGAGCTGGAATCAAGATTGCCTGGAGAAATATCAATCACCTCAGATATGCAGATGACACCACCCTTATGGCAGAAAGTGAAGAGGAACTAAAAAGCCTCTTGATGAAAGTGAAAGAGGAGAGTGAAAAAGTTGGCTTAAAGCTCAACATTCAGAAAACAAAAATCATGGCATCTGGTCCCATCACTTCATGGGAAATAGATGGGGAAACAGTGGAAACAGTGTCAGACTTTATTTTTTGGGACTCCAAAATCACTGCAGATGATGACTGCAGCCATGAAATTAAAAGACGCTTACTCCTTGGAAGGAAAGCTACGATCAACCTAGATAGCATATTCAAAAGCAGAGACGTTACTTTGCCAACTAAGGTCTGTCTAGTCAAGCCTATGGTTTTTCCAGTAGTCATGTATGGATGTGAGAGTTGGACTGTGAAGAAGGCTGAGTGCTGAAGAATTGACGCTTTTGACCTGTGGTGTTGGAGAAGACTCTTGAAAGTCCCTTGGACTGCAAGGGGATCCAACCAGTCCATTCTAAAGGAGATTAGCCCTGGGATTTCTTTGGAAGGAATGATGGTAAAGCTGAAGCTCCAGTACTTTGGCCACCTCATGCGAAGAGTTGACTCATTGGAAAAGACTCTGATGCTGGGAGGGATTGGGGGCAGGAGGAGAAGGGGAGAACAGAGGATGAGATGACTGGATGGCATCATGGACTCGATGGACGTGAGTCTGAGTGAACTCGGGGAGTTGGTGATGGACAGGGAGGCCTGGCGTGCTGTGATTCATGGGGTCGCAAAGAGTCAGACACAAGTGAGCAACTGAACTGAACTGAACTGAATGTAATACAGTAAGCATATAAAGAGATTCAAGGTCTATAGGAAAGAGAATCTTCTGCCTTCTTCGGCCTGGTAGGTTCTAACTAGTTTTTGTTATATCCTCAACAGCTATGGCATTCATTCTTTTAAAGGTTGTGCCTTGACTCTTTCCCTCCTGTCTTAGTGTTAAATTTGAGATGGTATGCTTCATCCACGTGCCCAGGTGCAATGGAATAGATGAAAGAGTCTGGAGTTGGGTGGTGCAGAGGAGTAAAAGGACTCCTCTAAGGAGAGAGGGAGTTAGAATGAGAAGGGCTTGGGCAGAGCTGCAGGAAAACTAACATTTAGACTTAAAAAGCAAGAAGATTAAGAAGTGAGGAGTGAGGTAGAAAATCCAGGAGGGTGGGGTCACCAGGCCTATCTGCATAGACATCATCCCCCATGCCACAGATGGGCTCCTATGAACTCCACCAGCCTTGCTTCCCAGAGTGGAGAAGATGGGCCAAATCCTAGGACCGTCTACAAATATTTATGTGAACAAACTCTGTTCTGAGCCTGGGACTGCTATGGCTATAGAAGAATTTTGTGAACAAGCAGACACAGGATGGTTTGTGAAATGTCATGGTCCTTTCTCTTTCAAACCTTCCCTCTGGAAGCTTCTTTTGGAGTAAACAGACCCCCATACCAGCTTATCCTTTGTTTCATTTGTTTTTGTTTTATTTCATATCTTTACCTTAATAAGCTATTTTGCCACATTTGTTCTACAATTTTATATATAGCTATAAAATCTTTTTTATGAAACATATAAGTTGCAGACACATGAGTGTCCCCACTAAATACTTGCTTATACTCAACTTGAGTTTATTGGTCATTTCCTTATGATTCACTTCTAGTTTAACATTTTGGCAGGAATATTAAAATAAGTGATGCTATATTGTTCTTGTTATGTTCTATCAGGAGACACAAGATGTCAGTTTGTCCCACGATTGGTGATGTTAAATTTGATCACTCAGATAAGGTACTATCCATCAGATTCTTCATTTTAAAGGAAGCACCCTTCCATTTGTATTTAATAGCTTTAAGACTTTATGTTCCTTCTTAACCTTTCTTGCCTGAATGAATTATTACAATGGTGGTTGCAAACTTTTGTTTTTTAATTCTATCAATCCTTCTATATTTATTGATTTATTGGTATTTTCCAATAATGCAGAACTTTCCCTTCCACCTACTGCGATCAACCTGCAGAAGTAGTTTCTATACCCCACCCCAAATTTGGTTCTCATGTCAAGACTGATGATGCCAAAAATGCACCAGCTGGGTATATTTGTTGCTTACATAATGAGGCTTTCTGTTGAGAGCAGAACAGATTCCTAAGTAGATTTGAGAATGACTTGAGAAAGCAGGAAGGAGTGACTGGCCTTGGGGTTTTATTGTGATTAGGGAATAGATCTGGGGTGAAGATTCTTCTGTGTTCACATCAAGAACCTGCCTGATTGAACTTCTGCCACGGTCAAGGACTTACCTAAGCTTTCTTATCAGCTTTCTCAGATGTGGGGCAGAAGGGGCAGGGGACTGGTGGGACATTGAAAAATGTCAGTAGTCAGAGTCAAAATGGTGTCAGACTATTGATAGACTTATTTTTTCCTTGACAATGTGTCATAATGTATTAATTTTTTGAAACTTAACATTGCCCAAATTTGGCTAGTGGGAATCCTTTCACACTATTTCCAGTGTGCTTTTGACATCAGGAGAAATGTGCTGATGTGCTCATCAGTCTGTGGTTTCATCTTGTGCCTCTTTGACTGATTTGCCTCTTTCCTGAAGCACTCACTTCTCTTTCTCTCTCTTTTTTTTTTTCACTTCTCTTTGTTTCTCTCTCTCTCTCTCTCTCTTTTATTTATTTATTTTTTGAGCTCACTTCTCTTGATGTTCCCTCATTTGGAGAATGTTCACTCCTGAGCCCCACATCCCCATAGGAATGTTCTGTTAAGGTCCACAGAATATCCTCTGTTCCTTCGAGGCTTGTCAGAGTTAGATCATAAGATGGGCTGGATGGGCCAGTGACCCAATGTAACAGTATCTTAAACATGATAGAAAGTTATTTTTCTCTTGGAAAACCCTGAGCCTATTTGGTGGCTCTGCTCTGTGAAGTTCTTGCAAGTCTAGGCTCCTTCTATGTTGTTCTGTCACCCTTCCAGAGGCTGCCCTCTTCTATAAGCTCCAAAATGTCAACCAGGGACATTTCAGCCCACAGGAAGGAAAGAAAATTAGGGATTAGTAAGGGCTCTTCTCATTTCTTTAAGAGTGAGACCCAGAAGTTGGAGACATCATTTTCTGTTCACATCTTGTTGGCCAAAAGATAATCACATGACTGTAGGTAACTGCAAAGGAAGCTGGGAAGTGTAGCTATGTACCCACCTGAAAATTGGGGCATAAGACCATGAGAGTGAGGGAAGAATGGAAAACAGGAATTTCATCGGTTGGTCTCAAAATTTGAAATTATGCATTTGTTTATGCTGTCTGTTCCTCTCTCTAGTCTGTCAGCTGCCTGGGACAATGCCTTTGCCATTATGCATGGCACACAGTTGGTGCTCAATAAGTAATTGTTAAATATTTATTTACTTATTTGGCTGCACCGGGTGGCACACGAAATCTTTAGTTTCGGCACGTGGGATCTAATTTCCTGACCAAGGATCAAACCTGGGCCTCCTGCATTGGGAACTCAGAGCTTTAGCCACTGGACCACAAGGGAAATCCCAGAAATTGTTGAGTAAATAATATTAGTTTTTAGATGAATTTGTCTACTCAGGAAGATGACAGGGGCCTTATATTTTCCATGGCATCTTGAATAAGGTGTAAGGTGGCATAAAGTGCATTAAAAGTAGAACAATCCTAATGTATATAATTTTTCTTAAATCCATCAACAGCACAGGTAAGGAAGCAATAAGTAAATAAGTAAGGTATTTGAGAGTTAAAAATATGATGCTCATTATTTAATTTTAAATTTATGTCCTTTTATTTTAGTTTTTGTAGAAGACTTGGAACCAATGCCCTGACCTCACTTTTGCCTTAAAAATGTAACATACTTTGCTCACTCCATTATTATTTCAGGAATGCTTGATTAGACATTATGCATATGGTAGAAGGTTTAAAGGCAGGGGCGCTTTTCTGAGGAAACCCTTTGAGTTTTCACCTAAAGCAAAGACCACAGTAGCAGATGGCTGAAGTGTAGGGAGAAGGAAAATACTTGCCATTGGGGGTATTAGAGATGATACTCCAAAAGAGGTAAAATCACAATTCTTATTAAAATGACCACATGCTAAAGATTTTATTTAACTCAATAATCACTGAGGGGATCAGCCAATGTTACAGCAGTTTCAGGAGAAAATCTGAAGAACAGATTCATTATAGATCAGGAAGAAGGAAATCAATGTACAAAGGAGGAAAAACTGATTTCTTACAGAGAGAGAGAGGAAAATCAATTGAACCTCCACCAGACAGGATAGAATTTGTATGTCTACAGACAAGAATTTTCTTTTAAAATCACTATCAGTTACCCGCAATACACAGAGTTCTAAAAAATAGCTTAGTTTTCTAGTGAAGCACAAATGGAAAGGCATTGCCTTTGCTTGGACTGGAAAAGTGGAATGCTGAAGGGTCTTAGAGATCTGGGGGTTTGGGAAAATGTAGAATACGGAGAAATAGTAAAACATCAGTGGTTCTAAGGCTTGAGATGGAGCCTGGGTGTCAGTAATTTTCAGTTGTTCCACGGGGCAACCTACTGGCAAACCAATCTGTTAATACAAATTAGCATTCAATTCTCCATCCTAAAAAACGTTTAGGGTAAGAATAATCCAAATAGTTACCTAATTTTTTTCTTAAAAAATAAACATTTGTGTTGGTTTTCGGTAAATTCTGTGGTGTTTGGTGGCAGAGAGTTTGCTTGCTCAGTTCTAACTCAGAGAGGTTTCATTCGGCTCCTCATCAGGGAGATGGCCTTTATGTGTGTGGATCAGGAGACAGCTGTGTATATTCTCGGTGTGATCTTATGGCTCCCTCTCCCTCTTGGAAAAGATTCTGCGCTTGTTAGAACCCAGGCTCAAGCTCAGGTGGCAGAGGGGACTTCGGAACTGGTTAAGCCTGCAGTGAGGGCAGATATGGCCAGCAGGGGGCAGCAGAGGCCCAGGCTAGGGCTGCCCACATTTACTATACACCCTCTCCTGGGCCCTGGTGGCTAAGACGGTAAAGCGTCTATCTATAATGTGGGAAACCAAGGTTCGATCCCTGGATCGGGAAGATTCCCTGGAGAAGGAAATGGCAACCCACTCCAGTACTCTCGCTAGAAAATCCCATGGACAGAGGAGCCTGGTGCAGGCTACTGTCCATGGGGTCACAAAGAGTTGGACACAACTGAGCGACTTCACTTTTCCTTCTTTCTCTCCTGGGCCTGGATGACTGTACTCTCATCACAGGTGGATGGAAAGGATGCAGTTCAGTTTAGTCCAGTACTTCCTGAACTTTGTCTATTACATAAGTGACCTCTGGAGGTTACTTAGTCTCTCTGCGTCTGAGTGTCCTCATATGCGCAACAGGGATAATGATACCGTTTCATAGGATTAAATAAAGCAAATATGTGTACAGCAACTTGACTCCAGTAGCTGGCATATATTAACACTATAAAAATATTGGCTGTTATTACTGTCATTGTTATTATTTATAAGTCACTGTGGACTCCTAAGTGAGCAAGACAGTTACAGAGTTCACAGCTTAATGAGAGAGGAAGCGAGGTAAACATTGTGGGTCTATTTATTTGTTTATTTTGGACTGTTCCAGTCCACATGCAGGATCCTTGTTCACTGACCAGAGATGGAATCCACGCCCTGGGAGCACGGAATCCTAACCACTGGACTATTAGGGAAGCCTCCACATTGTGTTTGACTACGAAAGAAGAGATGTGTATGAGGTGTGTTGAGGGAGTATGAGGCAGAAGTAACACAAAAACAGCTTTCCAGAGGGAGTGCCTGAAGAATAAATAAGATCGAGGGGCTTTGGGGAGCCAAGGCAGGGGACAGCCTTCCAAAGAGGGCACGAAATGGAAAGCAGGCAGATCTGGGGAGCTTGAATTTTAAATCCTTCCATTTGGACCAAACCATTAGGAGTGAGAGAGGAAGCAAAGGACAAAGAGACAGAAGAGACAGGCAGGAGCCAGACTGAGAGAAGCCTTGAAAGTCAGCCACAAGTTCTTGAATTTAACCGCTATGGGTCTGTGGTTACTGAGCAAGTGCACAAAACCCCTCCTGCACTGAAGGGAAAGAAATTAGAACTTCTACTTAATTTGTAAATGCTATTTCTTTGGGAATTTTTCTTCTATACTTAATTCATTATATATAAATATAAGCAATATATTTTTACAGTGGTGGTTGTTATTTTAGTTGCTAAGTCATGTCCAACTCTTTTGTGACCCTGTGGACTATAGCCTGCCAGGCTCCTCTGTCCAGGCGATAATATTGGAGTGGGTTGCCACTTCCTTCACCAGGGGATCTTCCTGACCCAGGTATTGAACCTGTGTCTCCTGCATTGGCAGGCAGATTTACTACTACTGAGACACCAGGGTAGGCTACATGGATATAATTTACAGTGGTACGTGGACATAATTTATAAATAAATATTTGTGTATTGGCATGCATGCTAGGTTTGTGACCACAAGTCGTGCAGAACCCACAGATGGCTTTTTATGAGGAAGTATCTAGTTAAATTTGCTATAGAAATAACTTTTTAGGAGGTTTGGGAAGGAGAGCTGGTTCAAGCCCAGGGCATTGTGGATGGAAAGGAAGTTGATTTAGGCAATAAGGGGATTCCCTGGTAGCTCAGCTGGTAAACAATTGCCTGCAGTGCAGGAGAACCCAGTTCGATTCCTGGGTCAGGAAGATCCCCTGGAGAAGGGATAGGCTACCCACTCCAGTTTTCTTGGGCTTCCCTGGTGGCTCAGATGGTAAAGAATTTGTCTGCAATGTGGGAGACCTGGGTTTGATCCCTGGGTCGGGAAGATCCCCTGGAGAAGGGAACGACTAACCCCTCCAGTATTCTTGCCTGGAGAATTCCATGGACAGAGGAGCCTGGTGGGCTGCAGTCTATGGGGTCACAAAGAGTGGGACATGACTGAGCAACTAACAGTGTTGGAATAAAGTATATAGTAAATGAGAAAGAGCAACCAATCAGTAAGTGCCAAGTGACCAAGAGCATGGTCACTCAATGAAAGATGAATACTCAAAAGAGTGTCAGGTGCTCAATGAATGTCAGATATTGGTAGCTATAAATATTTTTTATTACAGAAAGCTAAGTGAATTCAAGATTGGAAAGTGGTAGTTGTATTTGGACAGTGTTAGTGACTTTGGCTGGGCTTCCCTGGTGGCTCAGTGGTAAAGAGTATGTCTATGCAGGAGACGCAAGTTCGATCCCTGGGTCAGGAAGAACCTGTGAGGAAGAAAATGGTAACCCACTCCAGTTTTCTTGCCTGGAGAATCACTTGGACAGAGGAGCCTGGCAGGCTGCAGTCCATGGGGTCACAACGAGTCGTACATGACTTAGTGACTAAACAACGACAATGAGTTTGGCTAGATCATGAGAGGGTTGCTAAGGAGGAACCAGATTGCATTCTCAGGTGAGAAGAGTAGGAGACAGCACCACAGCCAGAAGGAAGGGAAGCTATCTTCTAGAAAGGAGAGACTTAATCATACCTGTGGACTGAAGAGAAAGGGGGTCAATAAAGGCATGAAAAACAGAAACGATGTCTCTTGTATAGAACTTCAGGGCCTGTTCTAGAAGCACCTCTCCACTTCCCCCCGTCACCAGAGAAATTCCTTGTCGAAAATACTCATCTTAAAAAAATTTTTTTTTTTTTAGTTTTAAAAGTATGCATTTATTTGTTGGTGCTGGGTCTTAGCTGCAGCACATGCAATCTTCAGTCTTCATTGGCTTGCAGGATCTTTTATTGCAACACGTAGGATCTAGTTGCCTGACCAGGGATTGAACCTGGGGCTCCTGCATTGGGAGCATGGAGTCTTAGCCAGTGGGCCACCAGGGCAGTCCCTTAAGTGTTTTCTTTTGGTTTTTGTTTGTTTTCAGTGACACAGAATAAAAGTTATCAGTGTACTTGGACCATCAGGGAAGTCCTGAGAATCAATAGCTTTGGGCAGGCCTGTTAAACAATGTCCCATGTGATGTTGAAGACATACAATTATTTTTTCTTTACTTCCAAGTGTTAAATCATTTTTCTATACCTCATCCACAAATATCCATGTCTCTAGAGGAAAGAAGAGTTGTCAAGGGCAAGCCTGGTCCTTTTGAACCTTGGGGGACTCCTCTTGAGGTAAGCTGTCCACTTGCATAATTAAGATTTATCTCTCCCATACTATCCACCATTTCCTAAGGTTGCAAAGGCTGTAATTCCAGGCAGGTTAGAGTTTGAGCCCCAAATGTGGGCCCACCCAGATAATTGAGACTAGTTTCCTTATTTTAAGATCCTTAATTGAATCTGCATAGTCACTTTTGCCATGTATTGCTGACATATTCACAGGATCCAGGGAGTAGGATGTAGACATTTTTGGGGAGGGACATTATTCTGTTTACCACACTATGGGTCAGAAATTCAGTAATGACTGGGCTGGATGGCTCATGGGTCCCCCATGAGGTTGTAGCTGAGTCTATAGTTAGCCAGGTTTTAATCCATCTGTTCCAAAGGTTGATTACTCACAGGGTGGCAAGTTGATGCTGCTGTGGCCAGGAGGCATCAATTCATCCCTAAGTGAGGCTCTCCACCAGACTGCTTGGGTGTCACCATGACATGGCAGCTGACTTCTCCCAGAGCTAGAGATCCAAGAGACAAAGGTGGGAGCTGCAGTGCCTTTTTTCACCTTTCCCTTGGAAGTCATACAGTATTCTGTTGGTCACACAAGTCAGCGCTTATTGAATGTAGAAGGACCACACCAAAGCTTGGCTACCAGCAGGCAAGCATCACTGGGGCCATCTTGGAGACTGGCTATCCTAATGGTTTTCATCACTCATCTTTTGATGTATATGTAAGAATCTTCCCAGATTGTGAAGACTTTTTTCACAGCAGTCTCTGATTTTAGGAAATCAGAGAGGCATGTGCTTTTGTTAATTGTAAAGGTAATGTTACAAAAAAATAACCTGGCTCCTGACTATAAATTGCTTTTACTTTTTGTGTATTTTATTAAGGCTTTGCCTGCAAAAATAGTTTTTACATGTTTAAGTATTGTTGGCATCCTAACATACATGAAATTTTGCAGTATGGTGACAAGTATATGGTCTCTGGACCTGGATGGCCTGGGTTCAAATCCTGATTCCAGCATTTATTACTCATGTGACCTTAAGAAAATAACTTAACATTTTTATACCTCAATTTTCTTATGCACAAAATGAGGATAATGACACCTCATAGAGATGTCTTGAGGACTGAATGAATTAGCATATCTAAAGCATTTATAACACTGATATAGGGAAAGAACTGAATGAGAGTTTGCTATTGTTATTATTTCCTTTAGCATTGTGCCATGAAACGCTATTATGAGTTAAGTTGTATCTCTCCTCAAAAAGAAAAAAAGGGGAATTCCCTGGTGGTCCAGTGGTTGAGACTTCGTACTTTCACTGCCAAGGGCATAAGTTCAATTCCTGGTTGGGAGCTAATGTCCTGTAAGCTATGCGCAGTAGGGCCTATGTGTCTTAACCCCTAGTACCTCAGACTGTGATCTTATTTGGAGATAGGGACTTTACAAAAATAATCAATTTAAAATGTGATCGTTAGGGTGTGACCTGATCTAAGATGACTGTTGTCCTTATAAAAAAAAGGGGGAAATTTGGACACAGAGAGAGATGTGTATAGAGGAACAACAATGTGAAGAGACAGGGAGAAGATGACCAGTGAGAGAGGCCCAGAACAGACCGTTCTATGTATTTTGGTTGTTGAATCCACTCAATCTATGGTACAGTTGGCCCTTGGTATCAGCAGGGTTCTGCATCCTCAGATTTAACCAACCACAAATCAAAAATATTGGGAAAAAAATTCCAGGAAGTTCCAAAACACAAAACCTGAATTTGCCACATGCTGACACTATTTACCCTGCATTTGCATGGTATTTACAGCTCTTTACATAGCATCTACATTGTGTTAGGTATTATCAGTAATTAGAGATGATTTACAGTTTACAGGAGGATGCATCTAGGTTATATGCAAATACTATACCATTTTATGTAAGAGACTTGAGCATCTTTGGATTTTGGTGTCCGTGGGGGTCCTGGTACCCCTTGGGTACTGAGGGACAACTGTACTTTCAGTTTGTATCATCATAGTTCACTTAGTTGTCCTCCAATTGTCGGTATTTAGGATGTTTTCAATGCTTCAGTATTAGAGCTGAGGCAGAAATAAATTACTTCTTTGGGATAAATTCTCTGAAGAGGAATTCCTGGGGTTCAAGAATATGGATCTTTTGTGTCCAGTTGTGTCTTGCCATTTTCTTTTCTCAAAGAGACATTCTTGTAATGTGGCCGTGGCAGGCCGAAGTCCTGTGTAATTGTTTTTCTCTATTGCAGGCTTCTCCCTTCATGCTCTTGTCATGCCCTCTGAGCATCACTGGACATAGTTTCCTTTTTAGCATTCAGTGAGGAAGTCCACCAGGCACTAGCAAAACCTAGCCATTCACTAAACCGTAGGATGTCAGTAATGTGTACACTAATCAAAAACAGGTTCTTCCAACCTTTTCATCTCATTAAACATTCAGTATGTTGCCTCCAAAAGTGACTCAGAAAGAAACTACTTCCTTGCCAGGAAATGGCACCTGCATCAGCTGACCTGTGTTTGAGGCTTTCTGTGCGCTGACGTCCTGTCATCAGCCCCATCTTGGTCAGTAGTATCGGGTGTGCACGTGATTCATAATGTAACAGGGATGGTGGCTGAGTGCAAAGGGCAGCCTTGGGCCAGGGAGGCTGGAACTCCGACTTGACTCCAAGAGCCAGCTTCAGGTAAAATGTATACACAGAGGAAGCACACTGATTACTACCTTCAGACCTCTGCACACAGCATCCTTTCCTTCTTTGGGGCACATGTTCCCTCCAACAGGTGGCAGTCTCTTCTGCCACATCACCCCCACCCCAGAATCTTCCCAAAGTAAGCTTTTGCACAGAGGGTGAATGACCTCTGCCTGATAATATCACCTCTCCTCCGCATGGAAAGGGCTTCCCTCATAGCTCAGTTGGTAAAGAATCCGCCTGCAATGCAGGAGACCCCGGTTTGAGTCCTGTGTTGGGAAAATCCCCTGGAGAAGGAATAGGCTACCCACTCCAGTATTCTTGGGCTTCTCTTGTGGCTCAGCTGGTAAAGAATTCACCCACAATGCAGGAGACCTGGGTTTGATCCCTGGGTTGGGAAGATGGGAAGATCCTATGGAGAAGGGAAAGGCTACCCACTCCAGTATCCTAGGCTGGAGAATTCCATGGACTATACAGTTGCAAAGAGTTGGACACAACTGAGCTACTTTCACTCACTTCACTTCCACATGGAATCTTCATAGAAGTTGTTGTTTTTACGTTATGCCGGTGCCTGGCATGGAGTTAAGTGCTCAACAAACATTTGTTGAATAGACAAAGAAACATCTTCATCTTTAAAATCAATCATTATTATTGATATCATTATCATTGTCCATTAGTAATATCATTATTATTTTAAATATTAGTGGATTATTATTAAATTATTAGTATTGTTAAATCTGGTTCTTTGGAAAGATAAATTGATATAACAGAAAGTACCAGGCCCAGATGGATTCAATGGTGAATTCTACCAAACATTTATTGAAGAAAATTGTATTGAGTCTCTCTAGTTGTTTTCAGAGGATGGAAGCAGAGGTAGTACTTCCTCACACATTCTATGAGGCCAACATTACTCTAATACCAAACTCTGATAAAAAGATTACAGGAAAACGACAGACAAATCTCTTTCATGGGCACACATGTAAGAATCCTCAACAAAATATTAGCAAATCAAAAGAATTATGTGCCATGACCAAGAGGGAATTTTCTCAGGTATGCAAGGCTGGTTCAACACTTGGAAAATCAAATAATAAAATCCATCACATCAGTGTAATTCATCAGACAAGTCCCTGGTGGCTCAGATGTTAAAGAATCTGTCTGTAATGTAGGAGACACAGATCTGTTCCCTGGGTCAGGAAGGTCTACTGGAGAAGGGAATGGCAGCCCACTCCAGTATTCATGCCTGGAGAATTCCATGGACAGAGGAGCTTGGTGGGCCACAGTCCATGGGATTGCAAAGAGTCTGACACAACTGAGCTACTAACAGTTTCACTTCCTCACATCAGTAAGCTAAAGAAGAAAAACCGCATGATCATATCTTAGATGCAGAAAAAGCATTTGAGAAACTCAAATACCTATTTATGATAAAAACTCTCAGTAAACTAGGAATAGAGGAGAATTTCCTGAATTTAGAGCATATCTATAAAAAAATTATAGCTCACATTATACTTATGGTGAGACGCTAGAAGCATTCCCACTCCGAAGTCCCCTCTCACCACTACATTTTTGTAATCCTACAGGTTAGAACCAAGGTGAGTATTTCCCCCCTCACTACTGCTTTTTAATATCATACTGAAAATTCTAGCTAATGCAGTAAGACAAAGAAAAGAAATAAAGGGTATACATATTGGGAAGGAAGAAATTAAACTACCTTTGTTCACAGATGACATGATTATTTATGTAGAAAATATGAAACAAAAGAACTCCTGGAATTAATAAGCAATCAAGGCAGTAGTTATGGTAAAGGTTACAGGATACAAGGTTAATTTACAAAAATCAACTGTTTCCTATATGCAAGTAGTGAATAAATGGAATTTGAAATTTAAGCATAATACAGTTTATATTAGTACTGCAAAAAAAAAAAATGAAAAGACACAAATCTAACAAAGTATGTACAAGATTTATATGAAGAAAATACAAAATTCTGATGAAAAATATCAAAGGAGAACTAAATAAATGGAGGGATATTCCATATTCATGGGAAGGAAGAGTCATTACTGTCAAATTGTCACTTCCTCCCAAATTGATCTAGTAGATTCAGTGCAATCCCAGTAAGTCATTTTGTAGATATTGACAATTACCTGAAGTTTACCTGGAGGGGAAAGACCAAGATTAGCCAGTGCAATATTGAAAGAGAACAAACTTAAGGAATGACACTACCTGACTTCATGACTTCGTATAAATCAACAGCAGTCAGACAGTGTGACACTGGTGACAGAATAGACAAATAGATCAATGGGACAGAATAGAGAGCTCAAAAATAACCCACGTAAATAGCGGCAACCGATCTTTGACAAAGAAGCAAAGGCAATACTATGGGACAAAGATAGTCTTTTCAGCAAATGGTGCTGAAACAACTGGACCTACACACAGAGACAAAAATGAACCTAGACACAGAACTTACACTCTCAACAAAAATTAACTCAAAACAGGTCACAGACCTAAATGCAAAATTCAAAACTTTATAGTTTTATACTCCTAGTAGATACCAGGAGAAAACCTAGATATCTTTGGGTGTAGTGATAACTTTCAGAGACATGATCCATGAAGGAAATAATTGATAGTTGGACTTCGTTAGAATTAAAAATCGTTGCTCTGCGAAATAAGAAGAGAGTGAGAAGACAAACCATAGGCTGAGATAAAGTATTTGCAAAAAATGCATATGATAAAGTATTGTTATCCAAAACATATGAAGAATTCTTAAAACTCAACAATAAGGAAATGAACAGCCAGATTAAAAAATGGGCCAAAGACCTTAACAGGTTATCTCATGAAAGAAGATATACAGATGGCAAATAAGCGCAAGAAAAGATACCCATATCATATGTCATCAGGAAAATGGAAATTCAAAGTGAAGTAGACCCAAGCCATCCCTACTATAATGACCAAAATCCAGAACACTGAACACCAACTACTGATGAGGATGAGGAATAACAGAAACCTCATACATTGCTGGAGAGAATGCAAATGGTAAGCCATTAGGAAGATCTTCTTGGCAGTTTCTTACGAAACTAAACTTACTTTTTCATACGATCACTCATCATCACTCATCTTCTTCAGTATTTGCTCAAAGGGGCTGAAAACTTAGGTCCCACCAAAGTCTGAGGGCATCCCTGGTAACTCGGTGGTGAAGAATCTGCCTCCCAATGCAGGAGCCATAAGAGATGGGTTTGATCTTGGCTTGGAAAGATCCCCTGGAGAAGAAAACGGCAATCCACTCCAGTATTCTTGCCTAGGACAAGAATCCCATGGACAGAGGAGCCTGGCGGGCTACAGTCCATGGGGTTGTAAAGAGTCAGACGTGAGTTATTGCCCAAACAACAACAACAAAGCAAAACCTGCACAGAGATTTTAATTACAATTGTTTATAGCAATTTTGGGGCTTCCCTGGTGGCTCAGCTGGTAAAGAATCCGCCTGCAATGCAGGAGACCTGGGTTTGATCCCTGGGTTGGGAAGATTCCCTGGAGAAGAGAATGACTACCCACTCCAGTATTCTGGCCTGGAGAATTTCATGGACTGTATACTCCATGGGGTCCTCAAGAGCTGGATGTGACTGAGTGACTTTCACTTTCACATAGCAATTTTATTAGTAATTCTGAAACCTGGAAGCAACCAAGATGTTCTTCACTAGGTGAATGGATAAATAAATTGGGGAATATATCCAGACAATGGCACTGTAGTCAGCACTAAAAAGAAATGAGCCATCAAGCCATGAAAAGACAGACAGGAAACATAAATGCCTATTTTTAAGTGAAAGAAGCTAACCTGAAAAGGCTGCTTTCTGTATGATTCAAACTATATAGCATTCTGGAAAAGGCAAACCTACGGAGGCAGTCAAAAGATCAGTGGTTGCCAGGGGTTAGGTGGAGAGGGGTGAATAGGTGGAGCACAATTTTCCGGTCAGTGGAACTTCTTTTTATAATACTATAATGGTGGATACATGTCATTATATGTTTGTCCAAACCCATAGCATGTACAACAACAAAAGTGAACCACAGTGTAAACTACGGACTTTGGATGATGATGATGTGTCCATGTAGGTTTATTCTTGGTAAAAGAAAAAACTGTGTCACTCTGGTGAGTGATGTTGATAATGAAGGAAGCTATGCATATGTAGGGGCAGAGGATATATGAAAAATCTCCATACCTTATGGTCTATTTTGCTGTGAATCTAGAACATCTCTAAAAACACATAGCCTATTAGAAATATACCAGGGCACTTCCCTGGCAGTCCAGTGGTTAAGACTTTGTGCTTCCATTGCCAGGGGCAGGGGTTCGATACCTGGTCAAGGAACTAAGATCCCTCATGGTATGCAGTGTGGCCAAAAGTTTAAAAAAGTTATATTAAAATATGAGGAGTGATTTTTGTGTGATAAAAATAGTTGGGTTTCTTGTTCATCAGGTCCTTTTTCTCTACAAGTTTCCTTTATAATGTATATATTATATCATTTTTTCTCAACATCAAGTTTAGAACTTTGCTTTTATATCTCCTTTGATATTTAGATTGAGTTGCCATGAAGTGATGTATTTCTGGGCTGGAAGAAGCACAAGCTGGAATCAAGATTGCCGGGAGAAATATCAATAACCTCAGATATGCAGATGACACCACCCTTATGGCAGAAAGTGAAGAGGAACTAAAAAGCCTCTTGATGAAAGTGAAAGAGGAGACTGAAAAAGTTGGCTTGAAGCTCAACATTCAGAAATGTAAGATCATGGCATCTGGTCCCATCACTTATGGGAAATAGATGGGGAAACAGTGTCAGGCTTTATTTTGGGGGGCTCCAAAATCACTGCAGATGGTGATTGCAGCCATGAAATTAAAAGACACTTACTCCTTGGAAGAAAAGTTATGACCAACCTAGATAGCATATTCAAAAGCAGAGACATTACTTTGCCAACAAAGGTCCATCTAGTCAAGGCTATGGTTTTTCCAGTGGTTATGTATGGATGTGAGAGTTGGACTGTGAAGAAAGCTTAGTGCCAAAGAATTGATGCTTTTGAATTGTGGTGTTGGAGAAGACTCATGAGAGTCCCTTGGACTGCAAGGAGATCCAACCAGTCCATTCTAAAGGAGATCAGTCCTGGGTGTTCATTGGAGGGACTGATGCTAAAGCTGAAACTCCAATACTTTGGCCACCTCATGCGAAGAGTTAACTCATTGGAAAAGACCCTGATGCTGGGAGGGACTGGGGGCAGGAGGAGAAGGGGACGACAGAGGATGAGATGGCTGGATGGCATCACCGACTCGATGGACACGAGTTTGGGTGAACTCTGGGAGATGGTGATGTACAGGGAGGCCTGGCATGCTGTGATTCATGGGGTCACAAACAGTCGGACACGACTGAGCGACTGAACTGAGCTGATGTATTTTGGGAGATACATGCATTCATTCTGATTGAGCACATCCTATGAGCTCAGTGTTGAAGATGTAGAGGTAAATATGGTTCCTACTTTCATGAGTTTACAATTCAGTGAAGGAGGCAATGGAAAACAAAGAAACAATCACACCATAAATATAATATCACACTTGCAATTAGTGCCAAGAAGTAAACTCTGGTGGGAGCAGGCATAGGGCATGTGAGGAAAGATTTCCCCAAGGAAGTGATGTTTGCAGTATAGTCTGTGGGATAAGAGTGAGCCTTAGCTAGATGAAGAAGGACTGCGGAGTTCAAGGTGGATGAAAATGCATGTGCAAAAGCCCTAAGATAGAAATGAGACGGGGATAATCCCAGAATGATGGGACGATCCGTGGATCTAGGAAAAAGAAGCCATACCATGGGCAGTTAGAGAACTCAGGTCTTCTGAGAGCGTGCTAGGGACTTTTTATCTTGAGAGCAGTGGGAAGTCAGTCAAAGAGTTTAAGCTAGGGTGAAGGAGATAAGTGTGACGTGATCAGAAAATACCTTTGGACAATATGAGTGGCTACAACATGGAGAACAGTTAGAATGAGAGATTTCCAAAGAGATGATTACAAATAGTTCACTTAAGAGGTGATGGTGGCTGGGACTAGGAGGAGGTAGTGGAGATAAAGAGAAGGAAATGGATTCCAGAGATCTATGACAAATAAATTTGCTAGAACTGAGTGGTTGATTGTATTTGAGAGTGAGGGGGGTAGGACTTTGGAATGGCAGAGCAAGGAACATGACAAATCCTCTCCCCTCAAAGCAATAACAAAACTGAATAAAATGATCAAAAAAACCACTTAGGGATTCTGGAAGTTGAGCAGAGGTGTACAATAAATTGAGAAGTGTTTATTCAGGAAACACTACTCAGCATCAGGTTATGAGCAGTGAGAGTTTACAACTTCTTGTCTTGGACAGCTCCCACCCTGGGACCAGTTCTTCTGGCTGGTAATTCCACCAGAGTTGTTGTTCAGTCACCCAGCCATGTCTGACTCTTCAAGACCCCATGGACTACAGCTGGGCTAAGCTATAAAATAGCACCTTCATTGCCAGGGGGGACCAATTGGATTTGGAGCAGGACAGAAAGGGAACCCAATGCCCAACGGTTTGTTAAAAGAAACAGCAACCATCTTCTCTTTCTCTGTTAGTCCCTCGGTTGTGTCTGACCCTTTGTGACTCTATAGCCCTTCAGGCTCCTCATGGGATATCCCAGACAAGAATATTGGAGTGGGTTGCCATGCCCTCCTCCAGGGCATCTTCCCAAACCAGGGATCAAAACTGGGTCTCCTGCATTGCAAGTAGATTCTTTACTCTCTGAGCCACCAGGGAAAGATCTTAGTGGCACACAGATAAGGAAGGCAAATGCCATAGCTACCCTGAGGGTTTGGCCAAGCAACAGGGCAGTAGATTGGCCAGAAAGTTGATAGTGAAATTAAGAACTGAGACAGACATAGTAGGTCTTGATGAGCTCCCACAGACCTCTGGTGATCCAGAAGGCCATGTACGGGAACAGCTATCCAGTTGTTTTTGGATTAGTACTGAGTGTTAAGTTATCCTGATCAAGGGACAACTCCTAGGAAGCCAGACTTTTAAAGTAATGGAAAAAAAAAAAAAAAACCATCCATAGATATCTGGGGCTGCATTTTGTAGGGTAAACAGACTCTACAGAATTAGTCCAGTCAAGTCACTATAAACAACCAAAAGAACAGCAATAGCAACAACCCGTGAGGGGAAAAATCAGAGTTTAGAGTTGCTACAACATATCATATGAAGTGTCCAGCAGCTGCTGCCATCTGGCCTGACTACTAGGGACGTGTGAACTCTGTTATGTCTGAGAGGACATAGAGGAGGCAGATGTAAATGCCAGATGATTGGAAGAAGCTGGAGAAATAGCTTGAGCATCATCACAGGTCCCTAAGCTTTTGGGAGCTTCCATTCTAAGGTATCATGTTTCCAAAATTCACATGACATATATGTCAACATATCAAATAACTTAAAGTAAGTTTTATATACTTTGAAATTTTCATTGCTGTTTCATTTTTCCACGTGTGGTTTAGCCATGACTTTTAAGAAGTTTGAGAGTTATTGTGGCACTTACTTAGCATGCAGATCAGATCCACTCATGGTAAAGATAAAGGTGACTGGCAAATTCTTGAAGGGCTTTTTTCTGGTCATATATTAGTGGTTAAGATAGATCTGTGAGGGACTACCTGGTGGTCCAGTGGCTACGATTCTGCGCTGCCAATGCAAGGGGTCCGGGTTTGATCCCCGGTCATGGAACTAGATCCTGCGTACTGCAACTAAAGGATCTTGTGTGCCACCACTAAGATCCAGTACAGTCAAATACATATTTTTAAAAATTAAAAAAAATATAAATCTGTGAGTCAGACTACCTAAGTTTGAATCCCAGATCCACTACCTGATAAATTTGGGAACTTGAGCAAGATATTTAATCTTTCTGGACCAGTTTCCTTCAAAGAAATGAAAAACTTTCCTTCATGAAAATGAGCATAATATTAAAAGTGACCTCATGGGATTGTTGTAAGAAGTATACAGATTAATATGCAAAACACCTAGAATTGGTATTACATGTAAGAAGTTCTGTATAAGTATTAGCTGTTGTATTTATTTTCTCTGTGTCGCTTCACACCGGAACCTTCCCATAGTTTGTATAGAAGGGAAAGGACAAGTTTGAATTTTTTTTTAAAGAAGGGGAGGGCTTCCCTGGGGGCTCGATAGTAAAGAATCCACCTGCCAACACAGGAAATGTGAATTCAATCCCTGATCTGGAAGATCCCGCATGCTGTGAAGCCACTAAGCCTGTGGCCTACAACTATTGAGCCTGTGCTCTAGAGCCCAGGACCTGCAACTACTGAGCCCACTACTTAAGCCCTTGGGCCCTAAAGAAGCCACTGCAATGAGACGCCTGCACACCACAACTAGAGAGTAGCCCCCACTTCTCCCCAAGTAGAGAAAGCCTGTGCAGCAATGAAGACCCAGCAGCCAAAAACAAATAAGTAAGTAATTTTTTTAAAAAAGAGGGAAAAATCATGGTAGACATGACTTGAAGATGCATGGAAAAGGACAGTTGGAGTTGGAATATTACTATTGTGCTGGAATGTTCTTCTAGTTCTGCCTACATCAGATACAAATTGTGGCTGCCAGTTTCAGACTGTCACTCCATGATGAAAAACCAAAATATACAAACTTGTCCAAATTGTCATTTTTATTAATGAGTATGTATATTTGGTCCGATTTATTTGGTGCTTGTCAACCACATTTTTTATGAGTTTTATAACATCAAAATGTTTGAATGTGTTCATATCTTACTTCCCCTTGGAAATGAACATTCACCTCTTGATTAAACTGGGTTGTTTAAGTACTCCCTTGCTCATGGAACTATCTAGAACTGTATTTTTAAAAAGTTAAACAAATATGGCCCCTGCCTTCAGAAATGCACAAACATGAAAAGAAACAGGGATATATACCCTTTCCTAGAGTCCACACTTCAGCAAAAGCACAGGCCAGGAACACGTTGATCAAATATTTACAAGACACATAACCATTACAGTTAATAATTTTCATGTTAGGGCACACTGACATCTAAGTGAGAACTTAGTGGCAGTTAAAAATCAATAGAACAGTAAAAATCAGGAACTTCTATAAGCAATTTTATTGGTTACTTTGATAGATTGATCATATATAAAATTTGAGAAAACACTACTGTATATATGTATGTGTACCTAAAACTGTAACTTTGTTTTTTTAAATTTATTTTAAAGAAAGGAGACAGTGGTTCCTGGGAGACCCCAGAACAGCTAACATTCACATGGTTTGTAGTTATGGATTATTCCTTTGATGTCAAGCAATATTCATCACTAACTCCACAAGCCCAGGGTCCCTGTGGGTGGGAAACTTTGCAGGATCAGTCTTCAGTCACTCTTTTTTAGTTCTTTCCTCACTCCCTGTGTCCCTCGGCAGCCTCTAATTAGCCCATCTCATTTACTAGTTCTGCCTCGACTACCTGATGCTCATTTGAGGGGTCGAGGGCAGGAGAAGAGATGTCTTCCGTGGCACATGCAATAAGGTGCAACACTGGAGTCACTGAGTCTGATGTTTCTCAATATTTGCTCTGTGTCAGAGACAGGCAGCCAGAGCTGATCTCTTGTTCCAAGGCAGCGAAAACCGTTTTGTAAAGAGAGGGGGAGTCCATCCAGCCTCAGGTCTGGAGGCTAGGAGGTTTGCCTGGCAGTGAGTCTAGCCTTCCTTTGCTCTCACTTGGCAAACTGACCCCTCCCTCAAGCTTCCACTCAAGGTTTCATAAAGTCCTCTCCTTTCCTCTGGGCTCATCCTGAAGCTCCTTACAGACCTCCATGGTGACAATCATTGGTTTCCCAGCCTGTGTCTTATCTGTCTATCCCCATTACATACCACATCAAGGGCATTCAACAAATGTCAATAGGACAAAAGTCAACCAAAGTAGGTTTTTTCACTTGATAATCATTGGCCAGAAAATGCAATGGCCTAATTAACCAAAGAGTAAGGGGGTCACTTTGGTCACAGAAGTTCATGATTTTTATTATTTTACTGGCAACCCACTCCAGTACTCTTGTCTGGCAAATTCCATGGATGGAGGAGCCTGGTAGGCTAGTCCATGGGATCGCAAAGGGTCGGACACGACTGAGCAACTTCACTGGTGGTGAACAGGGAAGCCTGGCGTGCTGAAGTCCATAGGGTCACAAAGAGTCAGACACGACTGAACTGAACTGAACTAACTACCACTTGTGTGTGTGTGCTTAGTTGCTCAGTCATGTCCAACTCTTTTCGACCCTATGGACTGTAGACTGCCAGGTTCCTCTGACCATGGGGATACTCCAGGTGAGAATACTGGAGTGGATTGCCTGGCAAAAGGGCTGATACTGTACAAGTACTCAATTGATATTTGTTGATGAGTAAAATTATTTTAAATTCTCAGTACGTTGTTAAACAAGATACTCATACTCTTTTTTTTGTTTTTCTTTCAGCTGCTTAATTTTATTTATTTATTTATTATTATATGATTATATTTGGCTGTACCATGTGGCACGTCATATTTTAGTTCCCCGACTAGGGGTCAAACTTGAGTCCCCTGCAGTGGAAATGTGGAGGCCTAAACAGTGGAATGCCAGGAAATTTCCCAGTTGCTTAATTTTATGTTCTGGTTAGCTTAGGTATTGAAAATATTACTCTCTGGGTTATTGCTGCACACACATGTGCTAAGTTGCTTCAGTCATGTCCGACTATTTGCAACCCTTTGAACTATAGCCCACCAGGCATCTAAACGATGAACAGAGTTAATACAAGCAAAGAGCTTTGAATGATGCCTGACACAAGGGCTCCATTTTAGCTGGCATTATGTTATTAAATTGTTCATTCAACAAATATTTTCTGAGTGACTATTATGTGCTATAGTTCAGTTGGTAAAGAATCCACCTGCAATGCAAGAGACCGCAGTTTGATTCCTGGGTTGGGAAGATCTACTGGAGAGGGATAGGCTGGTGGTGGTTTAGTCACCAAGTCATATCTGACTCTTGTGACCTCATGGACTGTAGCCTGCCAGGCTTTTCTGCCCATGGGATTCTCTAGGCGAGAATACTGGAGTGAGTTGCCATTTCCTTCTCCAGGGGATCTTCCCAACCCAGGAATAGAACCCAGGTCTCCTGCATCGCAGGCAGATTCTTTACCAACTGAGCTATGAGGGAACCTCATAGCTACAGGATAGGCCACCTACTCTAGTATTCTTGGGTTTCCATGATGACTTAGCTGGTAAAGAATCTGCTTGCAATGCAGGAGACCTGGGTTTGATCCTTGGGTTGGGAAGATCCCCTGGAGAAGGGAAAGGTTACCCACTCCAGTATTCTGGCCTGGAGAATTCCATGGACAGTCCATGGGGTTGCAAAGAGTTGGATATGACTGAGTGACTTTCACTTTCACTTTCTTTTCATTTTGTGCTAGGAACCAGGGATACATTGGGGAACAAAGAAATCAACATTCCAATGAGGCAAAAGGACAATAAATAGAACATGTAAATTTCATATATTTCATAGATTTTAGGCCACACACGTTTTCATGTCTTAATATCTTAGAACTTGGGATGCACCTTGTAACTGATGGCATTTTGTGCTTGTAATTGCTGGCATTTTTTCTTTCATGCATGAAATGGTGATACATGTTTCATGCAATGGCATCTTAAATTTGACGTTATATGAGAGCATGTCAGGCTTCCTTGGTCGCTCAGTGGTAAAGAGTGCATCTGTGATGCTGGAACAGCAGGAGATGCAGGTTCAATCCCTTGGTCGGGAAGATCTCCTGGAAAAGGGAATGGCAACCCACTGTAGTATTCTTGCCTGGAGATCCCCATGGACAGAGGATCTTGGTGGGTTACAGTCCATAGGGTCGCAAAGAGTTGGACGTGACCTAAGCGACTTAGCACGCACACATGCATGAGAGCATGTTAGATATAATCAATAATACAGAAAAAATAAGGCAGGATGAGGGTAGGGAAATTGGGAAGCTTTGCAAGTTAAATATGGCATATACTCTTGTGTCTTTTTATATTCACATATTTTAGAAGTCAAAACCACAATTATTAAGTCAAATAATAGTTTAAAAACATTGTTTGTGCCAAATGCAGTGTAGTATCCTGAATGGGACCCTAGAACAGAAATAGGACTTTGGTGGAAAAAGAGTGAAATCCAAATGTATAATTAAGGTCTGAATCAATGATAATTTCTTAATTTTGATGATTATACTGTGGTTATATGTAATAACATTAGCAGGAACTCGGTAAGGGTATATGAAAAATCTGTACCTTCTTTACAACTTTTTTGTATATTTACTTTTATCGTCAAATAAAAACTTTAACAAAAAATGTTATTAGTGAACTTGAAGCCACTCTGTTTACCAATAAATAACCTACTTGTTTGGACACAGTTTCTTTGTAAGATATTTTACCCAGTAGGCACATTCATGCATGCAAACAGTTCTGGATTACAAGGCTGAAAGGTAGAAAAGGCAGGAGTTTCAGGAACCAGAAGTAATAACCACTAACAATTAGCAAATATTTACACGGTTCCAGCATTGGTTAAAGTCCTTTATACATGTTAATTGACCAGATCTCACTGCAACCCTATGATGTTGGTACTATCATTATTCCCATTTTTACCAGTGAAGAAACTGAAGCACAGGGATTAAGTAATTTGCTCACTTTAGGAAATGATGAAATTGTGGCTACGGCAGTGGTCCTCAGGTGGGGATCAGCTTCACCTGTTCAAGGACCCAGAGAGCCAGGATGGCCAAGCTTGGAGAAGTTGAAGGGTGGGGCATGTATGGTAGGATGTAGTGTTTTGTCCACAAAGGACACTTCTGCTTCCTAAAAGAACAAACCACCCTTCAGGTGATGTCATCCCATCTGTTTCTGCAAAATTACTGTCAGTGACATCCTTCTCAGCACAGGTGTTTTGGTTTGGGTTGGTTTTAGCTTTTTTTTTTTTTGAGGTAACCTGTTATTATTCTTTCTTTAAAAAAAAATTAAGGTATACTTTACAAACAGGAAAATTCACTTTTTTTTTTTTTAAAGATTTTAGTAGTCAAGAGCTTTTTTCTGAAGATTTTTTAATATAGTGGAGGGGAAACAACTGGAAAATCTCAAACAAACCTATGGATTATTATTATTATTATTATTTTTAATATGGAATGCTTCACAAATTTGTGTGTCATCCTTGTGCAGGGGACATGCTAATCTTTGTATTGTTTCAATTTTAGTATATGTGCTGCCGAAGTGAGTTCTGGGTTACTTTTTTTAAATTGGAGTAAAAAATTCACTGGTTTGTTTGTGTGTGTGTGTGTGTGTGTGTGTGTGTATACAGTTCTGCAGTCAAATGTATGCAGTCATATAGCCAGCATCACAAAAAACATATGGACAGTGTCCTCCAAAATTACTACCAGCAGCCATCCCTTCCCCCACTTCCAGTCCCTGGGAAACCACTGAGCTGTTTTCTCTCCTTGTAATTCAACCTTTGGCAGAATATCCTACAAATGAAATCATACTATCACTTTTTCAGTCTGGCTTCTTTAACTTATCCTAATGCATTTGAGATTCATTCCTGGTGATGGGTGTATTGGCAGTTCATACCTTTTTATTGCTCTGTAGTTTCTCTTTATTTGGATGTACTAATATTTGCTTACTAATTCATTAGCTTAAGGACATTTATGCCGTTTCCCATTTTTGACAGTTACAAGTATACTATAAACATTCACATCCAGAGTTTTGTGTGAAATAACTTAAGAAAAATCTTTTCCTGTAATACAGTAAGATGACTTTTAGTGTTGTATGGTTAAGTATGTGGAACTTCATGAAAAAACATTGTTTTTCAATCCAGAGTACTCATCTTAAAAAAAGAACATCAGTTTTCTTTATATGTATGCTCAAGAAGTTTCTGTTAGTATCACAGTAATAAATGTAGTAGGGTTAATGGAGCATTAAATATTATCTTGAAGGAGAATTGAGATGCTTTTCTTTTTTCTTCATCATCTGTGACCTTCATTTGCCTTTAATCAGAGTTGCCCATCTCACAGGGAAGACCAGGAAGTGTTAGAGCAGAGGGAGAATCTAAGCTCAGCTCTGACTTCTAAAAAGGATTCTCAAAGTTGATTTTAAAGACATTAGCTGTGAGAAGCAGAGTTTTTGATCCTCTTTACTTTATGAGAGAAGGGGAAAAGGCTGTTGGCAAATCAAATGAAAGGTCAGGGTTTATCTCTATGCAGTGGATTGAAAAGAGTGACAAGAGGAAAAAGCAAACTGTCTTTACCTGAGGAGGGGGTAAGAGTGGGAGGTGAGTGGGGGTGAGGGGGTCAAGAAGCCGGGAACTCTGTGGTTTTCTTTGCCTTTCCCTAACTTTCCTGCAGAAGACTTCCCACATAGAGACAACTTGGAGGCCCAGCCCTTCAGCTGCCAGTTATTGTTGCTCAGTCGCTAAGTCATGTCCAACTCTTTGTGACCCCATGGACTATAGTATGCCAGGCTCCCCTGTCCTCCACCATCTCCCGGAGTTTGCTCAAATTCATGTCCATTGAGTCAGTGATGCCATCCAACCATCTCATCCTCTATTGTCCCATTCTCCTCCTGCCTTCAGTCTTTCCCAGCATCAGGGTCTTTTCCAGTGAGTCAGTTCTTTGCATTAGGTAGCCAAAGTATTGGAGCTTCATCTTCAGCATCAGTCCTTCCAATGAATATTCAGGGTTGATTTCATTTAGGATTGACTGGTTTGATCTCCTTGCAGTCCAAGGGACTCTCAAGAGTCTTCTCCAACACCACAGTTGAAAAGCATCAATTCTTCGGCACTCAGCCTCCTTTATGGTTCAACTCTCACGTCAATACATGACTACTGGAAAAATCATAGCTTTGACTCTGTGGACCTTTTTCGGCAAAGTGATGTCTCTGCTTTTTAATATGCTGTCTAGGTTTGTCATAGCTTCTCTTCCGAGAAGCAAGTGTTTTTTGAATTTCATGGCTGGCTGCATTCACTGTCGGCAGTGATTTTAGAGCCCAAGAAAAGAAAATCTGTCACTGTTTCCAATTTTTCCTCTTTTATTGCTATGAAGTGCCAGGGATACTCACTAAACCCTGGATATGAGAGGTGGACCCATTACCTGGGGCAAGGAGAGGGGAGGGGGAAGGCTGGAGGCTGCTTCAGCGTAGGTGGGAGGAGGCCAGCCCCAGCACTTGGGAGCCGTGCAATCCAGTCTCCCGGGTGGTGTCCTTCCATGCTGTGACAGTCTGTGACTGCCTAATAATTTCTAAAACCAGAGTGGGATATTTAAAAATAAATTAACAGCTTCTCCATTCCTTTTCTAAAACCTAGGGTCAGAGTCCTACCACCGTAAGCACTGATATCATTGTTGCCTCAAAGCAGCACTTTGCAGGACTCTCAGGTGACAGCCAAGGGAGCAGCTCAATTGGAAGGGCCTTGGGAGAGATGGAGCAGGTTGTGTGTAAAGTCCCTTTGGGGTGGACTCACTTCCCGGGGGCATCTGCAGGGATCTCCCTAGCAGAGCCCCAGTTCTCTACAGACTCAACCAGAAGGATAACCTCCTAATTCCCCCTGCATCTCTGTCTGGTCCTCTGGCCTTTGCCTGGCAACTACAGCATGAGGTGATCCTGCTGACCCACCAGCAACAGCACGTGTCCTTTACAGGGTTTATTTTAGTTTGCGTGGGGTCAGCACTGATGAAGTTGACACTCCTAACTCCTCATGTCTAAAGGCATCTATCGACTGTGAGTTGGGGCTACAGGACCAGTCTGGGGCGGTGAAACAAATTTTCCTGTCTTAAACCAGTGTCCCTAGTTCGTCCTCTCGGAAGCAAGACTAAAGCACTTTCTCTCTTACCCCATCTGCTGCCACCCTTTCCTTGGCTCACTCAGCCCACTGGCCTGGCCACACCCCGAACACACCAGGTGCCAGCCCACCTCAAGGCTTTGCCCTGCTGTTCCTTCTGCCTGGAACAGACTCCTGTCATCCACTGCACTCATTCTCTCTCCTTTCCTTTCTCCATTAAATGCCACTGCCTCAGGGAGGGTGTAGGCGGTGAGGAGCTGTTCTGATGATCTTACTCAAAATACCACTAGTCTCATCTCACACTCTGCCTCATTCTTATCTGTGATATTGATGCCTCCTGATATATGTTTCTTTGTTCATTGCTTCTCTTGCCCCACAGGAATGTCAGTTCCAAGAACGTAGGGGCAGGGCATTTGTCTTGTTCCTTCACTGCTGTCTCCCCAGTATTAGGCATGTGCGTGGCTCATTGATACTTATGGATTGAATTTATTAATTAAAATTGGTTGCAGAACTCTTGCTGTAGAAGGGCTTGAAGTGACAAGTAGCCACAATGCCCCACCTCTCCATGTTTTGGTTCAAACCTGAAATCCTATTATCCTGATTTGTTCTTTTTCTTTTTTTAATTGAAATGTAGTTGATTTGCAATGTTAGTGTTTCTGGTGTATAGAAAAATGATTCAGTTATACATATATATCTTTTTCCTATTCTTTTCTGTTATGGTCATTTATTACAGAATATTGAATACAACTCCCTGTGCTGTGCATTAGGACCTTGTTGTTTATCTATTATACGTATAGTAGTTTGTATTGGCTAATCCCAAGCTCCTAATTTACCCTCCCCACCCTCTTTCACCTTTGGTAAACATATTGTTCTTTTTCATTCTCTCCCTCATAGTCCTCCCATGGAGGGCGATGTGTACCCTGTGGTACTCTTCTCAATCACTAGAGACCCCCATCATGTCTTTGTTTCGTCAGAGTCTCGCAGGAACTTGATGTTCCCAGACTTGGGTAATTCACTGTAGTTTGGCCCCTATCGATGGTCCCCTCCCTTTCATGGATCTGAGCAGTGAATCCAGATAGAATTTGCTGAGTTGCATCACCTCTGGCACTTATTTCCAGGCAGAAGAGCAAAGTAGTGTCCTTGAGGCCTCGTTGGGGGATGAGAGCAGCAACCCTTTAAGCTTTGGGACATTTCTGTGCTTCTTGGCTGAGAGAGATCTTCAGAACTGCAGACCCATGAAAATGTACTTGGGAGTGAGACTTCCCTGGTGGTTCAGTGGCTAAGACTCCACTATCTCAATGCAGGGGGACCAGGTTCGGTCCCTGGTCAGGGAATTAGATCCCATGTGCTGCAACTAAAAAGGTCCCACATACTGCAGTGAACATCAGTGATCCCATGTGCCACAACTAAGACCTGGTGCAGCCAAATAGGTAAATATTAAAAAAAATTCTTGAGGCTTTCTAAAATGTTCACAGATATCCAGCATCCCAGTAGATGACTGAATATCAAGAATACGTGACCCTTGGGCAAAAATGAGATTCAGGACCGACATTGCACCTCATAGGGCTGGAAGAAAAACTGCCTAACTTTGAACAGCTTCAAAAATTTCTAATAGCTATTTAAATGTCTGTATAACTATTTGCTTAAAGTCTCACTAGACTTTAATAATAGTACTCTGAGAGCAGGGTTTGTATCCATCTTCTTGAATCCTGTATCTGTAGAACTTAGAACAGTGCTTAACCAATGGCAGGTACTCCGTAAGCAGAGGTGAGTCAATTACTGAATGAATATGGTAGAAAAATCTTCTCTGATTTCTACAGAAGTGGTCATTTTTGTGTTTTTTTAAATATATTCGTTTTCAGTGATAGCCACTGTTGGCTACATTTTCATGGCAGCTGGAGGTAAGACATGAATGGGGATTAAGAATTAGGAAGATAAGTTATGACGCCAGGAGCTGAGTCAACTGGTAAATATTGAACAGCTATCAAAACACAATCAATTATGGAATGATTTCAATGTCTATCAGCAGATGAATGGATAAACAAAATGTGCTGTATTCATCCAATGAAAATTGCTCAGCCATGCAAGGAATGAAATCCTGAGACTTGCTACAGATGGATGAAACTTGAGGACATTATGTTAAGTGGAAGAAGTCAGACACGAAAGACTACTTACACAGTTCCCACTTATAGGAAATGTTCAGAGTAGGCAAGTAGATTAAATGTTGCCAGAGGCAAGGCAAGATTGAGCAGTAGAGGGTGACTGCTAATAGGTACAGGATTTCTTTTTGGAATGATGACAGTGTCTTGGAATTGGATGGTGGTGGTGATTGTACAACTTTATGAATATACTAAAACCCAGTGAATTGTATGCTTGGAAAGGATGAAATTTGCAAAATATGAATTATATCTCAATTTTTAAAGACAATCCAAAATAATATTTTTATTATGAGAAAAACAGTGGGAAATTGTAGTCTAGAGACAGGCTGATGGGTTGGAGCATAGTTTAGATACTAGGTTATTCTCAACATCAGAATGGCAAGAACACAGAATCATTTCCCAAAAATCTAAGCTTATTTGCCTGGTGACTCCCTGTGTAAGTACAAATGACACTCTTTCTTGGCGAATGCTAAGAATTGGAGTGGTACTGAGGTCCTAGACATTCTCAAATAAAAGAACCCCAAGTTCTGAATAAGGGGAAATGACTGAGTTAACGTGAGAATGGTTTAAATGATTATGCAAAGTGCAAAATAAACAAGTTGGTATTATTTGCTAAGCTCCATGAAAGAAGTAGCTAGCAGGTGCTTCAACCAGCAAACAGATGAAAGCTTTATTTTCTCTTTAGCCTTTAGTGTCCTGACATGAAGTGAATGGCCATAATGTTAAAAGCTTAACTTGCCTTCCCCTTTCACCATGAGAAAAACATCAGACAAACCCAAGTTAAGGAACATTCTATACAAAATTGCCAATGTCATGAAAAACGAAGTCTGAGAAACTGTTCCAGATTAGAGAAAACTTTTTCGGATTAAACTGGACTCAGGGGACAAGACCATTACATATAAAGTGGTCTCCTGGAACAGAAAAAGGATTTTAGTGGGAAAACCTTGTGAAATCTAAATAAAATGTGGAGTTTGGTGATTATTAATGGACCAACATTTATTTCTTAGTTTTGATTAAAAATATGCCATGGTAATGTAAGATATTAAGAATCAGGGGAAACCTGGGTGAAGGTATGTGGGAACTCTTTGTACCATCTTCGTACCTCTTCTGTAAATCTAAGTCTATTCTGAAATTAAATATTTACTTTAAATTTTAAAAGTTCAACTAGAGTAACCTCTCTGTTCTGACAGCCTTCTCTTTGTCTAGCTCACAGGTCTGTGGTTTGCATGTGGGTTGGTTTTTAATTACTTGATAGTGAACGTAGGAACAAACTGTGAAGCTCTCTCTGTAATGTAAGATGGCGCCATGAATGAACAAAGCTTAACCTAGCCACCTATCCCCTCCTACATCCCTCACCTCATCGTCTATACCTGGGCAAAGGCTTGAGTTTCGCCTCATTGATCGCCCCTTCTGCCATTCCTCTCCCTCTGGCTTATGTACTATTCACTGCCAGCTGGTGGGCAAGCATTAGGTATGACTGATAGAAGGTATCAGGCCAGACCTGAAGGAGGTTGTCAAGAAGTGTAAGGAATGCTCTCAACCTTGCACTTCCTCAGGGAGCTTACAGTCCACCAGGGGAGTTAAAACTTATGAATTCCTCTGTACCCAACAGATGAGTGATCACTGGGAATGACTCAGGATGGAAAGTTAGAAAATAACAAGTAATAAGTAATAAAA
Source organism: Capricornis sumatraensis (assembly GCF_032405125.1). Lineage (NCBI taxonomy): Eukaryota > Metazoa > Chordata > Mammalia > Artiodactyla > Bovidae > Capricornis > Capricornis sumatraensis. Next base: position 45,037,494 of record NC_091088.1, read on the forward strand.
GGGGAATCCTCCATGCTTAATCCACAGAATTGATTCATTATTTTCTTAAATTTATCCCCAGTGACTCTCCATGGTGTTTGTTTTTTTTTCTGTCTTTTTTGATTTTTTTTTTTTTTTTTTTTCTATTTGAGAAAGAAAGGGCTGTATTTCTCAACTCACTTGGTCCTGTGGTAAAGTGGGGCAGACTTGTGTAGTGGAATCTGGAACCAGATGGTTAAGACTGGAACTGCAACTCACCATTCACTACTATGGGACTTGTTTTCATCTTTAAAATGGAAATGAAACAGGCCTTACTTCTGGGAGAGAGGTGAGGATTATGAGTTGATTTGAATAGAGTGTCTCAAATAGTGCTGGTTATAGGATAAATAGCCATGAGCATAAACTCTTATGCCTGGGTCAAGAAAAGAAGGGTGTGGCAAGAGATGTATAAAAATGGGAGGACACAGGGTTATAGGTGATTCCTAAAAACCAGGTTCAAAAATTTTTTTGCAGTCTTAGTAAGACCACAGTATCATATGGAATACCAAATTCTGATATATAAGGCCTATGGATGTACCCCTAAGGAAAAATATTTCAGAATATTAATTGTGGGCAAAATAGTTAACAGTGCTTATCTCTGGGTGGGTAGGACTATTTTTAAAATACTTATTGGAAAACAAAAAGGTGGAAAGTAGAAAGGTGGTTGCCAAGGGCTGGAGGGAGGGGAAAGGGAGAATTGGTTTAATGGGTATAGAGTTTTAGATTTGCAAGATGAAAAAGTTCTGGAGAACTGTTGCACAAAGTGAATATACCTAACACTGCTGAACTTTATTCTTAAAAATGGTGAAGATGGCAAATTTAATGTTATGTTGTTTGTTTGTTTTTTTGCCACACACACACAAACACTTTTCTATGGCAAACACAATAGTGTCATATTTAAGAACAAACTCAGTGCAAGTTGTTTGATTTTTAAGTGAAAGCCTTAATGGTTGGTTGGTGTACCTTTTAGTGAGCGTTTCTATGGTTTACTGGACCCTGACTGCCAGGTGAAGGTTAGCTGGTGGCCGTTAAGCTCCATAAGCATGGTTGGGCCTTCTCTTTCATTCTCCCTGCTCCGCTTTCTATGAAGAGAAAACATGAACTACAGAAGAGGGGTGTTACTGAAACTTGTTTGTTTTGTCTGTTTTCCCTTCTCATCTGGGTTTGCTTGTCAGCTACTGAATGAGGGCGTGCCCAGGGGATGGCCTTCTGACCCAGCGGCACCTGCTCTCTTCACACACCCTCAAGCCCTGCTGGTTCTGCGTCAGTTGCACTATTTGCAGGACCACCCTCAAAAACCCCGTGCTGCTGGCTGTTCTGTGATCTGTAACCCTGAGTCTGAGCCAGCTGGATTGAGACAGAGGAGGCTAGGCCAGTGATCTCAGAGCTGCTGTTTTGTTGCCTTGCAGTGCCTTCCTTGGCCCAGGTCTCACCCAAGAAAAAATCCAGCCCCGGACAAGACAGCCGAGGGATTGTAAACAGGTAATTCACAAAATGTGAAGAGCTATTCAGTTCAGTTCAGTCTCAGTCGTGTCTCACTCTTGGTGACCCCATGGACTGCAGCACTCCAGGATTCCCTGTCCATTACCAACTCCTGGAGCTTGCTCAAACTCATGTCCATCGAGTTGGTGATGCCATCCAACCATCTCATCCTCTGTTGTCCCCTTCTCCTCCTGCCTTCAGTCTTTCCCAGCAGCAGGGTCTTTTCCAGTGAGTCAGTTCTTTGCATCAGGTGGCCAAAGTACTGAAGTTTCAGCTTTAGCATCAGTCCTTCCAATGAATTCAGGACTGATATCCTTTAGGATTGACTGGTTTGATCTCTTTGCAGTCCAAGGGACTCTCAAGAGTCTTCTCCAACACCACAGTTCAAAAGCATCAATTCTTTGGCTATTCTTTCCTTATAGTTCAACTCTCAAATCCCCATAACTTTGACTAGATGGATCTTTGTTGGCAAAGTAATGTCTCTGCTTTTTAATATGCTATCTAGGTTGGTCATAGCTTTTCTTCCAAAGAACAAGCGTCTTTTAATTTCATGGCTGCAGTCACCATCTGCGGTGATTTTGGAGCCCAAGAAAATAGTCTGTCATTGTTTCCCTTGTTTCCCCATCTATTTCCCATGAAGTGATGGGACCAGAGGCCATGATCTTACTTTTCTGAATGTTGAGTTTTAAGCCAATCTTTTCACCCTCCTCTTTCACTTTCATCAAGAGTTTCTAGCTCTTCTCAGCTTTCTGCCATAAGGGTGGTGTCATCTGTGTATCTGAGGTTATTGATATTTTTCCTGGCGGTGTTGATTCCAGCTTGTGCTTCATCCAGCCTGGATTTTCGCATGATGTACACTGCAGATAAGTTAAATAAGCAGGGTGACAATATACAGCCTTGACATACTCCTTTCCCGGTTTGGAACCAGTCTGTTGTTCTATGTCCAGTTCTGACTACATGAAAAATGACCACCCTCACTAAAATAAAAAGGAACAGAAATAACAACAACCTTTAATACACTTTTTTTTTCCTATTGATCAATTGAGCAAAGATTTTTTTCAGAAAATAGCTCTCAGGGTTTGCAAGCAATCACTAATAGGAAGGTAAATGGCCATTCTGAAAGGAAGCTGGCAATGTGTGTCAAGAACTGTACAAGTTTTCATTCTAGAATATAATTTTCCATAAAGGGTTAGGAAGATAGAAGAATTTAGTATGAGATAAAGGTGACATTTCAAATTAACAAAGAGAGACTTTAATTTTTGGTGATATTGAGGTCTGGAGGACCTGGAAGATCTCCAGTTAGAAAAATATCTGGAAATGTTGGGTTAAATATAACAAAATGCCTAACTGAGCTCCAAAGATAAAAATGGAATGCCCCAGAGGCCAAGCAATGAGAATGACTGAAAACCAGAGGGACAGATGAGCTGACACTGCTGATGCCCCACCGAGATTATCAATTTGAATAGTCTAAGACTCCTGGTTTAATGTTGAGCTGGGCACAGGACAATAAGCCTATTGGCTGTGTGGGTGTGTGGAAGAGCGAGTTGAACCTGAGTCTGCAGTGTAGTTGGGATCTTTGAAAGGTTAAACCTGGAGTGGCAGAATAGTCACAGTAGCTTTTAACTTTGAGACAACCTCATCCTTGCTTGACTTAATTGTTGCAAAGGCCAGGATCAAGAGGAAGGGCCTTAACCACTGAGATTCTCTCTACCTGGAAAACCCCTGCCATAACACTCAGTTGATTCCTTGTATCACCCTTCAAGTTCTAACAGTTGGTTTGAACTCCAAGAAGTTGTCATGATAAGATATATTTGTGTTCTCTCTTCTTCTTATAGTCCATTATTTGATCAATTTGTCAGGTCTATCAGTGTTTGAAATGTGATCCTGCCTCAAGGAAATTATCCCACAGATTGCAGGATACTCATAAAAGTTCCCAATCATAAATAATAAGTGTATGCAATATGATTTATTTCTAATAGCAAGAAAAGTTGGAAGCTGCCCCATGTCCAGAAAGAGTGGAATAGCTAACTGAACATAACATAGCCATTAAAAGGAATTAAGTTGATCTCCATGTATGAAAATGAAAAGGAAGCCGATACAACATATTATTGAAGTTTTTAAAAAGCAAGCTATAGAACAACATTGTTCAATAGAAATGGAATGCAAACCACATAGTAATTTCAAATTTTCTAATGGGAATATTTTTAAATGTCAAAAAAATAGAAACAGATGAAACTAATTTCAGTAATATACTTTATTTCACCCAATAGATTCAAGTATTATTTAAGCATGTAGTCAATGTAAAATTATTGGTGAGACATTTTACATTATTTATATAAGTCTTTGAAACCTGTTGTGTATTTTGCACCAATGACACATCTCAATTCAGATAAAGCACATTCCAAGTACTCAATTGCCACTTAAGAATAGTGGTTACGATAAGAGACAGTGAAGCTGCAGAATGAACATATAGTAAATATATAATTTTGAACAACTCCAAAACCAGCTGTACAAGCACTGTGTAGACATAGAAGACACTTGGAAAGATAACCAAGAAATGGCTAAACTGGCGGTCTCTATGAAATGGGATTATGGGGAAAGAAGGTTTTAAGAGTTTGGTTCATAAACATCTGAATTTGAATTTATTATATGATTATATATTACACTTTAATTACTAGAAGAGTGAAAGCAAAATGTTTGCTGTCTTCAATGCAGTAAGTCCATGTATAGTAAAATTTACATTAAGGAGATAATAACATGTAAGTATGTAAGTAAGTAAGTGTTAGTCGCTCAGTCGTGCCCGATTCTTTGTGACCCCATGGACTGCAGCCCACCAGGCTCCTCTGTCCATGAGATTTTCCAGGCAAGGATACTGGAGTGGGTTGCCATTTCCTTCTCCAGGGGATCTTCCCAACCCAGGGATCAAACCCGGGTCTTCCGCACTGCAGGCAAATTCTTTACCGACTGAGCTACAAGGGACATGTATGAACATGTATGAACTGATATTTATATACAATGACACTCTTGGCAGCATTTCTTACAATAGTAAAAGCTAGACTCCTCATCATGTCCAACAATAGGAAAAATATTCAATAAATTCTGATGATTCTCTATGATGGAATGTTTTTCAGAACATGAAAAAATATTCATGATATAATTTAAAAATTTGCAATGCAAAACTATCCATAATATGGTCCAGCAGCTCTACACCAAGGTATATATTCAAGAGAACTGAAAACATGTGTTCATATGAAAACCTGGATCTAAGTGTTAGTAGCAGCATTATTTCTAATAGCCAAAAAGTGGAAACAACCCAAATGTCCAGCAGCTGATGAACAGATGAACAAATGAATATATTTACACAATGGACCACTATTCAGCCATAACGAGGAATGAAGTACTGAAATATGCTACAACTTGGAAAAACATTTGCTAAGTGAAAGAAGTCAGATATGAAAGATGACATATTGTATGATTCCATTTGTGTGAAACATCAGGAATAGGCAAATCCATGGAGACAGAAAGTAAATTAGTGGTTGCTGGGGGCTAAGAAGAGGAAAATTGAGAGGGGCTAGTTAATAGGTATGGAGTTTCTCTCTGGAACAATGAAAAAAAATGTCTTGGAATTAGATGGTGGCGATTGTTGCACAATGTTGTGAATGAACTAAAAATCACTGAATCTTACACTTTGAGATGGTGAATTTTATGTTATATAATTTTTTTCTCAATTTAAAAAATATGTGCATAGAACAAGATCCCAACTTTGTAGGGAAAAAGTAAAACTAACGTATTAAGAGTGGTGGTAGATTATAAATGCTTTTAAATTTTTCTGATTTTCTCCAGCACATATATATTTTAAATGGAGGTGGTGGTGGAATAAATGTGTTTAGGAAGGGGTGGTCTTCTCTCTTGACAAGATCTATGTGTTTTGGAAACAGTACCATGTTCTCACTTGGCAACCTCACCAAGGGTAGTAGATCCAGCATGCGAAGCGTGTGTCTATCTGTAAAATGGTTAACTGTATTTAGGAAACTGAGCCATTTGCCTATGTATAGGGTGCCAAGTAGGAGAAGGCATGGCAACCCACTCTAGTACTCTCGCCTGGAAAATCCCATGGACGGAGGAGCCTGGTAGGCTGCAGTCCATGGGGTCGCTAAGAGTCAGGCATGACTGAGCGACTTCTCTTTCACTTCTCCTTTCATGCATTGGAGAAGGAAATAGCAACCCACTCCAGTGTTCTTGCCTGGAGAATCCCAGGGACAGGGGAGCCTGATGGGCTGACGTCTGTGGGATCACACAGAGTCGGACACGACTGAAGCAACTTAGCTGCAGCAGCAGGGTGCCAAGTAACAGACCTAAACCTTTCCTTTTTTGCCTTTTAGATGTTTTAAACATAGCTTTTTTGAAACAAAGCAGCCTGGGTTGTCCAGCTCGGGGCTCAGGGTTTCATAATTAACCTAAATTTTCTTTGACCTGGCTGGCTTCCTGCACCTGTCTGGTGCTTCTGCTTCTCCACTGGTGAGATGAAGTGGTAAATGCTTGCTTCAGTGGAGTGGGAAAGTGACTGCATTAGGTGAATTTTTCAAAGCACTAAGAGTTGGAAGGGATATATGTATACATATGGCTGATTCTCATCATTGTATGGCAGAAGGCAACAAAACATTGTAAAGCAATTAGCCTCCAATTTTAAAAATAAAGACATAAATAAAAGAAAAATAATAAATGAATAACAAATAAAAGAGGGAAAAGAAGATGGAAAGATCAGAGAAATTAAAGGTTATTCAACCCCAGTGGAGACTCAAATCACCAATAAACAGCTGAAGAAGACAGAGCTTATGAAACAACTCTCTGTCTCTCAATAAGTAAACGGTAGGATTTGAGCCATGAGGTCACTGAGGTTTCTCTTAACTCTTGGGTGGATGATACTTTTCATAGGCTCACAGGAATTCTGAGATGTCTGCTGTGCTGGCTTAGCAAAGGTTTTTGTTTAGATCTCACCTGACATCTTATTTTTCCAGTAACTCCGTAACAGGAAAATTAAGAATTCACAGCATAAAGATAAAATTGCACAGGTTTTAGTTGCCTTAGATACCCTGTACTTTTTAAATGTTTATGGAGTGGGCCTTCGTTTACTCTAGCTGCACAGCTTGTTCTAACTGGAGTAGAACTTTGCGCACTAACAAGGAAAGGAGCCCCAGATGTAGGAATTAAATAAGCATGCTGCTGAACAAGTTGTAGAGCATGATCTCAGCTGTGTTTTGAAAATATTTACAATTCTGTATCTAGGTATCCATCATCTAATCTATCTACTGTCTATCACCTATCTATTTATCATCTGTAGATCTGTTGATCTATCATCTATCTGTCTTGATGAATGGATAGAAACGGCCAGATCATTACCACTGCCTGGCCCTTGCAAGACTCTCACTTTTTACTCTATACATTTCTGTACTGTTAACATTTTAATAGGTCATTTTGTCACAAAAGAAAGATTTAATAAAAATTACCAACTGTAATCCTAACTACGTCTCTGACAATCCTTTCAAACATCTCACAAATTACCTAGAAAGAGTTAACGTAGACAATTCCAGAAGGCTGAAGTGTTCAAATTCCTGATTTGGTGGTGGAGGTGGAGGCAGGGTTAGAGGTAAAAAGCACCAAAAAGTGAAGAGGTGGGGAAAGAAGAGGGCTGGTTGCTCTGTTCTTACCTGAACCAATAGCATGAGAGTTTCAGGCCCAACGCCCATTTGTGGGACTATTTCAGGCATCAGAGGTTGCATCTGAATTCACGGTCACTGTCACTTGTCAAAGAACTTAGGCAACTTCCTGGTTTGGCTGCTTGGAGGCTGCTTCTCCTTTACTGGGAAGGTAAAATCTCAAGCCTCAGCTAACCTTGTGATTTGGGATGCATGGTTTTTTCTTTGTGGTGTATTGACTTCTTTTTCCACAGGGCAGTAAGCTGCTTATAGAATAGGTCTTTATTTTTACTAATGATAATGTTAACACTAAATTTCTAACAATATGGAATAATTCTTCCTGGTTATTCTTTGCACAGGACAAGACACAGTCTGTTGAAGTGTAAGGAGACTCTTCTTGCATGGAAAGGAAGGGATACCTACGCTTTCCTTGTTTAACATTAGTTTTCATGTCATTCTTCCTTGGTTTTGTGGACAGCATGGTTAAATTTTCATGGTGATGATGTAGCACACAGTGAATCTCACGGTAGATAAGCGTTCAATGGAACACTCTGCTAATATTGTAGAATGGTTATTTTGCTTATTTTCCATCTGAGTGAAAAGTCTTTAAATTGCCCTCATTCATTCAAAGCTACTTTACATGTGAAAGGAGTTTGAAAAGAGATGTCTGGCAAAGTCACCCCAGTGTTTAGGTCCAACTGTAGCTGCCCCACTGGACTGTATCTGTCCTTAGAGTCACAGTGACCCCTTCTTTTCCCCATAGTCTTTGCTAGTCATGGACACATATGTGATTCAGATGCAGGACCATGGCAGCCTCCGCTCAGTTCTGGATGTGCACGTCAACGTTACTGGGAGAGGCTCCGTGCTGGGGAAAGTGAAAAGCAGGAAGGCCAGATGGTCCGTGAGGCCCTCGGAAATGTCCAACAAAACTTTCAATCCCATCCGGGCCATTGTGGACAACATGAAGGTGAAGCCAAATCCAAACAAGACCATGATTGCTTTGTCGATCGGTGAGTTGAGTACACTTAACCAAGAGGCAGGCATTGTTCCTCTCACCCCATCCTCATGGGTTGGGCGGAGGGGACGGAAGTGGAGGGTGGGTCTGGGCTGGGCTTGGAAGAATAACCTCTTGGTGGTTCTTAAAAAGGGGACCCTACTGTATTTGGAAACCTGCTGACAGATCCTGAAGTTACCCAAGCAATGAAAGATGCCCTCGACTCAGGGAAGTTTAATGGCTATGTACCCTCCATCGGTAAGTTCACCCTGAGACTCTACTCTGGCAGTTTCCAAATCTTCTGTGCTCTTCTGACAGGAATAAATTTCTAGCAGTTCTCTTTGTTTTCCTGATGCATAATTCCTAAGGAGAGGCTAAGATAATATGCTGTTGAATTTGGGGAAAGGAGTCTCAGAATGCTTAACCTCAAGCCATCAAGGTCCAGCTTCTTTCCTGGTTTCTTCTGGCATTATGGCACCTCCCTGTTTCCGGTTCCCATTACACACTCTGCTCAAATAACACTCCTATCCTATCATTGCTCATTCTCCACGGAGGCCTTGAGTTTGGCTGCAGCTGCTTCTTGACAGAGCCATCTAGCTCCTAAATCAATTTACTTACTGCCCTATGTAAATACTTCTTGGCGTTATTTCTCCTCCTCCGCACGTTCAAGATTTATTTTAATTATGGTCCTGGTCACACTCTCAATGTAACTATGCTTGTTTCAAGGCAAAAACAAACAAACAAAAACAACAGCAAAGAATGAGTTGTTCTATTAGAGAACAGAAGGTTAAGACAGGAATAATTTTATTTAGGTGTAAGTCTTGCCTGGCAAATCCCATGGACGGAGGAGCCTGGTGGGCTACAGTCCATGGGGTGGCCAGGAGTCGGACACGACTGAGCGACTTCACTTTCACTTTTCACTTTCATGCATTGGAGAAGGAAATGGCAACCCACTCCAGTGTTCTTGCCTGGAGAATTCCAGGGACGGGGGAGCTTGGTGGGCTGCCGTCTCTGGGGTCGCACAGAGCCGGACACGACTGAAGCGACTTAGCAGCAGCAGCAGCAGCAGCAGCAGCAGCAGCAGCAACTCTCTCCATGTATTGAACATTCCTCCCCTAAGCATTTTGATAAGTGACTCCTTGACTTTGTTTCAGTGTCACACACTTCCCCACTGTATATATGTGCAGAATAAAAATCAGCTTCATGCTAAAATAGAATTTAAAAACACTTTAAAGAGATATCAGGAAGATGATTTTTAGGTTGATTATTTACATTTTATGCAGCTTCATAAATAAAAATCAAAACAAAATAAGACCAAAAGTGAGTTATAAAAAGAGTTTATACATAATGAAAGGGAATATGAAAAAGAATATATATATGTATAACTGAATCACCTTGCTGTACAGCAGAAATTAACACCATATTGTAAATCAACTATACTTCAATACAATTTTTAAAAATGTTTATTATGACTTTTATATTCAAAGTATTAAGAAACTGATTTAACCTGAAACCTAAAACCAAGTCTCCATTTGACAAATACTCAAAGGATATGAACACTTCATACCAAAGGAAACACAGATAATGTTTATCTGTGTTTTTTCTTAGCAATTAAGGAAATGCTGATTAATTTCAAGAGAACTATCTGTACCTATTAAGTTATCAAACATTAGGAAATATTGCCTCTAGCTTTGGTAACTGAAGATAATCTTTTTGGACAGCAATTCTGTAAAACATAATAACTGGTATGAAACTGTCTATACTTCAAGCTTGCAAGCCAACATTTGGAAACATTGCATGAGAATATAATTTAAAAGGAAAATATTTTAATTTAAATATAATATAAAAGGAAAATACTAATAGGTATACAATACAATGTGAAAAAGTTAAAATGAACCCAGTGTAATGAACTCATTAATTACAAGTTTTCAAATATAATCCCTGAAAGGGATTTAAGAATAATCTAAATCCTGTATCTTAGATTAAATAATCGAAAAGAAAGCATAATCACAGTAGATGCTGCAGAATACTTTATAGTTTTGTGAACTCTTTTTGTTATTATTTATACATTTGTGTGCTCATTATAAAGTTGTAAGGTACAAAGTTAATCTCCTTTAACTATAGTGACTGAGAGCTGAACCGAATGCTATGTGCTCTGATCTGGGACAGAAGGTAGCCTTGAAGCCCTGTGACTTAAGGGCATCTCTGTCAGCTGTGGGATGAAAACTTCCAGCTTTCTCCTTCTGCTCTTTTCTCTCAGGCTGCTTATCCAGTCGGGAGGAAGTTGCTTCTTATTACCACTGTCCCGAGGCACCCCTGGAAGCTAAGGTGAGCCCTAGACAAGTTGCTAGCTCTGAAAAATTGCTCTAGAGCAAAAAATTTCTCTAGAGCAATTTCTCTAAAGCAATACCAGGCAAACTCTACCCTTTGTTTCTGTCCCACGAGGAATAAGGGTTTTAAGGGAAACAAAAACTAAGAATAATTTCCCTTTGGCAATTCCAGGACTTTTTATATGGGGAGGCCACTAGTCAGTGATTATATTTAATGTAATTATGTATGATAATAACATTGCATACAACTTATGTGATGTCTGTCTCATGGAGGCTCAAAGGACTCAGAGGTCACCCTATATTTGATTTTCTGCAAAAGATCATTGAAAAACAGTAATTCATAAATACCAAATAATTGGAAATTTTAATTTTACCAATAGGGTCTTTTATTAATCTGTAGTTCCCTTCACTTACCTAAGGTCACTTAGATGGGAGGATCGAGTTTCCATGGCATATTGGACTCAGGGCAGGGTCAAGTTTAAATGCCCTCCACTCTGTTGTTTATAGGGTGGAGGTCAACATTTCTTAACGTTAAGGGGAGTCCTTTGTATTTCAGAAGAGAGCCATGCTTCAAATCTCTGGTCAAAAGTAAATAAATAACCAGGTGAAAAAGTCCAAGGTCATAATGACCTCTCATGGAGGTCTGCTGAGTCACAGCCAAGCTGTCCTTTTTAAAGCGATTTTTTTCTTTTAAGTGGCCAGCATTTTCAACAGCCTCGGGATATGGACATATATAAACATATTCGTTTATTTCAATTTTGGCCTACTATAGTCCCCACTACTTTACATAGGATTTTTAAAACTAAGCTTATTTTTGCTTCCCACTCACTCATCTGATAATCCCTTTTCTCCTGTTGCTGTTGGAACCCCTAACAAAACAAAACTTTTCTTCACAGGATGTCATTCTGACAAGTGGCTGCAGTCAGGCTATTGAACTGTGTTTGGCTGTGTTGGCCAACCCAGGGCAAAACATCCTAGTTCCGAGACCTGGCTTCTCTCTCTACAGGACTCTGGCTGAATCTATGGGAATTGAGGTCAAACTCTACAATTTGTTGGTAAATGACTTTTTAATTTTAGATACAAATTAGATAATTTTAGATACAAATGCTCAATTAATACTTCATAAAAATACATGACCATTAGCTTAGCAGAGAAATATCTGAAAAGTCTGAGGCCACAGACACATTTTGTGACTTATATTATACCTTTGAGTGAAGTGAGTAGTCTTCCTACATTTTTCAGAATCATCTTGATCTCAGTGTTTTTTCCCTCCCCAGCCAGAGAAGAATTGGGAAATTGACCTGAAACAATTAGAATCTCTGATTGATGAAAAGACAGTTTGTCTTATTGTCAACAATCCATCAAACCCTTGTGGGTCAGTGTTCAGTAGACGTCATCTCCAGAAAATTTTGGCAGGTAAGTCCAACAGATTTCACTTGACAGGAAAGAAGATGGGGATGGAATTCTTCAGCTGTTTCCTGGAGTGAGAAAGAAGTCCTTCACTGAGTTCCGAGACTAGGATAGAGGTCAGAGGGCTCCAGTGGGGTCCCTAGTGAGTGGTGTGCCACTGGAAAGGTAGAAAGAAGGAGAAAAAGACTTGCCTCTTAATCACTCCCATCATGTGGAAGAAAGGACTTGAAATATCTAGTTAACTAAACAGCAAATTTAGGCTCCGTACCCTGGAAGAATATGAGAAGAATTTGTAGTTCTTGAAGAGGAAGACAAAACCCACAAACATCGAGTGTAAAGTATAAGCCCAGGTAAATATTTAAGTGCTAAGGCAATTCATATTAAAAATGACATCAGCATGTTTCTCTTATTTTCAGTGGCTGCAAGGCAGTGTGTCCCCATCTTAGCTGATGAGATCTATGGAGACATGGTGAGTCTCGGGCAGGATCTAATTATTTCATTCATTCCCTAGAGTCAGGGGTTGTATATATTACTGGGCTGGGACCAGTTTCCTCATTTTAGGCTTTTTTTTTAACCCAGACAAGACACCAGGTTACATGTTTTTGGATAGTTCCCTTTGAAGCTTCTTGAGATCCCAGTCATGCTTCAGGGTAGAAAGAGCCTGTAAATCTGAGGCCCTGTGCTTAATGATATAAGGAAAATTTGGGGAGGCATGGGATTTGGAGGGATGCCAGAAAACATCTGTAAGAAACACCTCTTCTCCTCAGGTGTTTTCAGATTCCAAATTTGAGCCTCTGGCTACCCTCAGCAGCAATGTCCCCATCCTGTCCTGTGGAGGGCTGGCCAAGCGCTGGCTGGTTCCTGGCTGGAGGATGGGCTGGATCCTTATCCATGACCGAAGAGATATTTTTGGCAATGAGGTGAGAATATATATATATTCTAAATATTTATTTATTTGTTTACTTATTACTTGCTTGCTTTATCTCACAGTGGTGGTATAAATGTGAGATTTTTCTTTCTAGGCCCTGTAGTTCTGTGTGCCTGGAAAGACACTGGATAAAGATAGTACTAGTTATTTCTCTCCAGAACTCAGTTTTTCTGTGTTGGTGAGGAAGTTCCATCTACCTCCAATTTTATCACCACACAAAAAGAAGCAACAAGCAGTAATGATCCCTAATACTATTTGTGGACTTACAAGGTACCAGTGCTTTATGTACTTTATTTCAATGTAATTCTCCCAACAACCCTGTGAGGCCAGTATTGGTATTATCTCCATGTTACAGCTGATAAAAATGAACTCAGATAGGTTGTATAATTTTCTCAGAGCCACACAGTCAGTGTGTGGCAGAGCTGGGCTACAAACCCAGGTGGTCTGATTTAAGAATGAAACGAGGCACCACCATGTCTCCAGAGATTGGAAACTAACCCTAATTCTGCCTAGATAGAAGATAACAACAACAACAACAAAACTGAAAATAGACAAAAATAAACACTTTATAGAAAGAATGGTCAGAACAAGAATCTCCACTGCAGGGATGCTTAAGAAAGGCTAAATAATGTGTTTGCCGGGGGGCTTTTAGATCCGAGATGGGCTGGTGAAGCTAAGTCAACGGATCCTGGGCCCCTGCACCCTTGTCCAGGGAGCTCTGAAAAGCATCCTGTGTCGCACCCCTCAAGAGTTCTACCACAACACTCTAAGCTTCCTCAAGGTAAGAGCAGCCTGTAGCCTTCCACTCTGGGAGTCAGGGAATGCCTCCAGGGAAGCCCCGCCATTATGGGGCTTCCAAGCCAGAAGGTGGCATCATTGTCAACATTCATCCATACATTTCTCTAACTTCTGGCAATCCACTCTGCTCCTGGCCTAAAGCTGTGAGTGGGCAGAGTTTTTTTTCTTGTTAACTCCTTATGCCAGCAGAGCAAACCTAGGTTCCCCGCCTTTGATGTGGGCTCTCTTTTTAATGACCCAGTTTTTCTTTAGCTGAAGTTTTTATCCTTGATGTCTCTGCCTCTTCTCATAGTCCAATGCAGATCTCTGCTATGGGGCATTGGCTGCCATCCCTGGACTCCGGCCCATTCGCCCTTCTGGGGCCATGTACCTCATGGTGAGTATGTGGGTCGCAGGTGAGGGAAGCCAGTCTGCAAGGCTCACAGAGACAACCAGATGGGCTCCTGAGCCAGTCAGTTTAAGAACTGCCTTGTTATGAATTGTCCCACTGATGTGGTTTAAACTCAGTGCTAAATAAAAAGAAAGAAAGAAAAAAAAAACCTCTTAAAATGACAACTTTTCAATACAGAGAATTGTTTTATATGCAGATACAGAGATGATATGACACAAATAAGAGGCTTTCCACACTACTGTAGCTATCAACCAGGAGAGATCTGCTTCCCTTGGAGTGTTTGGGGATATATAGGAATGTTATTTGTTTCTAGAAGGACTGAAAGGTGCTATTGGCATCTTGTGCGCCAGCAATGCTGAATATTTTCCAATGGGCAGGGTAGTTCCATGCAATCAAGACTAGCCTGGCCCACAGTACCAATAGTGCCTTTTTTAAAGAACACTAGCATCCTATTTTCAGCTTTCATTTATCAGCATCCAAGAAGGAACACTTCAATAAACTAAAATATTAATATGAATATATCCTCTCTTCCCTATGAAAAACTCCACAAGCTCCTAAGAGCAAGAACTCTTAGTTCTCAGTAGTGGAGTTCCAAGATATTTTTTTACAGCAGTCCCTGCCTTGATTTCTGGCATAGGGAGTGGCCTGTTTTCCCTCCTTATGATCAGTTTGCCTTTCCCTGTTATTGGTATAGGTAGGAATTGAGATGGAACATTTCCCAGAATTTGAGAATGATGTGGAGTTCACAGAGCAGTTAGTTGCCGAGCAATCCGTCCACTGCCTCCCAGCAACGGTGAGTGCTTACATCTCTCAGGTTTCTCTAGAAACTCTCAGTGGTGTATAGTGCCTTGGGAGCTCTCCCTGAGCTGGTCTTTAGCCTTTTCCTCCCCGAACAAAGTGTACAGTTGGCCTTTATATGTGCAGGTTCCGCATCCAAGTATTCAACCAACTAGGGATAGAAAAATATTAGAAGAAAAAACATTCCAGAAAGTGCCCCAAAGCAAAACTTGAATCTGCTGCAACCTGACAACTATGTACATAGCATTTACATTGTATTAGGTATTATAAGTAACCCAGAGATTATTTAAAGTACACAGGAGGAGGTATGTAGGTTATGCAAGTACTATGCCATTTCATATACGGAACCTAAGCATCCTCGGATTTTAGCATTCTCAGCGGTTATGGAACCAACCCCCCTATGGATACTAAGGGACTACTTACTGTATTCTCTTTTGAGAAGATTCTTACTGGTGGGTGTCATGACCTCTATTTAAAATTTGTTTCTTCCTCATCATTATCCCATCTGATTCAGGAAGAAAAATTGTAGTTGGACATTCTAAGTGAGAGGAAATCAAGCTTGTTCCACAAATTCCTTTTAAGATAAATTAACTCAGTTACTGGTTCAGCATCCCAGTGGTGGGAACTGATAGCCCTGGGTAAATGGTATTGCTGCCTCTTGCTGATTAGGGCCCTGGCCATACTAGGGTGGTCTAGTCACTGATTCAACTGCTCTGAGAATAGTATGCTTTTATTTTTGCAGTGCTTTGAATATCCAAATTTCTTCCGAGTGGTAATCACAGTCCCTGAAGTGATGATGCTGGAGGCCTGTAGCCGGATCCAAGAGTTTTGTGAACAGCACTACCATTGTGCTGAAGGGAGCCAGGAGGAATGTGACAAATAGGATGGAGTCCATTCTCCTGAGTATGTGTCCCGTCTGGCTGGGGAAACTGGACTGAGCCCTGCTGCCCCTCCAGGAATCAGGTGCTCCTGCTGGGAAAGGAGCCTCACAAACACCACGTCAAGGGCAGAGAATTGCTCTGGCTTTCCCCAGCTATAGCCGCACACACACACTCTAAGCCCCAGATTTCATCTCACTGTGCTCTGCCGGAGTGACTCACTAATTCATTAATCCATCCCTCTCCTGTTTGATTTCCTCCTTTTATCTTGAGAGTACCAGGTAAACAAAGTTGCCCACGAAACAGCAGGGACAAGAAAATCAAGAGCTTAGGATTCAAGAAACGAAAGATTGAGGGACACACGTGCCCCCAACCATTTCCTCTTATTCTAAGTAAGAACACACTCTCTGTAGTCAGGTTTGAAGCCCAGCTTTTCTGGCTCACTTCAGGTGTACCTCACTGTATGTAACAGTGCTAGAAGGAAAGAAGTTGGGGACACATGTATTTGGTTAATTCTAAACGCATTAAGAAAATTTGCTAATTTGAAGGATGTATTATAGAAACTTGTTGATTTTTTGGTAGAGAATTCTTTTGTGACAAATAATTCAATTGATAGTTTCTAAATATAGATATATGTATATCAGGCTTTCTTAAAATGAAGGCATATCTGTACTAAAAAAAAAGGAGGAATCAGAGGACCTTCCAGAAATGCTGCTGTGTAAGGGCCAGAATTATCCTCACTTGTCAATCATTATTCCTTTTGCTGTAACATTGATACTGATTTATTGATATATATATATTATATTATCTTTTCATATGTTTTCTAAGAAACATTTATATTGACAAGATCTTTTATTTTGCCAAGGGCATAAATTATTGTTTTTCTTTTTTTATTTTAATAAATTTTACTAAGTATTCTCTTCTGTGATGCCATTTTTCTCCTCTGTGGGAAATTTCTATCCCCAGGTGCTGCTTATTGCTCAACCTGGTTGATGTATTACCCACTAGGTTTCATTTATTTCTCTGTCGCCTAGATTCACTAACCACTTACTGGGTAACAAGTTGAATTGGTTCAGCTAACCAAGAGAATGAGGTGTGTCCAAGATCTTTTTTCCATATGAGCTTTTTGTCTGCAAATCCTCTTAGGCACAGTTGCCTACTTTTTTCCCCTCACCATTCCCCTGGAGGAGGGAACCTGAAGTTATCTTACAAGGTTAGGGGAAGGAATGTATCATAACCATCCTGGAGATTCCTTACTAAGGGATATTTTCCTTGTCTAGAATAGGAACTTCAAGTCCCAACCCTGCCAAACACACTCAATTAACTTCCTTTACAAAAATAAACATCAAATGTCCCCCTTCCGATCTAGCTGGACTTTAGCGAAATCAACTAAAATTTACCCTTCAATTTTCTTCAGCAAATCCAAAAGGAATATACAAATGATTGAGATGATGAAAATTTGTTTCCTGTATGCCAACCCTGCCGGCTTTTCGAAAATTCCTGGCTCCTCTTTTCCTGTACTTTCCGCCCCAATTCCCAAGGATGTTTGTCCAGAAATAAACAGGAAAACTTAGTGGTTTACACAAAACGTTTTATCTTCACACATAATGCATAATTCTATCTAGCATTAGGGCATCTAGACAGACGTCTTAAGTTTCCAAATTTCCTTGATATCTACATTTTGGTAAGGGAGTCAAATGAACATTCAAAGATTAAAACACACACACATATTGGACAAATTTCAAGTGATGCAAGAAAAAAAAAACACAAAAACCCCAAAACATTCATGCCAATCCTTCAGCCACCCATTTCTCTCCTGAGGTAATCACAGTAGCAGTTGCTGTCCAGTTCTTTGAGATTATCCTCTGTACACGTAAATGTTTACATGAATTTTTCCTTTTTCTCTTTTTTTCCTTCAAAGTTAACTATTACTTGGTCTTCCCTGGTGGCTCAGATGGTAAACAATCTGCCTGCAATGTGGGAGACCTAGGTTTGATCCCTGGGTTGGGAAGACTCACCTGGAGGAGGGCATGGCAACCCAACTCCAGTATTCTTCTTGCCTGGAGAATCCCTATGGACAGAGGAGCCTGGTGGGCTACAGTCTATGGGGTCACAAAGAGTCAGACACGACTAAGCACAACTTTCTAATTCAGCTTCCTATGGAAATCAAAGGAGGGATAATATTTCTGAGGTGTCCATCACGTCATGGGTGATCCTAGGGAAGAAAAAAAAAAAGGAACCACTGGCCAGGGCTGCTTCCAAACAAGATTAAAATTCTCAAGAGAAAATTTCTAGCCGCCTCACGGATGGCGACAGCAGGACATCAGAGTATCTGAGGACAAAACGAAGGATGCGTTAACAGTTCGGAAACAAGGGCTCGCGGCTGTGAATTCTAACCAGAGCATCGTTTACCCGGTAACTGGCGAGTTATAACGGACCCAATACACAAACCATGCCACTCTAGTCCCTAGCAACCACGAACGCCAGGGTATGGGCTGCGTGGCGGCTTTCGAAGACCGGGGTTGGGGAGTGCAGCGGCTGTTGTGGAGAGCGGGGAAAGAACCCACGCCTGCGCAGGCGCAGATGGCGGGGCGGGGGGCGGGGGGGCGTGCTGCACTGCTCAGGGCGCATGCGCGATCTTGGGGTAGGTGCAGTGCTCTGGAAGCAGACGGTGGCCATATTTGGTCTCTGTTGGTGAGGCGGTTACTTCTCCTTAGTCTTCGGTATTGTTTCCTCTTTAGCCTATTTCCTGACCGCACGCCTTGAGAGAATCCCTTCCTACCCTTCCCCCCCCCCCCCCCGAATCCCTTTCGGGCCCCGTCAGGCGGGAGGCTTCCAGCAAGTGGACAAATCATCCCTAGGTATTGTGAACACCTGTTAACCTATTCCTCGTTTTGGGCAGGTGCCAGTAAGTTCCTTGAGTTGTGAAACGGAAAAAGAAATTTCCAGTAGCTGTTGTCAGTTTTCAAAAGTATTGTCCCTGGAACTTTTTCTCAAATAATCTTGCTTGTCACCGTCCCCAGTACCTGACACACGTGTTTGGATTTCTGCTGAACCAGAAAGATGAATCCTCCGCTGAACTCCACACACAGCACACATTACTGTGCTTGGGGGTCTGAATTTTAAGTACCCCAAAGGTTGAATTATTAAGTTCTTTGGAGAAGAGAATTCCAAGGACATGTTATTCATACTGTTACTTTAAACAGTTTGCAGTTGGGTGTCATGTGGTGACATAGAAACCTCAAATCTGGATTCTCTCTGTGGGTCAGATTATTGCACAGCACCTTTTGTAGAAACGGTCGCTTTCTGATATTCCAGTTGAGGTGTATTATGTAGGAAGGAGGGATGCCAGTTCTGGGAAGAAAAGTCTGTAAACGAGCATGTGGGTCTTAATTTTTGTCAGCGTTTCAGGCATAGAAAATAATTCTTGCTCTTTGAGACATTTACTCGTTTGAAAATCGAAATGCAAAAGTACATTATCCCCTATTTAAAAAATAAAACCACAGGGACTTCTTGCTTTAGCAGCACATGTGCTAAAATGGGAACAATATAGAGAAGATGAGCACAGGACCAGCAATCCGAATTCAACAGCAGATTTGACCAAGTGGAATTTATTCCTGGAATATGAGAATGGTTCAACACATGAACAAAATCAATCAATGAAATAAAGCACAGTAATAGAATGAAGGACAATCAAACCACCATCAACACAATTTTAGAATATCCCCCAATGCCCCTTCTACTCATCTTTTCTGTTATTAAAACTACTGGATTAGGACCACTTCTCATGTGAATTTCTCAGCTTGGGATTCCAGACCATTCAGGTAGGTAGAATGCAATTGAGCGCTAAATCCATGTGAAGGAATGCCTATGGTTCCAGAGTCTCATGGGAGAGGTTTTTTTTCCTTCCAAAGGGAGATTAATTTTTAATTCATCCTTTTGTTCAGGCTTAGCATTTGAAGGGTCCTGATTTCATGCAGAGTTTAAATTCCTAGTCCCTGCTTTACTTGGGCCTAAGGCCTCCTCTCCGCATCTTAAAATCCAAAACTCTTGATTACAGAGATGTGTGCTGGGTTCAGCTGCTCAGTTGTGTCTGATTCTTTATGATCCCACGGACTGTAGCCCACCAGGCTCCTCTGTCCATGGGATTTGTCTGGCAAGAGTACTGGAGTGGGTTGCCATTTCCTCCTCCAGGAAATCTTCCCCACCCAGGGGTCAAACTGGTGTCTCTTGCATTGGAAGGTGGATTCTTTACCACCGAGTCACTTGGGAAGCCTGGTTACTGAGATAGCACCAGCATAACCATACTCTTTTTTAAAACAATAAATATTATTTTTGGCTGCGTTGAGTGCTGTGGCATGCAGGGGCTTCTCTCTTGTTGAGGCAGGCAGACTTCTCTCGTTGCAGGGCACAGGCTCCAGAGCAAGAGAGCTTCAGTATTTGTGGAAAGCAGGCTCAGTAGTTGTGGCATGAGCAGGCTTAGTTCCTGGACCAGGGATCAAACCCTCGTCCCCTGTTTTGGAAGGCAGATTATTAACCAATGGACCTTCAGGGAAGTCCCAACCATGCTCTTTTTTTCTTCTAGTTTTTAGTTCTCTCTTTGTGATCCTTGAGAGGTACCTTTACCCTCATGCAAAATTAGCTCTGAATCTGAAAGTATGTCTTTTAGATTTGATTTAACATATCTAGGTGTTTTGAAGCCCACATATTTATTTTCACGTTATCTGGTTTGTGATATTGTTATAGAAATTCCCATACTTTTTGGTCCCTCCCACCTCATGCTTCCTCCTTCCATTCTTTTCCCCTGGAATTCTTCCATGGCAGATAAAATTCTGTGCCATTCCCAAATTGTTGAGAATATTTCCTTCACCTTTTTTCCTTAAGTGTAACTTGGCTGTCTCCTGAAAGACAGTGCCAGCCTTACAGCCTGTTTGAAATTGGTGTTTTGCTCAGTCTAGAAGTCTCATTTGAAGGGACCCTGATGCTGGGAATGATTGTAGGCAGGAGGAGAGAGAACAACAGAAGATGGTTGGATGGCATCACTGACTCAATGGACGTGCGTTTGAGTAAGCTCCGGGAGTTGGGGATGGACAGGGAAGCCTGGCGTACTGCAGTCCATGGGGTTGCAAAGAGTTGGATACGACTGAGCGACTGAACTGAACTGAGAAGTCTAACATATTGATTGTCCTCCCAGGATCTCTGTTCTCTGAGTCACACAATAATTATCCTTTAACATATAGGCTATAATACAACATTGTAAATCAATTATACTCCAATAAAAATTGAAAAAAATGAAATATAGGCTATATTACTTTACACCCTTTCTGTATATTCTGTTTACTTGGGGCCTTTACATGTGGGAAGTTTCAGTATTTCTGTGGATAATCCAACCAACACCTATTAAGGCCTCCTGCCTATCTCGGACTGGAGGCACTGTTAATCCTACCCCTATTATGGCCACCCACTCCCACAGCCACACCTTTGTTCCTTATGGTGACCTTGAACTAGACTATTTTACTAATCTTAAACCCTGATATATAAGTAACTCCCTACACTTTGCTTGCCCTCCGGATTGATCACAGTTTATACTTAGACATTATTCAACATTCTGATCTCTCCACACTTTTCTCCCAAGTCCATCAACTCCCTGCATTATTGTTATTCTATTCCCCCCCCCCCCCCCCCAGCATTTACCCCTTGGTGCAGTACTCAGCCACCTTCTTGCTAGCCACTTGAACTTCTCAGCTTCCTTAACTTTGTGTAGCATCTGCTGTGGGCAGTCTTTACCAGAAATTAATCTAACCTTGAACCCTCTCCATTTCTATACCCCACTCCCCGCCAAAAAAAAGGTAAATTGGTGCTATTGGTGGATGGTCTCCAGCCTCACTTTGAAAACCCTTTTACTAGTGCTGCTTTAGAAGCCTTCAGTTGAAGATGGCAGAGCACAGAATGGAAGGAGCCCAACTGCCTGAATTACTGCTTAAAGGAGAGGACCATGTCATTGAGGATGTTTACTTTCCCCATACGCTTCACCAGTGAGTAAGTGAAGTTGCTCAGTCATGTCCGACTCTTTGTGACCCCATGGACTGTAGCCTACCAGGCTCCTCCGTCCATGGGATTCTCCACTCAAGAGTACTGGAGTGGGTTGCCATTTCCTTCTCCAGGGGATCTTCCTGACCCAGGGATTGAACCCAGGTCTCCTGCATTCCAGGCAGACAGTTTAACCTCTGAGCCACCAGGGAAGCCCCATGCTTCACCAGGGGCCATACAATACTAGTTTGTCCCAGGATTGTTGATGCTAAATTCAATCACTTAGTTAAAGTGGTGTTACCTAACAGAGCTGTGATGGGGGATTAAATGAAAGACCCAGGGGCCTGGTTCATAAACCTTACTCTTTCCCCATTCCCTGTCACTCTTCACTTTGGGCAGATACACATTCTTGAGTACACTTTCCCACCACAGATGCCTCTTGGTGGGACTGGCAGTTATCACTAACTTGAGATTACTTAAAAAAAATTTTATTATGAAACTTTCAGGGGACTTCCCTGGTGGTCTAATGGCAAAGACCCTATGCAGGGGCAAAGGTTCGATCCCTGGTTGGGGAACTAAGATCCCACATGCTACACGGTGCAACCAAATAAGCAAATACACAAGTGTAAATATAATTTAAAAAAATTCTCCTAAAACACTTTTAGAGTAGTTTAATGAATCTCAGTGTATTCATTAAAAAAAAAAAATCACCATTTTGCCAATAAGTTTTGTAATTACTTTTGAGTTTTATCCTTTGAGCCTGTCTTTTCTTTCCCTAATACACAGGTCCTGAATTCTACAGGGGGCATTTGGGAAAACTTCACTTATGAATTCTCCTTGTTCCATTAGTCTAGCTTGTAGGTAAGTGCTAATGATCAGTACACACTGTTGGAGATAGTAGCACTGGTTCAGCATGTCCAGAATTGCTACATACCTCTCAAACTGTGCACTATAGTCACCTGGGGGTCTTGTGGTGTGACACATTCTATGGCTCTGGAATGAAGTCTGAAATTCTGCATTTCCAAACACACGTCAGGGAAAGAGAAAATGCGTTGAGTTGGGAAGTGTTCTTAGAAGGTGAAATCTTGATATTTGGGAGACAAACAATAAGAAAGAAACATCTGATAAGAAGGAAACAAGCTAAGTAGTGCCCAGAATTTCCTTCCATAGCTTAAATGCTTTGAGTCTTTGCTCCTATCCTCTAGCAATTGCAGAAGTAACTAAGCACAGTGGCCCCCGCTACTACTGGGAAGAAAAGCATGCTTGAATTAAGGACTTAAGAGCCCTGAAAAAAACTGCAGTAAGTTTGATCCAGTTTCTTCTGTACAATTAATTGTCCTAGTGTCTAGTTCAATGACTTGTGTCTAGTTCCACTGAAGCACGGCCCAGACTGTCACGCAGACTTTTCCTTACCTTTTAA
The DNA here is from genome assembly GCF_032405125.1 of Capricornis sumatraensis. Lineage (NCBI taxonomy): Eukaryota > Metazoa > Chordata > Mammalia > Artiodactyla > Bovidae > Capricornis > Capricornis sumatraensis. Next base: position 45,060,667 of record NC_091088.1, read on the forward strand.
AATATTTGTTTCTGTAGGCAGGCAGATGTAGTTAAAGCACAGATGAACCAGTCTGTGGAGGTGTGGCCCCAAAATTTTTAATTCTTTTCAACACCCAGATGATAGAGACTAGGCAGAGTTTGTTATAATCATGAGAAATGAGAGGAGTGGCTGAAAAGTTCCAAAATAATTGCTCATGATTTCATCTTTGATTCTCATGTTGGTGTGGAATTTGGTCAATCAGCCACCACATATTAGGCATCTACTATGTGGACAAACAAGACAGAAATGTCCTAGTGATAAGGGAGACAGAAAATAAACATGCAGCAAACAAATAACTAAGATGATTTCAGGTACTGAGATGTGTACTAAAGAATTGAAACAGATCCTGCTTTTCCTTGTTTCAGTCTTTACCTCCTTTTGTTTTAATTTAAAATTTTTTAAAATTTTATTTTTGGCTGCAAAGCATGTGGGATCTCAGTTCCCTAACCAGGCATTGAAGCCAAATCCCCTGCATTGGACGCTTGGGGTCTTAACCACTGGACTGCCAGAGAAGTCCCTTTACCTCCTTTTTCCCTTTCTTCTTTCTTTCCTCTTTTTTCCCCTTTCTGTCAGTCCTTTCCCTTGAACCTTATTGACATTAGATCTTCAACATGGCTTACAAAGATAGCTCTCAAAAGAATCCTTTGAACTGCTACCAAAGTACTGTCATTTATGAGAAAGAGGCATGAATACCCCAACATACCCCACCCTTTTAAATTGCAATGTTTTGCAGCATTTACAGATAAAGAAAATTGCAACTTGGGACAATACCATAACCATATACCCCTCTCTTCTCCTGCCGTATAAAAACTTCTATTCTGCTTCAGCTCAGGAACTTAACTAATTTTGAGGTGCCACCTGACATGCATCAGCTGAATAGCTGAATTACTTTATTTTTTGTTCCTAAACAGAATATAAAAGAGACCATTTTCAGGGGGAGAGACTGCTTTAATTGGGGTGGTCAGGGATAATGTCTCTGAGGAGAATTCACTTGAATTGAGAGTAAATAATAATAATTTCAGCTTGAGATAATTTGGGGTAGAATGTTCTAAGTAGGAACCATACTTACAAAGTATAGGAAATTTGACAGAAAGAAGAAAACATGGATACAAGTGAGTGAGTGAGGAAAGAAGGGCCATGTGGGTTAGAAACCTAGAGGTTTATGTTTTTTTTTTTTTTAATGGCTTTATTAAGACATAATTCAGGGAATTCCCTGGTGGTCCAGTGGTCAGGATTCTGTGCTTTCATTGCCAAGGGACTGGTCAGGGAACTAGGAACCCAGTGGGCCATGTGGCTGCCCACTCTCACTGCAGGCCCTGTGCTCAGTCACTCAGTCGTGTCTGACTCTTTGTGACCCCATGGACTGTAGCCTTCCAGGCTCGTTTGTCCATGGGGATTCTCCAGGCAAGAATACTGGAGGGGTTTGCCATGCCCTCCTCTAGGGGATCTTCCCAATCCAGGGATCGAACCCAGGTCTCCCACATTGCAGGCGGATTCTTTACCAGCTGAGCCACCAGGGAAGCCCACCTCCAGTCCTACTGAAGTGAAGTGAAAGTCACTCAGTCATGTCTGACTCTTTGTGACCCCATGGTCTATAGCATCCATAGAATTCTCCAGGCCGGAATACTGGAGTGTGTAGCTGTTCCCTTCTCCAGGGGATTTTCCAAACCCAGGGACTGAACCCGGGTCTCCTGCATTGCAGGCAGATTCTTTACCAGCTGAGCCACGAGGGAAGTCTAGTTTATTTTCTGTGTGTATAAATATGCCTATTCTTGCCATTTCATATAAATGGAATAATACAATATATAGTCTTTTGTAAATAACTTTTCACTTAGCATAACATTTGCAAGGTTCATCCATGTTGTAGCATGTATCAGTACTTCATTCCTTTTTTTTGCAGAATAGTATTACATTGTGTAAATATACTACTTGTATTTATTCATTCATCAGTTGAGGAATATCTGGGTTGTTTCCACTTTTTGGCTATTATGACTTATGTTGCTATGAATATTTACATATAAGATTTCATATAAAAGTGTTAGTAATGGTTTTATTTCTTTTGGGCCCGTAACTAGGAGTGAAATTGCTATTTCATGTGGTGACTCTGTGTTTAATGTTTAGAGGAACTGTCAAACATTTATCATCTTTTCATTTCAGCAGTCTTAGTGGATATCTCATTATGTGTGTGTGTGTGTGTGTTTAATATGATTTATTTATTTGGCTGTTCCAGGTCATAGTTGCAGCATGTGGGATCTAATTCCCTGACCAGAAATCAAACCTGGGCCCCCTGTATAGGGAGTACTAAGTCTTAGCCACTGGACCACCAGGAAAATCCCTGGGTTTATTTTACTGTTTTCTTTTTTTTTATAGCATTATTGAGATGTAATTGACATACAGCACTGTATAACTTTTTAAAAAACTGAACTATAGTTGATTTACAGTGTTGTGTTAATTTCAGGTGTACAGAAAAGTGATTCAGTTATACATGCATATTTAAACTAAAGTATTTATCTTTTTATTGTTGAAATGTAACAGTTCTTCATATATTCCAGATACAGTTTCCTTATCAGGTATATGATTTGCACATATTTTCTTCCATTCTATGAGTTGTCTTTACAGTTTTTTTATTAATTTTTTTTTGTTGAAGGATAATTGCTTTACAAAATTTTGTTGTTTTCTGTCAAACCTCAACATGAATCAACCATAGGTATACATATATCCCCTCCCTTTTGAACTTCTCTCCCATCTCCCACCCCATCCCACCCCTCTAGATTGATACAGAGCCCCTCTTTGAGTTTCCTGAGCCATACAGCAAATTCCCACTGGCTGTCTATTTTACATATGGTAATATCAGTTTCCATGTTACTCTTTCCACACTCACCCTCTCCTCCCCTCTTCCCATGTCCATAAGTCTATTCTCTATGTCTGTTTCTCCATTGCTGCCCTGTAAATAAGCTCTTCAGTACCATTTTTCTAGATTCCATATATATGCGTTAGAATACAGTATTTATCTTTCTCTTTCTGACTCACTTCACTCTGTATAATAGGTTTTAGGTCCATCTACCTCATCAGAACTGACTCAAATGTGTTCCTTTTTATGGCTGAGTACTATTCCATTGTGTATATGTACCACAACTTCTTTATCCATTCATCTGTCGATGGACATCTAGGTTGCTTTCATGTTCTAGCTATTGTAAATAGTGCTGCAATGAACAGTGGGATACATGTATCTTTTTCAATTTTGGTTTCCTCAGGGTATATGCCTAGGAGTGGGATTGCTGGGTCATATGGTGGTTTTATTCCTCGTTTTTTAAGGAATCTCCATACTGTCTTCCATAGTGGCTGTATAATTTACATTCCCACCAAGAGTGCAAGAGCGTTCTCTTTTCTCCACACCCTCTCCAGCATTTATTGTTTGTAGACTATTTGATGATGGCCTTTCTGACCGGTGTGAGGTGATATCTCATTGTGGTTTTGATTTGCATTTCTCTAATAATGAGTGATGTTGAGCATCTTTTCATGTGTTTGTTAGCCATCTGTATGTCTTCTTTGGAGAAATGTCTGTTTAGGTCTTTTTCCCACTCTTTGATTGGGTTGTTTGTTTTTCTGCTATTGAGTTGTATGAGCTGCTTCTATATTTTGGAAATTAATCCTTTGTCAGTTGTTTCATTTGCTATTATTTTCTCCCATTCCGAGGGTTGTCTTTTCACCTTGCTTATAGTTTCCTTTGCTGAGCAAAAGCTTTTACGTTTAATCAGGGTCCCACTCGTTTACTTTTGTTTTTATTTCCGTTACTCTGGGAGTTGGGTCATAGAGGATCTTGCTTTGATTTATGTCATTGAATGTTCTGCCTGTGTTTTCCTCTAAGAGTTTTATAGTTTCTGGTCTTACATTTAGGTCTTTAATCCATTTGGAGTTTATCTTTGTGTATGGTGTTAGGAAGTGTTCTAATTTCATTCTTTTACATGTAGCTGTCCGGTTTTCCCAGCACCATTTATTGAAGAGGCTATCTTTGCCCCATTGTATGTTCTTGCCTCCTTTGTCAAAAATAAGGTACCCTTAGGTGCATGGGTCTATTTCTGGGCTTTCTATCTTGTTCCATTGGTCTCTATTTCTGTTTTTGTGCCAGTGCCATACTATCTTGATGACTAGCTTTGTGGTATAATCTGAGGTCAGGAAGGTTGATTCCTCCTGTTCCATTCTTCTTTCTCAAGACTGCTTTGGCTATTTGGGGTCTTTTGTGTTTCCATATGAACTGTGAAATTTTTGTTCTAGTTCTGTGAAAAATGCCATTGGTAATTTGGTTCACATTGACTCTGTAGATTGCACTTGGTAGTATAGTCATTTTCACAATATTGATTCTTCCTACCCAGGAACATGGAATATCTCTCTATCTGTTTATGTCATCTTTGATTTCTTTCATCAGTGTCTTATAATTTTCTGTGTATAGTTCTTTTGTCTCCTTAGGTAAGTTTATTCCTAGATATTTAGTTTTGTTTGTTGCAATGGTGAATGGGGTTGAATCCTTAATTTCTCTTTCTGATTTTTCACTGTTAGAAATAGAAATGCAAGTGATTTCTGTGTAATGATTTTGTATCTTGCAAATTTGCTAAATTCACTGATTAGCTCTAGTAATTTTCTGATACTATCTTTAGGGTTTTCTATGTACAATATCATGTCATCTGCAGACAGTGAGAGCTTTACTACTTCTTTTCCTATCTGAATTCCTTTTTCTTTTTCTTCTCTGATTGCTGTAGCTAGGACTTCCAGAACTATGTTGAATAATAGTGGTGAGAGTGAACACCCTTGTCTTGTTCCTGATCTTAGGGGGAGTGCTTTCAGTTTTTCACCATTGAGAATAATGTTTGCTGTGGGCTTATCATATATGGCCTTTACTATGTTGAGGTAGGTTCCTCCTATGTCCATTTTTTGAAGAATTTTAATCATAAATGGGCGCTGAATTTTGTCAAAGGCCTTTTCTGCATCTATTGAGAGAATCATATGGTTTTTATCTTTTAGTTTGTTAATATGATGTATCACATTGATTGATTTGCATATATTGAAGAATCCTTGCATTCTTGGAATAAACCCAACTTGATCATGGTGTATGAACTTTTTGACGTGTTGCTGAATTCTGTTTGCTAAAGTTCTTTGAGGATTTTTGCAACTATGTTCATCAGTGATATTGGCCTATAGCTTTCTTTTTTTGTGTTGTCTTTGTCTGGTTTTGGTATCAGGATGATGGTGGCCTCATGGAATGAGTTTGGAAGCATCCCTTCCTCTGCAATTTTTGAAAGAGTTTTAGAAGGCTAGGCTTTAGCTCTTCTCTAAATGTTTGATAGAGTTCTTCTGTGAAGCCATCTGGTCCTGGGTGTCAGGACCAGCCCAACAACGAACTGACCTGAGGGAGCGGTCCTGCAGAACAATAAGGAAAAATAAGACTCAGAAATAAAGTGGGGATCAGGGAGCTGATGCCATTCGCAGGCAAAAGCCCAGATCCTAATCCTTGCATGCCCAAGGCTCTGGTTATGGGAACAGTCACTAATGGCTTTCCATCAGTCACATCAGTACTTCATCATCTTGTTTTCAAGATGTATTTCCATGATGTACTTTTTACTGCTCCCAGCCCTTTGCCTGGGGGTGATGAAAAAGTCATTCTTATTTTTCAAAGAGGCCCTGTTAATTATAGTACAGGCCTGTGCATAGCATATTCTTTACAGAGGGCTTTTGTTTTTTGGGAGATTTTTGATCACAGCTTCAATTTCAGTGCTTGTAATTGGGTTGTTCATAATTTCTATTTCTTCCTGATTCAGTCATGGAAGGTTGAACTTTTTTCTAAGAATCTGTCAATTTCTTCCAGGTTATCCATTTTATTGCCATATAGTTGTTCATAATAGTCTCTTATAATCCTTCATATTTCTGCATTGTTGTAACCTCTGCTTTTTCATTCCTAATTTTGTTTTTTTGATTCTTCTTTTTTTCTTGATGAGTCTGGCTAAAGGTTTGTCAATTTTGTTTATATTCTCAAAGAACCAGCTTTTAGTTTTATTAATCTTTACTATTGTTTCTTTCATTTCTTTTTCATTTATTTCTGCTCGAATCTTCATGATTTCTTTCCTTCTACTAATTTTGGGGTTTTTTGTTCTTCTTTTTCCAGTTGTCTTAAGTGTAAAGTTAGGCTGTCTATTCAATGTTTTTCTTGTTTCTTGAGGTAGGATATTGCTGTAAACTTCCCTCTTAGGACTGCTTTTACTGCATCCCATAGGTTTTGAGTTGTGTTTTCATTGTCATTTGTTTCTAGAAATTTTTCGATTTCCCTTTTGAGTTCTTTAGTAACCTGTTGATTATTTGGAAACCTGTTGTTTAATCTCCATGTGTTTGTGTTTCTTACAGTTTTTTTCTTGTAATTGATATCTAGTCTCATAGCGCTGTGGTCAGAGAAGATGCTTGATAGGATTTCAGTTTTATTAAATTTACTGAGGTTTGATTTGTGACCCAAGATGTGGTCTATCCTGGAGAATATTCCATGTGCACTTGAGAAGAGAGTGTATTCTTCTGCATTTGCATGGAATGTCCTGAAGATATCAATGACATCTATCTCATCTAATGTATCATTTAAGACTTATGTTTCTTTATTAATTTTCTGTTTTGATGATCTGTCCACTGGTGTAAGTGGGGTGTTAAAGTCTCCTACTGGTATTGTGTTACTGTCAATTTCTCCTTTTATATTTATTAGTGTTTGTCGTATGTATTGAGGTGCACCTATGTTGGGTGCATAGATATTTACAATTGTTATGTCTTCCTCTTGGATTGATCCCTTGATCATTATGTAGTGTCCTTCTTTATCTCTTGTAATCATCTTTATTTTAAGGTCTATTTTGTCTGTTATGAGGATTGCTATTCCAGCTTTCTTTTGCTTCCCATTTGCATGGAATATAGTTTTCCATCCTCTCACTTTCAGTCTATATGTGTCTTGAGGTCTAATGTGGGTTTCTTGTAGACAGCATATATATGCATCTTGTTTTTGTATCCATTCAGCCAGTCTGTGTCTTTTGGCTGGAGCATATAATCCATTTACATTTAAAGTAATTATTGATATATATATTCCTATTGTAATTTTCTTAATTGTTTGGGGTTGATTTTGTAGATCTTTTTTCTTTTCTTGTATTTCTTGACTATACAAGTCCCTTTAACATTTTTTGTAAAGCTGATTTGGTGGTATTGAATTTTCTTAACTTTTGTTTGTCTGAAAAACTTTTGAAATCTCCATCAGTTATGAATGAAATCCTTGCTGGATACAGTAATCTTGGTTGTAGATTTTTCCCTTTCAGTACTTTAAATATATTCTGCCATCCCCTTCTGGCCTCCAGTTTCTGCTGAAAGATCAGCTGTTAAGCTTATGGGGTTTCCCGTGTATGTTACTTGTTGCTTCTCCCTTGCTGCTTTTAATATTTTTCTTTGTGTTTCATCTTTGTTAGCTTGATTAGTATGTGTCTTGGTGTGTTTCTCCTTGGGTTTATCCTGTATGGGACTCTTTGTGCCTCTTGGACTTGATTGACTATTTCCTTTTCTGTGTTGGGAAATTTTTCAACTATAATCGCTTCAAAATTTTATCATACTCTTTTGTTTTTCTCTTCTTCTTCTGGGACCCCTATTATTCGAGTGTTGGTGTGTTTAATATTGTCCCAGGGGTCTCTGAGACTATCCTCAGTTCTTTTCATTCTTTTTACTTTATTTTGATCTTCAGAAGTTATTTCCACCATTTTATCTTCCAGCTCACTGATTTGTTCTTCTACTTCAGATATTCTGCTGTTGATTCCTTCTAGAGTATTTTTAATTTCAACAATTGTGTTGTTTGCATGTTTATTCTTTAATTCTTCTAGGTCTTTGTTAATTGATTCTTGCATTTTCTCCATTTTACTTTCAAAGTTTTTGATCATCTTTACTATCATTATTCTGAATTCTTTTTCAGGTAGTTTGCCTATTTCCTCTTCATTTATTTGGACTTCTGTGTTTCTGGTTTGTTCCTTCATTTGTGTAGTATTTCTCTGCCTTTTCATTATTTTTTTTTTTAACTTATTATGTTTGAGGTCTCCTTTTCCCAGGCTTCAAGGTTGAATTCTTTCTTCGTTTTGGTTTCTGCCCCCTAAGGTTGGTCCAGTGGTTTGTGTAAACTGAGTTTTGTGCTGAGTTTTTGTGAGATTTGTGCTGAGTTTTTGTTTGTTTGTTTTTCCTCTGATGGGCAAGGCTGAGTGAGATGGTAATCCTGTCTGCTGATGATTGTGTTTGTGTTTTTGTTTTGTTTGTTGTCTAGATGAGGCATGGGGTGCTACTGATTGTTGGGTGATGCCTGGTCTTTTATTCAAGTGGTTTTCTTTGTATGAATTCTGACTATTTGATACCCACTAGGGTTAGTTCTCTGGTAGTCTAGGGTCTTGGAGTCAGTTCTCCCACTCCAAAGGCTCAGGGCTTGATCTCTGGCTTCATCCTCAAAACTCCTGAAGGTCAGTGAGATGGTGAAGTTCAAAGAGGTGAGATGACCAGCCCTGGCCACCCAGATAGCATTAGGCAGAGCCAGGATCTGTTCCGAGTTCAGTGACTCAGCCAAAAGTAAAAACTCTGCCAGCCTTGACTGGGTGCCCGGTGCTGGGGACACAGCAGTGAACGAGACAACCAGAGCACTCTGCCTTGTGAAGGGACTTGCTCACTGACACACATGTAGATGTGAGGTCTCACACTCCTCTTTCAGAATTTCAGCATCAAGACCACTTATGAACAGAGCTGTAACGTGTTAACACTCTCTGAAATACATCCTGATATGCCCAGACAAGACATGGGCCTCTGTCCTGTGGGAGAAGGAATTGGTACCCCCTGACAAATCTGGTGACAAATCTTCCATCAGTGAGGCCTGGCACCTCCTTTTACTCTGTTTTTTCAGTTTTTTGTTGGGATAGTGTCCTTTGAAACACAAGTGTTTAATTTTAATTAAGCTTGACATATCTTTCTTTCTCTAGTTGCATGTGCTTTTAATGTCATACCTAAGAAACCACTGCCTAACCAAAAATCATGAAGACTTGCTTCTATGCTTTCTTCTAAGAGTTTTATGCTCTCAGCTCTGACTTCAAGGCCTATGATCTATTTGAGTTCATTTTTGTTCTGTATGTGGTATGAGGTAGAGGTCCAACTTCATTCTTTTATATATTGATGTCAAATTACCCTAGCACAATTTATTGAAAAATTACTCTTTCCTTGTTGAATGGTCTTCACACTGTTTCAAAGATCATGTCACCGTTTATGTGTAGGGTTTTTAGGGGGCTTTCTATTCCGTTGATCTAGTTGTCTGTCTTCATACCACTACAACATTGTCTTAATTTCTGTAGCTCCAGTAAATTTTGAAATCAGAACTATTGTTTTTTCCTGTGCTATTTTAGCATCAGCTTGTCAATTTATGCAAAAAAAACCAACAACAACCAACCTGGTATTTTGATAGGAGTTACTTTGAATCTGTAAATCAGCTTGGGGAGTATTAACAATACCCTTTTAATAATATTAAGTCTTCTGGTCAATAAGCATAGATATTTTTCCGTTTATTTAGATTTTTAATTCTTTCAATATTTTTATGCTTTTCAATGAATAGATTTTACACCTTTGTTAAATTTATTACTAAGTACTTTATTTCTGATGCTATTGTAAATTAGTTTGATTTTTGAATTTTGCTTTCGGATTGTTCGCTAATGTGTAGGAGTAGATGTGGTATTTGTTTGTTCATTTGTATCCTACAACCTTGCTAAACTCCATTATTAGTTCTAATATTTTTTAAGTGAATTCCTTAGGGTTTTCTCTACATAAGACCATGTTATCTTCAAATAGAGATCATTGTGCTTCTTCCTTTTCAATCTTTTTGGCTTCCTGGTGGCTCAGATGGTAAAAAATCTGCCTGCTATGCAGGAAACACGGGTTTGATCCCTGCGTTGGGAAGATCCCCTGGAGAAGGGAATGGCTACCCACTCCAGTATTTTTGCCTGGGAAATCCTATGGACAGAGGAGCCTGGCAGGATACAGTCCATGGGGTCACAAAGAGTCGGACACAACTGAGTGACTAACACTTATTTTCAATCTCTATATCATTTCTTTCTTGCTCAATTGACCTGGATAGAACTTTCAATATATTATTGAATAAAAGGGTAAGAATGGACATCCTTATCTTGTTCCTGGTCTTGGCGGGGAAAGTATTCATTCCTTCACCATTATGATTAGCTGTGGGTTTTTCACAGATGCTCTTTGATTCAGTTTAAGGACGTTCCTTCTATTTTTAGGTTGCTAACTACTTTTAATCATGAAAGGTTTTCAGATTTTTGTCAAGTGCTTTCTCCCCCCTTGTACCTATTGAGGTGATCAAATGATTATTGTTCTTTATTCTATTAATATGGTGCATTAAATTAATTGATCTCCCAATGTAAAGTGAACCTTGCATTCCTAGGATAATTCCCACTTGGTTTTAGTGTATAATTCTTTTTATATGTTACTGCATTCAGTTGACTAGTATCTGTTGAGGCTTTTGCATCTATATTCATAAGCGATATTGGTATGTAGGGTTTTTTTGTAAACATGTCTTTCTGGTTTTTATATTAGAATAATACTGGCCTCATAGAAAAAAATTGAGAAGTGTTTCCTCCTTTCCTGTATTTTGAAAGAGTTTGAGAACATTCATATTAATTCTTTAAATGTTTTGTGAAATTCACCAGTTGAGCCATCTGGGCTTGGGATTTTCTTTGGTGGAAATTTTAACTTACTAATCCAGTCTCTTGTCTTAGGCTTTTGAGAGTTTCTGTTTCTTGTTCAGTTGATTCTGATAGTTTGTTTGCTCTGTAATTTGTTGGCATATGGTTGTTCATGATATTCTCTTATAAAAACTCCTTCTTTCATTTCTGATTTTAGTGATTTTAGTCTTCTCTCTTCTCAATTAGGCTAGCTAAAACTTTGTCACTTTTGTTGATCTTTTCAAAGAATGAAATTTGGTTTTATTTTCTTCCCCCGTTCCCCATTCTCCATGTCCACAATTTCCACTCTCATTTTTATTGTTTTTTTCTTGCTGCTTTCTCTGAGTTTTGTGTGCTTTCCCTCCACACTCCCTCCCTGTTAATTATGGTGGAGATTTAGTTTATAGATTTGAGTTTTTTTGTGTGTATTGGCATTTATAGCTAAAAATATTCCTCTAGGGATTGTTCTATCTCCATCCTATAAGTTTTGTTTTTTTGTGTCTTCATATTTATTTGTTCTTTTTTGTCCAAACATTTTCTATGTCCCTTATTGGTATTCTCTGTTGGATAGGATATTGTCAACATTAGTTCAGTTCGGTCGCTCAGTCATGTCCGACTCTTTGTGACCCCAGGGACCGCAGCATGCCAGGCCTCCCTATCCATCACCAACTCCCAGAGTTTACCCAAACTCATGTCCATTGAGTCAGTGATGCCATCTGAATGAGAGGGTAACAGGCAGGAAGGCCAGGGGTCTCCAAACGGAGGAAATAGGCTGCAAGTGTTAGACATTTTTATCTCTCTTAAGCGGCAGGAGAAAACAAACTACTGATATTTTTTTCCTTCTATACAAATTTAAAAGGAGGTTTCTCTTAGAATACTGTGTTGCCATAATGACACCTGGTTTCACCTGAAGTTAACTATTCTCAAATATTGAGTTAACCAATGCATTTTTCTTATGGAAATGTTTGTCTTAAGCTATGTTAATGTACTATGCATTTACCCCAGATTCTGTCTTCAAGTCAGTTCTGCCTAATGGCTCAGAACCTACTTGAAAAACCAGTATGTTATACTCAGATACTGTTCCCCTAATCTATGAAAGAGCAACTCCCCAGGTCAGTAGGTGCCCAATATGCTACTGGAGATCACTGGAGAAATAACTCCAGAAAGAATGAAGGGATGAAGCCAAAGCAAAAACAATACCTAGCTGTGGATGTGACCGGTGATACAAGCAAGGTCCAATGCTGTAAAGAGCAATATTGCATAGGAACCTGGAATGTCAGGTCCATGAATCAAGGCAAAGGGGAAGTGGTCAAACAAGAGATGGCAAGAGTGAACATCGACATTCTAGGAATCAGCCAACTAAAATGGACTGGAATGGGTGAATTTAACTCGGATGACCATTTTATCTACTACTGCAGGCAGGAATCCCTCAAAAGAAATAGAGTAGCCATCATGGTCAACAAAAGAGTCCGAAATGCAGTACTTGGATGCAATCTCAAAAATGACAGAATGATCTCTGTTCGTCTCCAAGGCAAACCATTCAATATCACAGTTATCCAAGTCTATGCCCCAACCAGTAACACTGAAGAAGCTGAATTTGAAGGGTTCTATGAAGACCTACAAGACCTTTTAGAACTAACACCCAAAAAAGATGTCCTTTTCATTATAGGGGACTGGAATGCAAAAGTAGGAAGTCAAGAAACACCTGGAGTAACAGGCAAATTTGGCCTTGAAATACAGAATGAAGCAGGGCGAAGACTAATAGAGTTTTGCAAAGAAAATGCACTGGTCATAGCAAACAACCCTCTTCCAACAACACAAGAGAAGACTCTACACATGGACATCACCAGATGGTCAACACCAAAATCAGACTGATTATATTCTTTGCAGCCAAAGATGGAGAAGCTCTATACAGTCAGCAAAAACAAGACCAGGAGCTGACTGTGGCTCAGATCATGAACTCCTTATTGCCAAATTCAGACTCAAATTGAAGAAAGTAGGGAAAACTGCTAGACCATTCAGGTATGACCTAAATCAAATCCCCTATGGTTATACAGTGGAAGTGAGAAATAGATTTAAGGGCCTAGATCTGATAGATAGAGTGCCTAATGAACTATGGAATGAGGTTCGTGACTTTGTACAGGAGACAGGGATCAAGACCATCCCCATGGAAAAGAAATGCAAAAAGGCAAAGTGGCTGTCTGGGGAGGCCTTACAAATAGCTGTGAAAAGAAGAGAGGTGAAAAGCAAAGGAGAAAAGGAAAGATAAGCATCTGAATGCAGAGTTCCAAAGAATAGCAAGAAGAGATAAGAAAGCCTTCTTCAGCGATCAATGCAAAGAAATAGAGGAAAAGAACAGAATGGGAAAGACTAGAGATCTCTTCAAGAAAATTAGACATACCAAGGGAACATTTCATGCAAAGATGGGCTCGATAAAGGACAGAATTGGTCTGGACCTAATAGAAGCAGAAGATATTAAGAAGAGGTGGCAAGAATACACAGAAGAACTGTACAAAAAAGATCTTAACGACCCAGATAACCATGATGGTGTGATCACTTATCTAGAGCCAGACATCTTGGAATGTGAAGTCAAGTGGGCCTTGGAAAGCATCACTACGAACAAAGCTAGTGGGGGTGATGGAATTTCAGTTGAGCTATTTCAAATCCTGGAAGATGATGCTGTGAAAGTGCTGCACTCAATATGCCAGCAAATTTGGAAAACTCAGCAGTGGCCACCAGACTGGAAAACGTCAGTTTTCATTCCAGTTCCAAAGAAAGGCAGTGCCAAAGAATGCTCAAATTACTGCACAATTGCACTCATCTCACATGCGAGTAATGCTCAAAATTCTCCAAGCCAGGCTTCAGCAATACGTGAAGCGTGAACTTCCTGATGTTCAAGCTGGTTTTAGAAAAGGCAGAGGAACCAGAAATCAAATTGCCAACATCTGCTAGATCATGGAAAAAGCAAGAGAGTTCCAGAAAAACATCTACTTCTGCTTTGACTATGCCAAAACCTTTGTCTGTGTGGATCACAATAAACTGTGGAAAATTCTGAAAGAGATGGGAATACCAGACCACCTAACCTGCCTCTTGAGAAGTCTGTATGCAGGTCAGAAAGCAGCAGTTAGAACTGGACATGGAACAACAGACTGGTTCCAAATAGGAAAAGGAGTCCGTCAAGGCTGTATATTGTCACCCTGCTTATTTAACTTCTATGCAGAGTACATCATGAAAAATGCTGGACTGGAAGAAACACAAGCTGGAATCAAGATTGCCGGGAGAAATATCAATCACCTCAGATATGCAGATGACACCACCCTTATGGCAGAAAGTGAAGAGGAACTAAAAAGCCTCTTGATGAAAGTGAAAGAGGAGAGTGAAAAAGTTGGCCTAAAGCTCAACATTCAGAAAACAAAGATCATGGCATCCGGTCCCATCACTTCATGGCAAATAGATGGGGAAACAGTGGAAACAGTGTCAGACTTTATTTTTTGGGGGCTCCAAAATCACTGCAGATGGTGACTGCAGCCATGAAATTAAAAGGTGCTTACTCCTTGGAAGGAAAGTTATGACCATCCTCGATAGCATATTCAAAAGCAGAGACATTACTTTGCCGACTAAGGTCCGTCTAGTCAAGGCTATGTTTTTCCTGTGGTCATGTATGGATGTGAGAGTTGGACTGTGAAGAAGGCTGAGCGCCGAAGAACTGATGCTTTTGAACTGTGGTGTTGGAGAAGACTCTTGAGAGTCCCTTGGACTGCAAGGAGATCCAACCAGTCCATTCTGAAGGAGATCAACCCTGGGATTTCTTTGGAAGGAATGATGCTAAAGCTGAAGCTCCAGTACTTTGGCCACCTCATGCGAAGAGTTGACTCATTGGAAAAGACTCTGATGCTGGGAGGGATTGGGGGCAGGAGGAGTAGGGGACGACCGAGGATGAGATGGCTGGATGGCATCACTGACTCGATGGATGTGAGTCTGAGTGAACTCTGGGAGTTGGTGATGGACAGGGAGGCCTGGCGTGCTGCGATTCATGGGGTCGCATAGAGTTGGACACGACTGAGTGACTGAACTGAACTGAACTGATCTGACAGATTGCTGACAAAGCTGAGCCTTTTCTCTTGATGCCTTGTAACCGCAGCCTGCCAGAAAGTTTAAGAAATCTTCTGAGGCTCGTGAACAAGCTTCTTCTGTCTCAGCACAGAGCAAAATATCATCTACATATTGTAACACCACCACTTCAGAGCTATTAAAATTTTGTAGATCCCGTCACAAACTTTGTCCAAATAAGTGAGGACTGTCACGAAATCCCTGGGCCAAAACTGTCCAGGTTAACTGAGAAGCTGGCTGTGTATGGTCTTCAAAGACAAATAGAAATTGACTTTCTTCCGCCAAAGGCACTGAATAGAAGGCATGTTTCAAATCAATTACTGAGAAATATTTGGCTTGTTCAGGAATTTCAGACAAGAGAGTATAAGGATTAGGCACCATGGGGGTGTAAAGGAACTACAACCTCATTTATTATTCGTAAATCTTGAACTATTCTCCATTTACCATTTGATTTCTTTATATCCAAAATAGGAGTGTTGAATGGACTGTTACAGGGAACTAATAGTCCCTGCTCCTTTAAATTTTTGATGATGAGTTTTAACCCTTCCTTAACCTCAGGTTTCAGTGGATACTGCTTCTTATGTGGAAATAAGTGTGGGTCTTTGATCTTGACAACTACAGGAATAGCATTTTGTGCTTGACCCACAGATTTTCCATCAGCCCATACTCTAGGATTTACATTTTGTTCAACTAAAGGGAGAGAAAGGGAGGGCTCCATATTCATGAAAACAGAGGCATGGACCTTGCTCAGTATATCCCTCCCCGAAAGGGGTGAGGGAGACTCTGGCATGATCAGAAACTTGTGTGAAAATAGCACAGAGTCCCAGTCACAACTTACAGAAAAAATATCTTTTGGCTCGTTCAGACAGTCCCATTACAGAAGCAGATCGGGAAGAAAGTGGGCCAGGGGCTTCAGTAAGCACGGAGTAAGTTGCCCCAGTGTCTAAAAGGAAATCAACAGATTGGCCCCCCATAGTTATTAATATTCGGTGTTCCTCAGGTTAGGATGGGAGCTTGTGTGGGGACCCCTGAGCATCTTCAGTCCTGATTGTCTCGAGAGTCTGACCCCTGAGACCTACGCCCCTGGGGGTAGTCTCTCTTCCAGTGTGGTCCTTTGCAGACTGGACATGGAGCTGGGGGCGGCTTAGATGCCTGAGGGCAGTCCCGCTTGAGGTGCCTCTCCTTTCCAGAATAATAGCAAGCCCATCCCTTTTCTCCTGGGTCCCTCTGGGCATTTTTCTCAGGCTGTTTAAGAATGCTTTTCATAGCTATTGCAAAGGCTTCTGCCTGTTCCTTTGTCTTTCTCTGCCTTTCTTTCTTTTCCTCATATTCCCTACCATAATAGACTGTCTGAGCCAGTTGTAACAGATTATTTAAAGACTGATTTGGTCCATAAAGTGAGGTGAAGCTGCTCAGTCGTGTCCAACTCTTTGTGACCCCATGGACTGTAACCTACCAGGCTCCTCCCTCCATGGGATTCTCCAGGCAAGAGTACTGGAGTGGGTTGCCATTTCCTTCTCCAGGGGATCTTCCCAACCCAGGGATTGAACCCGGGTCTCCCGCATTCCAGGCAGATGCTTTAACCTCTGAGCTACCAAGGAAGCCCATTTTAATAGCTTACGGTGGATATCTGGAGCTGACTGAGTGAGAAATCTATCTTTTAAGATCACTTTTCCCTCGTTTTTTTCAGAACGGGTCTAATTGTAAAACAGTATTATACTTAAGAGACCCTCCAACTGGCCACCGTTCGCCGTCCTCCAGTGGGTACTGCGGCCATGCAGTATCACATAGGAAGACCAGGTGTGTCTTCTTTAGCTCTGGGGATCAAATCTATCCCAGTTTTTCAGGATACAGTTCAAAGGAGTGAGGCTGGAATTGTTAGCTCCCATCTGTAAGAGAGAAAAAAAGCGATCAGTGCCATCTTTCTACTGGAAGCATCCCTCTCTGTTCTAGATGGGGGTTTAGACAGACTTTACCTCAAAAGCTTTTCCTTCCTGGTCAGACTTAGTCTGTCCCTTACTGAGGCAGGCATCATACTCGTCCCTCACGGTTCTACCTCTAAGACGGGGTGGGGATGCAGCAGGGGTAGACCTGATGGCATGCCTGACCGATGTCCAGCTCTTCACCATTAAAACCTTGCTTGCCTCTGATGCCAGCTGGGGTGCAACTGAGAGAGTCATTTCCTAGGCAGGTTGATAAGTCTAGGGGTCCCCAAGGAGAGAGGGGTCTGGAATTCTCAAGGAGGAAGAAAGGACAAACTTTTTTTCCTTCTCTACATTCCTTAGGATTATATAACAATAATGTATTCCGCCTGAGGACAGTCTCTGGATTAAACCTTTAATTCTGTTATCTTAAAATGTAAATTATGGGAGTAGGTCTGGTGAGGTCTTTACAACCTCCAGAGATTCTTTGGATTCATTGGAGAGTATATAACTTCATTGCTAACACTAACAAGGGGGTACTCTTTCTGCCCCCTTCTGATGCCTATGTCAGAAGCTTTCTCTATCTCCTTTATACTTTAATAAAACTTTATTACACAAAAGCTCTGGGTGATCAAGCCTTGTCTCTGGCCCCAGATTGAATTCTCCTCCAGGGGCCAAGAATCCCGGCATCGTGATTCAACAACAACCTTTCACAATCAGAGTAACCTTCTGGAATATCTCCCAGGCTAAACTGCTGGGGGAAACATTTGTCACCTGAGTGCCTGTGCACGACCCTGAGTATATTCCTGACCACAATAAGACCAATACAAACATAATACTGAGATGTTCCTTCCAAGCGTCACCACACCAGTATAAGAAACTCCTCTAGTCCACTACGAGCCAGCGATACCAAAGGAAAAAACGCATTGCAGTTCCAATCTGAGTAACCTTTAACCTTAGAGATGCTCTTGGAGCTAGATCTCCATCTAGCTTCCGAACTTTTGATTCCCAGCGAGGCTAGGCGCTTCCTGACTACCAATCCAAGTTTCGGACCGAAGTCACAGTACACAGTAACAGCATAGATCACAAGTCCCTTGAAAGTCTATGGTCCGAGAGATTAGGTTAGTACTTCTAATTCCCAAGGAGTTATGAAATGGTCAAAGAGACCGAAAAGTTTGACTGAGAAAGGAGAGTTTGGTCCACACACTTTGCCCATTTCTGGTTGGTTCCCGAAGGAGACATTGGGTGCCTCTTGGCATTGGCAGGTCGGTATAAATCCCCGACAGGTTTCTGCCATAAGCTGTATGAGATCACCGTGGAACTGCAGAGCAGGGCTCCTCACTTCCTTCGTGCAGGGCGTTTCATTCATTCACTCAAGCACACCGTAGAGTTAGTAAAGTACAGCAGAAAATGTGTTTGCTCGGAGAACAAAGAACTAGAGCTCCAAGCATGCTTACCTTGTCCTGAGGATCCTGATGAGCCCCCAAGATGAAAGATTGTTGCTGAATGAAAAGACTCCGGGATTCTTGGCCTCTGGAGGAGAAGGATTCAATCTGGGGCCAGAGATGAGGCTTGATTGCTCAGAGCTTTTGTGTAATAAAGTTTTTTTTTTTTAATTTTTATTTTTACTTTATTTTACTTTACAATACTGTATTGGTTTTGCCATACATTGACATGAATCCACCACGGGTGTACATGCGTTCCCAAACATGAACCCCTCTCCCACCTCCCTCCCCATAACATCTCTCTGGGTCATCACCGTTCACCAGCCCCAAGCATGCTGTATCCTGCGTCGGACATAGACTGGAGATTTGATTCTTACATGATAGTATACATGTTACAATGCCATTCTCCCAAATCATCCCACCCTCTCCCTCTCCCTCTGAGTCCAAAAGTCCATTATACACATCTGTGTCTTTTTTGCTGTCTTGCATACAGGGTCATCATTGCCATCTTTCTAAATTCCATATATATGTGTTAGTATACTGTATTGGTGTTTTTCTTTCTGGTTTACTTCACTCTGTATAATCAGCTCCAGTTTCATCCATCTCATTAGAACTGATTCAAATGTATTCTTTTTAATGGCTGAGTAATACTCCATTGTGTATATGTACCACAGCTTTCTTATCCATTCATCTGCTGATGGACATCTAGGTTGCTTCCATGTCCTGGCTATTATAAACAGTGCTGCGATGAACATTGGGGTACATGTGTCTCTTTCAATTCTGGTTTCCTTGGTGTGTATGCCCAGCAGTGGGATTGCTGGGTCATAAGGTAGTTCATTTTTTAAGGAATCTCCACACTGTTCTCCAAAGTGGCTGTACTAGTTTGCATTCCCACCAACAGTGTAGGAGGGTTCCCTTTTCTCCACACCCTCTCCAGCATTTATTGCTTGCAGATTTTTGGATTGCAGACATTCTGACTGGTGTGAAGTGGTACCTCATTGTGGTTTTGATTTGCATTTCTCTAATAATGAGTGATGTTGAGCATCTTTTCATGTGTTTGTTAGCCATCCGTATGTCTTCTTTGGAGAAATGTCTATTTAGTTCTTTGGCCCATTTTTTGATTGGGTCGTTTATTTTTCTGGAATTGAGCTGCAGGAGTTGCTTGTATATTTTTGAGATTAGTTGTTTGTCAGTTGCTTCATTTGCTATTATTTTCTCCCATTCAGAAGGCTGTCTTTTCACCTTGCTTATATTTTCCTTTGTTGTGCAGAAGCTTTTAATTTTAATTAGATCCCATTTGTTTATTTTTGCTTTTATTTCCAGAATTCTGGGAGGTGGATCATAGAGGATCCTGCTGTGATTTATGTCGGAGAGTGTTTTGCCTATATTCTCCTCTAGGAGTTTTATAGTTTCTGGTCTTACATTTAGATCTTTAATCCATTTTGAGTTTATTTTTGTATGTGGTGTTAGAAAGTGATGTAGTTTTATTCTTTTACAAGTGGTTGACCAGTTTTCCCAGCACCACTTGTTAAAGAGATTGTCTTTACTCCATTGTATATTCTTGCCTCCTTTGTCAAAGATAAGGTGTCCATATGTGTGTGGATTTATCTCTGGGCTTTCTATTTTGTTCCATTGATCTATATGTCTGTCTTTATGCCAGTACCATACTGTCTTGATGACTGTGGCTTTGTAGTAGAGTCTGAAGTCAGGCAAGTTGATTCCTCCAGTTCCATTCTTCTTTCTCAAGATTGCTTTGGCTATTCGAGGTTTTTTGTATTTCCATACAAATCTTGAAATTATTTGTTCTAGTTCTGTGAAAAATATGGCTGGTAGCTTGATAGGGATTGCATTGAATTTGTAAATTGCTTTGGGTAGTATACTCATTTTCACTATATTGATTCTTCCGATCCATGAACATGGTATATTTCTCCATTAGCGTCCTCTGATTTCTTTCATCAGTGTTTTTATAGTTTTCTATATATAGGTCTTTAGTTTCTTTAGGTAGATATATTCCTAAGTATTTTATTCTTTTCATTGCAATGGTGAATGGAATTGTTTCCTTAATTTCTTTTTCTACTTTCTCATTATTAGTGTATAGGAATGCAAGGGATTTCTGTGTGTTGATTTTATATCCTGCAACTTTACTATATTCATTGATTAGCTCTAGTAATTTTCTGGTGGAGTCTTTAGGGTTTTCTATGTAGAGGATCATGTCATCTGCAAACAGTGAAAGTTTTACTTCTTCTTTTCCAATTTGGATTCCTTTTATTTCTTTTTCTGCTCTGATTGCTGTGGCCAAAACTTCCAGAACTATGTTGAATAGTAGCGGTGAAAGTGGGCACCCTTGTCTTGTTCCTGACTTTAGGGGAGATGCTTTCAATTTTTCACCATTGAGGATAATGTTTGCTGTGGGTTTGTCATATATAGCTTTTATTATGTTGAGGTATGTTCCTTCTATTCCTGCTTTCTGGAGAGTTTTTATCATAAATGGATGTTGAATTTTGTCAAAGGCCTTCTCTGCATCTATTGAGATAATCATATGGCTTTTATTTTTCAATTTGTTAATGTGGTGAATTACATTGATTGATTTGCAGATATTGAAGAATCCTTGCATCCCTGGGATAAAGCCCACGTGGTCATGGTGTATGATCTTTTTAATGTGTTGTTGGATTCTGATTGCTAGAATTTTGTTGAGGATTTTTGCATCTATGTTCTTCAGTGATATTGGCCTGTAGTTTTCTTTTTTTGTGACATCTTTGTCAGGTTTTGGTATTAGGGGTGATGGTGGCCTCATAGAATGAGTTTGGAAGTTTACCTTCCTCTGCAATTTTCTGGAAGAGTTTGAGTAGGATAGGTGTTAGCTCTTCTCGAAATTTTTGGTAGAATTCAGCTGTGAAGCCGTCTGGACCTGGGCTTTTGTTTGCTGGAAGATTTCTGATTACAGTTTCAATTTCCATGCTTGTGATGGGTCTGTTAAGATTTTCTATTTCTCCCTGGTTCAGTTTTGGAAAGTTGTACTTTTCTAAGAATTTGTCCATTTCTTCCACGTTGTCCATTTTACTGGCATGTAATTGCCGATAGTAGTCTCTTATGATCCTTTGTATTTCTGTGTTGTCTGTTGTGATCTCTCCATTTTCATTTCTAATTTTATTGATTTGATTTTTCTCTCTTTGCTTCTTGATGAGTCTGGCTAATGATTTGTCAATTTTATTTATCCTTTCAAAGAACCAACTTTTGGCTTTGTTGATTTTTGCTATGGTCTCTTTTGTTTCTTTTGCATTTATTTCTGCCCTAATTTTTAAGATTTCTTTCCTTTTACTAACTCTGGGGTTCTCCAATTCTTCCTTTTCTAGTTGCTTTAGGTGTAGAGTTAGGTTATTTATTTGACTTTTTTCTTGTTTCTTGAGGTATGCCTGTATCGCTATGAACTTTCCTCTTAGCACTGCTTTTATAGTGTCCCACAGGTTTTGGGTTGTTGTGTTTTCATTTTCTTTAGTTTCTATGCATATTTTGATTTCTTTTTTGATTTCTTCTGTGATTTGTTGGTTATTCAGAAGTGTGTTGTTCAACCTCCATATGTTGGAATTTTTAATAGTTTTTCTCCTGTAATTGAGATATAATCTTAATGCATTATGGTCAGAAAAGATGCTTGGAATGATTTCGATTTTTTTGAATTTATCAAGTTTAGATTTATGGCCCAGGATGTGATCTATCCTGGAGAATGTTCCATGAGCACTTGAGAAAAAGGTGAAATTCATTGTTTTGGGGTGAAATGTCCTATAGATATCAATTAGGTCTAACTGGTCTAATGTATCATTTAAAGTTTGCATTTCTTTGTTGATTTCCTGTTTAGTTGATCTGTCCATAGGTGTGAGTGCGGTATTAAAGTCTCCCACTATTATTGTGTTATTGTTGATTTCCCCTTTCATACTTGTTAGCATTTGTCTTACATATTGCGATGCTCCTATATTGGGTGCATATATATTTATAATTGTTATATCGTCTTCTTGGATTGATCCTTTGATCATTATGTAGTGTCCATTTTGTCTCTTTTCACAGCCTTTGTTTTAAAGTCTATTTTATTGGATATGAGTATTGCCACTCCTGCTTTCTTTTGGTCTCTATTTGCATGGTATATCTTTTTCCAGCCCTTCACTTTCAGTCTGTATGTGTCCCTTGTTTTGAGGTGGGTCTCTTGTAAGCAGCATATAGAGGGGTCTTGTTTTTGTATCCATTCGGCCAGTCTTTGTCTTTTGGATGGGGCATTCAACCCATTTACGTTTAAGGTAATTATTGATAAGTATGATCCTGTTACCATTTACTTTATTGTTTTGAGTTTGGGTTTATACACCCTTTTTGTGATTCCTGTCTAGAGAATATCCTTTAGAATTTGTTGGAGAGCTGGTTTGGTGGTGCTGAATTCTCTCAGCTTTTGCTTGTCTGTAAAGCTTTTGATTTCTCCTTCGTATTTGAATGAGATCCTTGCTGGGTACAGTAATCTGGGCTGTAGGTATTTTCTTTCATCACTTTAAGTATGTCTTGCCATTCCCTCCTGGCCTGAAGAGTTTCTATTGAAAGATCAGCTGTTATCCTTATGGGAATCCCCTTGTGTGTTATTTGTTGTTTTTCCCTTGCTGCTTTCAATATTTGTTCTTTGTGTTTGATCTTTGTTAATTTGATTAATATGTGTCTTGGGGTGTTTCGCCTTGTGTTTATCCTATTTGGAACTCTCTGTGTTTCTTGGACTTGGGTGATTATTTCCTTCCCCATTTTAGGGAAGTTTTCAACTATTATCTCCTCAAGGATTTTCTCATGGTCTTTCTTTTTGTCTTCTTCTTCTGGGACTCCTATAATTCGAATGTTGGAGCGTTTCATATCGTCCTGGAGGTCTCTGAGATTGTCCTCATTTCTTTTAATTCATTTTTCTTGTTTCCTCTCTGATTCATTTATTTCTACCATTCTATCTTCTATTTCACTAATCCTATCTTCTGCCTCCGTTATTCTGCTATTTGTTGCCTCCAGAGTGTTTCTGATCTCATTTATTGCATTATTCATTATATTTTGACTCTTTTTTATTTCTTCTAGGTCCTTGTTAAACCTTTTTTGCATCTTCTCAATCCTTGTCTCTAGGCTATTTATCTGTGATTCCATTTTGATTTCAAGATTTTGGATCATTTTCACTATCAATATTCGGAATTCTTTCTCAGGTAGATTCCCTACCTCTTCCTCTTTTGTTTGGTTTGGTGGGCAACTCTCCTGTTCCTTTACCTGCTGAGTATTCCTCTGTCTCTTCATCTTGATTATACTGCTGCGTTTGGGGTGGCCTTTTTATATTCTGGTAATTTGTGGAGTTCTCTTTATTATGGAGCTTCCTCACTGTGGGTGGGGTTGTATCAGTGGCTTGTCTAGGTTTCCTGGTTAGGGAGGCTTGTGTTGGAGTTCTGGTGGGTGGAGCTGGGTTTCTTCTCTCTGGAGTGCAGTGGAGTGACCAGTAATGGGTTATGAGACGTCAGATGTTTTGGAGTAACTTTGAGCTGCCTGTATATTGAAGCTCAGGGGTGTGTTCCTGTGTTGCTGGAGAATTTGCGTGGTATGTCTTGTTCTGGAACTTGTTGGTCCTTGGGTGGAGCTTGGTTTCAGTGTAGGTATGGAGGCATTTGATGAACTCCTATTGCTAAATGTTCCCTGAATTCAGGAGTTCTCTGATGTTTTCAGGCTTTGGACTTAAGCCTCCTGCTTCTGGTTTTCAGTTTTATTTTTACAGTAGCCTCTAGACTTCTCCATCTATACAGCACCGATGATAAAACATCTAGGTTAAAGATGAAAAGTTTCTCCACATTGAGGGACACTCAGAGAGGTTCACTGAGTTACAAGGAGAAGAGAAGAGGGAGGGGGTATTTAGAGGTGACTAGAATGAGATGTGGTGAGATCAAAAGAGGAGAGAGCAAGCTAGCCAGTAGTCACTTCCTTGTATGCGTTCCATAGTCTGGACCACTCAGAGGTATTTACGGAGTTATACAGGGAAGAGGAGAGGGAGGAAGTAGACAGAGGTGGCCAGGAGGATAAGAGAGAGGAATGAGAAGGAGAGAGACAAATCCTGCCAGTAACCAGTTCCTTAGGTGTTCTCCACCGTCTGGAACACACAGAGATTCACAGAGTTGGATAGAGAAGAGATGGGGGAGAAAAGAGACAGAGGCCACCTGGTGGAGAAAAAGGAGAGTCCAAAGGAGGAGAGAGTGGTCAAGCCAGTAATCTCGCTCTCAGGTAAAATTGGGTAGTGAAGTTTGGGTTTTTAAATGTACAAAATTGACAACAAAAACCAAAGAGCAAAGATTAAAAATCTAGAGTAGAGATTGGATTTTCAAAAATACAATATTAAAGAAAAGAAGCAGAAGGAAAAAGGAAAAAAGAAAAAAAAAAGCCACAAGAATTATTTGAAAAAAAACACCAATAACCACCCAAAGACTATATATGGTGTTTGCCTTAAAAAAAAAAAAGTCTTTTTTTTTGAATAGTAATAATAGGTTATAGAAATAAAAATTAGAGGAGAAATAGAAGACTTAACTATTAAAACAAAAGTTAGAAAAAGAAAAAAAAAGGAATGATTTTAAAAATAGTAAAAATATATCTGGCCCTTCTCTGATGTTGTGGGCAGTGTGGGGTCACTTCCAAGGCGGTTCCCTCTGTTTAACTTCTTCTTTATGCTGGTTTTTTAGGCTCACTAGTACAGTCGCGCTGTGGGGAGGGGGGATGCTGCAAACAAATAGCGCTGTCATGTGCACACAGTGTCTCAGCCCCGATGGACCTGTCGCTTCTCACGGTGTACAAACCGCTCCGGCTCTACGATGCTCAGCCGGGAACCGTCAGAGGCCGGCCCTAGGCTGCGTGCACTTCCCCGGTCTAAGCCGCTCAGGTTCGGTGCTCAGG
Organism: Capricornis sumatraensis; assembly: GCF_032405125.1. Classification (NCBI taxonomy): domain Eukaryota; kingdom Metazoa; phylum Chordata; class Mammalia; order Artiodactyla; family Bovidae; genus Capricornis; species Capricornis sumatraensis. Next base: position 45,085,852 of record NC_091088.1, read on the forward strand.
TAGCCCTCAGAGGCACAGATTCGGTTGGGACTGCGTTTTGTGTCGTTCCCGGGTCCGTGTAGCTCAGGAGTTTGGCGAGCGCGATCGCTGCGACTTGTCGCCTTTTCTGCCTCTGTTGCTCAGTTTTCTGGGTGGACCGCTGGCGCCCCTTGTGAGGCAGATGGTGACTGTCCAGTACCCCCAGAAGTCTTAGCAAAGAAGCCTGCTTGCAGTTTGGTAAGTGAAGTCTCTCCAGGTCTGCAATTGCCCCTTTCCAGCCCTTACGGCTCTGGCTGCCTATCCCCAGCTGGGGATGGTCTGCAGCCGGCTTTTTCCGTTCCGTCCTTTGTTCTGTGCTCGGTCCTGGCGGTGTCTTATGTTCGAGCTTTTTGCGTGGTAGCTATCCCACAGTCTGGTTTGCTAGCCCAAGTTAGATTGTTCTGGTTGTGCGTGCGGCGTTCCTGCCCGATTCTTACAAAGCACTGCAGCCCGCGCCTCTCGCGCTTCCCTGCCCCGCCCCCACTTCCTAGTGGCGGATGCAGGCGTCTGTGCTGCTTTTCCGCTGGGGGAGTTACTGTTGGGCTTGTAATCTCTTGGTTTTAATTATTTCTTTATTTTTCCCTTCCTGTTATGTTGCCCTCTGTGTTTCCAAGGCTCGCCACAGACTTGGCAGGGAGAGTGTTTCCTGGTGTTTGGAAACCTCTCGTGTTAAAATTCCCTTCCCGGGACAGGCTTCCCTTCCCGGGACGGAGCTCCCTCCCCACCTCCTTTGTCTCCTTTTTCGTCTTTTATATTTTTTCCTACCTGTTTTTGAAGACAATGGTCTGTTTTTCTGGTTGCCTGATGTCCTCTGCCAGCCTACAGAAATTGTTTTGTGGAGTTTGCTCAGCGTTGAAATGTTCTTTTGAGGAATTTGTGAGGGAGAAAGTGGTCTTCCCGTCCTATTCCTCCACCATCTTAGGACCGCCCCCTGTAATAAAGTTTTATTAAAGTATAAAGGAGATAGAGAAAGTTTCTGACATAGGCATTAGAAAGGGGCAGAAAGAGTACCCCTCTGCTAGTCTCCAGCTGGATGTTATACAGTCACTAGCAGTCTGTTAATGAAAGAAAGGAATGTCTTAAAACTCAGAATGGCACCAGGCTCCCCATCCAGAAGATACATTTTAGGATAATCTTGGTACCAGATGATTTATTCCTGGCCATAAAATGATTGACTTGAATCTTGTAGAAGGGCAGATTACCATACAAATAGTTTCATTTACATAGATTAGGGGAACAATATCTGAGTATAACATACTGGTTTGTCAAGTAGTTCTGAGCCATTAGGCAGAACTGACTTGAAGATAGAGTCTGGGGTAAATGCATAGTACATTAACATAGCTTAAGACAAACATTTCCATAAGAAAAATACATTGGTTAACTCAAGGTTTGAGAATAGTTAACTTCAGGTGAAACCAGGTGTCTTTATGGCAACAGTATTTTAAGAGAAACTTCCTTTTAAATTTGTATAGAAGGAAAAAAATATCAGTAGTTTGTTTCCTCCTGCCACTGAAGAGAGATAAAAATGTCTGACACCTGCAGCCTATTTTCTCCGTTTGGAGACCCTGGCCTTCCTGCCTGTTACCCTCTCATAACCATCTCATCCTCTGTCATCCCCTTCTCCTCCTGCCCTCGATATTTCCCAGCATCAGGGTCTTTTCCAGTGAGTCAGCTCTTCGCATCAGGTGGACAAAGTATTGGAGTTTCAGCTTCAACATCAGTCCTTCCAATGAACACTCAGGACCGATTGAAGAATCAAAGCTACTCCATTTTGTAAGGTTCTGGGAAAAGAGCCTTTGGAAATCCCCTGACCTCACCCCACCACCTGCAAACCAATCAGAACCCTTGGCCAGCCCTGGAAATTCGAGTCAAGCCCGGGAAAAGAGAACCAATCAGAACTCCACACCTAACCCTTCACCAGAAGGTGACCAATCAGACCCGGAGACTCCTGTTTTTTGAATTTTTTGCGCGATAATACCCTATGTAAGCAATGTAACCCAGAGTTCAGGGCTCCTCCTTATAGCTGCTGCATCAGTATCGGTGGGAGCCCCAGCTCGAGCTTGGTAATAAAAACTCTCTTGCTTTTGCATCAGATATCGGCTCCCTGGTGGTTATTGGGAGATTTTGCGACTTGGGCATAACACCGATCTCCTTTATACTTTCCTTTAATTCCTCAAATATAATGGCCTTTAATTCTTTGAACATATTTACAATAGGGGGGCTTTGAAATTTTTGTTGAGTTCATCATCTAGGCCCCCACCAAAGCAGTTTCTAGAGTCTACTCTTTGTTTTCTTCTTGTCACGGGTCACACTTCCTGTTTCTTTTCATGTCGCATGATTTTTTTGTTGAAAACTGAACACTGTTACAATAACATATTGTAGCAACTCTGGATTTTGACGCCTCTCTTACCTGGGGCTTATTTTCTTATTTATTTCTTCAATGACTTGGCTGGAATAGTTCACAGAAATCTCTTTTCCCCAGTGTGCAGTCTCTGATGTTACTCCTCAAAGAGTGACGTTTTGACCATGTGCAAAGGCTCTCTGACCACTAGGGATTATATTAGTTTTAGCAGTATTCTGTCTGTTTCCCTGGTCTCCCTGTTAAGCTACTAGTTGATCTGACTTGACTGTAACACTCACAGCCTTAAGTCTCCAGTAGTTGCTAACTCATTACTCTACTGTTTTTGGCAAAGTCTGGGGCATAAATTGTTCCACAGTTTAATATAACTAAAGTCAGGCCCCTTTGTTTACTGCTCTGAGCGCAGAAGGGCTCTTCTTACCTGTCTCTTTCCCCGCTTTACTCTCTTAAACTTCTAGAGAGTAGAAGAGCCTCTACTACCATTTTGTTTGCTGCTACTGGTTTAAAGCATCTTAGCTGCTGCTGCTGCTAAGTCACTTCAGTCATGTCCAACTCTGTGCAGCCCCATAGACAGCAGCCCACCAGGCTCCCCCGTCCCTGGGATTTTCCAGGCAAGAACACTGGAGAGGGTTGCCATTCCTTTTTCCAATGCATGAAAGTGAAAAGGGAAAGTGAAATCGCTCAGTCATGTCCAATTCTTTGCAACTCCATGGACCACTGCCTACCAGGCTCCTCTGTCCATGGGATTTTCCAGGCAAGAGTACTGGAGTGGGTTGCCATTGCCTTCTCCAAGCATCATCTTAGAGACTCCTCTTGACTGTTTACCACCAAAATCTCCATTGTTTTTGACAACATCCCATGTTGTCTTCCCAGTAATTATGTCCTGTTAGGGAGAGCTGCTGAATTCTCTGTTCTTATGGCATTCCTCTCCCCCATCCCCTAAGCAGAATCTCTGTACTATCACATCAGAGCAATGTGGGGGTGGGGACCATGGTCCACTGCTAAATGATAAACCTGTCTTGCTCCACGAGTAGGGCATTGGATGTGCATGGTAGCCCTAGTCTTTTTGGCTTACCCTCCTGCCACAGAACCTTTGAGTGAGTTGGGGTAGTTGGGAGAAGTTGGGACCCAATATTCTCAGCTTTTAGTGGCTAGCTTCCACCCTATGAGTGGGACCTGGGATTTGGAAGGGAGTCCCAGTCCAGGCTCCTGCCTGAAACAGGGGTGATATGCTGGCCACCTGCCCTTCCTTGGGTGGAATCCATTGTTACAGATTAGGAGCTGAGGGGAAAGGGAGCCCTGTCTTCTTTGACCTCCCTGCTTGAAGTAGAACTTCTGTCATAGTGAGCTGAGAGGAGATAGGATCAGAGAGTGGCTCAAATACCATAGACTCTTCCTGTTCTTATCAAGATTTACCAAACTTTCTTGAATAAATGTTTCTTCGTTTTCTGTATACTCTTAAGACAATATCCAGAAATTATAAGTGATTGTTTTTTTAAAAAATGATTTTCACTAGTTAAATGTTTGTTTCAGTGGGGAGATGAGCTTCTCACACTGCCATTCCAGAAGTGTGGTCACTTTAGGAAGTTTTATCTCCCCATCACTTTTTAGTGTGAAAAATTCTAAACAGCAGAGTTGAAAGAATTTTGACAGTGACTACCCATGCTCTCCTTACCAAGATTCTACCATTAACATTTTGTTATAGCTGTTGTATCATATATCTGCCCTATTTGTCTATCAATCACTCTGAGGTATTTTTGGATGCAGTGCAGAGTTACTGACGTCAGTGACTTCTAAATTCTCCACCATGTATATCATTAACTAGAATTTAGTATTTGTTTGCAGTTTTTTCTTGTGAGATTAAATTTTCATACAATGAAGTACATAAATCTTAAGAGTATAATCATTGAGTTTTGATATATTCATGCACCTGTGCAACCCAAACTTCTCTATCCTGATATGAAACATTTCCATCACCCAACAAAGTTCCCTCATGTCTCTTCCCAGTCAGTCACCACCACCTCCCTGCCCCCAGAGGCAACTGCCATTATGAATTTTTTTTTCCTACCATTTATTAGTTTTTTTCCTCGCCTAGAACTGTACACATTAAGACATTATATAGTATGTACAAATTAGGACATTATATATTACATGAACTCTTTCATGTAAAACTTCTTTCATTTAACCTGATGCTTTTGTGAGGCATCTATGTTATGTGTATCAGTAGTTTATTCCTTTTTATTACTGAATAATATTACATGGTATGAATTTGAGAATTTATTTATCCATTCTGCTTTTACAGTCACCTGGGCTATAATTTACTGGAGGACTTTAGGCAGAGAATTGACACTAATTTACTCTTAAGATAGGTCATTCTGGTTAGTAAATTGGAGGCAAACCATGAGGGCAGGCAGGAAGAGACCTGGTAGGGGGTTCTTGCAGCAGTTCAGGTGAGATTTGAGGTTGGTTTGGATGAACATTATCATTGGAGATGATGAGAGGTGACCTGATTCAGGGTATATTTTGGAAGTCAAGCTAATAGGATTTGCTGATGGACAGGATGTAGAAAATGAAAGAAAAGAAAGAATCAAAAGAAAGAAAGAAAGTGAAGTTGCTCAGTCGTGTCTGACTCTTTGTAACCCCATGAACTGTAGCCTACCAGGTTCCTCTGTCCATGGGATTCTCCAGGCAATAGTACTGGAGTGGATTGCCATTCCCTTCTCCAGGGGATCTTCCTGACCCAGGGATTGAACCCGGGTCTCCCGCATTGTAGACAGATGCTTTACCGTCTGAGCCACCAGGGAAGTCCAAAAGAGGACTCTATTCCCCCAAGGCATTACTAAAACCAAACTTTGCCATTGTGATGGTGGAGAAGCAATAAAAAAAGGAGCCATGAACTTTCTGCTTAGAGATTTGGCTAAAAAACAGTTGGAAGGTAATCACTAAGCAAGTATTTGCCAAATGTTTCCAGGGGCAATTGATTAGTTCATATGCTACATTCTTTGAACACATGCAGCTCGTTAGACAACCAGCATAATTTTCAGCTTCTCTTCCTATGATAATATCACTATTAGAAATACAAGTCAACTTAATTTTTGAACCTCTGTTTCATCCACTCTGCCACCTGCCACCTCACTTGACCTAACACTTCAGAGCTGTTGACTTTAAGATTCAACTTCCCTTATTTCTCTCTGACAGGAAACTCTTTAAATGTTGGTTATTTCTTATCTGAATCTTTAAATATGTCACTGTGTTTCATGATTGGCCTTTTAAAAAGTATTACGTAAAGAATGATCCCTTTACATGTAATGAGGCTGAGATCAAGGTTTCATTAAATAAACAAGTATTTATTTATTGAGTGCCTTCTAGATGCTGGGAACTGTACTAGACCTTGATTATATCATGGTGAATAAGATAGACCTTACCCTAAAAGAGCTCAAATTGGGAGGTTTTATTACAATGTGATAAATACTGTAATAGAAAGAAAGCCTGTAAAAGTTGCATTCAGAGGATTAAGGTTCAAGCAGGAAAACTTCCAGAGGATTTATTTCAGTAGAGGACTGAGGTATTTAAAAAAAAAAAAAAAAAAAAAGAGCCAGAGAAGTTGAAGGTGGAACAGAACAGGGTATTCCAGGTGGGAGAGGCAGCATGATTTAAACATGTATGTGGTACACTAGTAGAACTTCAAATATGAGATGGGGGAAGTCAAGTCTAAGAGGGGGTTATTAGAGAGGGATGTGAGGGGACAGATCACGAAGGCTTCCTAAACTCTGCTACGGAATCTGGACTTTCTGAGTTTTCAATAACAGTGTAGTTATTGGATTGATAGGTGCAGCATTGGAGTCAGGAAGACCAGTCAGTGGTTCAGGAAGGAGATGATGGTGGCATGAACAAAGTGGAGAAGCTTCGGCAGGGAGGAGATGTACATGAACTTAAGACATGTTGATGAGGTAGCATTGATCAGCAAAAGTAAAGGGCAAAGTCCAGGTTTTTGATATGGTAGCAGGTTGAAAATGGGGGAGGGAGACCCAGGAGAGATGATATGTGCCATGATTGAAGGTGGAAGGGAAACTCATGAACACAGTGTTTGGACATGTTGAGCCTGAGGTGTCTTCTGAGATGTTCAAGAAATGTTGGATTGGTGGTTGGACTTACACTTATAGAACTCAGAGAAGTCTCTGCTGGAGAATATACATTTGTGGGTCGTCTCTATGTAGGTGGTTTTTAAAATTGTGGGTATGGTTGAGATAGTCTAAAGAGAAAGCATACAGTGAAGAGAGAAGAGGATCTGTGCTGAGTCCATGTTAAGTAACTGCAACATTTAACAGCTAGACAGAAGAGAAAAATTCTACGAAAAACTGAGAAGGGGCCAGAGGAAAACCAGCATAGTATTTCAAGGAGATATATATTTCAGAGTTCCAAAGAATAGCAAGGAGACATTAGAAAGCCTTCCTAAGTGATCAATGCAAAACAATAGAGGAAAACGATAGAATGGGAAAGACTAGAGATCTCTTCAAGAAAATTAGACATACAAGGGAACATTTCATGCAAAGATGGACTCAATAAAGGACAGAAATGGTATGGACGTAACAGAAGCAGAAGATATTAAGAAGAGGTGGCAAGAATACACAGAAAAACTATACAAAAAAGATCTTAATGACCCAGATAACCACAATGGTGTGATCACTCACCTCAGTTCAGTTCAGTTCAGTTGCTCAGTTGTGTCTGACTCTTTGCAACCCCATGAATCATAGCACGCCAGGCCTCCCTGTCCATCACCAACACCCAGAGTTCACTCAAACTCACATCCATCGAGTCAGTGATGCCATCCAGCCATCTCATTGTCTGTCGTCCCCTTCTCCTCCTGCCCCCAATCCCTCCCAGCATCAGAGTCTTTTCCAATGAGTCAACTCTTCTCATAGGTGGCCAAAGTACTGGAGTTTCAGCTTTAGCATCATTCCTTCCAAAGAACACCCAGGGCTGATCTCCTTTAGAACGGACTCACCTAGAGCGAGACATCCTGGAGTGTGAAGTCAAGGGGGCCTTAGGAAGTATCACTATGAACAAAGCTAGTAGAGGTGATAGGACTACAGCTGAGCTGTTTCAAATCCTAAAAGATGATGCTGTGAAACTGCTGCGTTCAATATGCTAGCAAATTTGGAAAACTCAGCAGTGACCACAGGACTGGAAAAGGTCAGTTTTCATTCCAATCCCAAAGAAAGGCAATGCCAAAGAATGTTCAAACTACCACACAATTGCAGTCATCTCACACACTAGCAAAATGATGCTCAAAATTTTCCAAGCTAGGCTTCAACAGTACATGACCTGAGAACTTCCAGATGTTCAAGCTGGGTTTAGAAAAGGCAAAGAAACCAGAGATCAAATTACCAACATCCATTGGATCATAGAAAAAGCAAGAGCATTCCAGAAAAACATCTACCTCTGCTTTACTGTTAAAGAATCTGCCTGCAATATGGGAGACCTGGGTTCGATTTCTGGGTTGGGAAGATACCCTGGAGAAGGGAAAAGTTACCCACTCCAGTATCCTGGCCTGGAAAATTTCATGGACTGTATTGTCCATGAGGTCGCAAAGAGTCAGACACAACTGAACAACTTTGATTTTCACTTTTTCTGCTTTATTGACTATGCCAAAGCCTTTGACTGTGTGGATCACAACAAACTGTGGAAAATTCTTCAAGAGATGGGAATACCAGACCACCTTACCTGCCTCCTAAGAATTCTGTATGCAGGTCAAGAAAAACAGTTAGAACCTGACATGGAACAATGGACTGGTTCTAAAGCAGGAAAGGAGTATGTCAAGGCTGTATATTGTCACCCTGGTTATTTAACTTATATGCTGAGTTTATCATGTGAAATGCCAGGCTGGATGAAGCACAAGCTGGAATCAAGATTGCTGGGAGAAATATCAATAACCTCAGATATGTAGATGACTCCATCCTTATGGCAGAAAGCTAAGAAGAGCTGAAGAGACTCTTGATGAAAGTGAAAGAGGAGAGTGAAAATGCTAGCTTAAAACTCAACATTCAATAAACAAGGATCATGGCATCTGGTCCTGTCACTTTATGGCAAATAGATGGGGGAAACAATGGAAACAGTGTCAGACTTTATTTTCTTGGGCTCCAAAGTCACTGCAGATGGTGAGTATAGCCATGAAATTAAAAGACACTTGCTCCTCGGAAGAAAGGCTATGACCAATCTAGACAGCATACTAAAAAGCAGAGACATTACTTTGCCAACAAAGGTCCATCTAGTCAAAGCTATGGTTTTTCCAGTAGTCATGTATGGATGTGAGAGTTGAAAGCTGAGCACCAAAGAATTGATGCTTTTGAACTGTGGTGCTGGAGAAGACTCTTGAGAGTCCCCTGGACTTCAGGAAGATCAAACCAGTCAATCCCAAAGGAAATTAGTCCTGAATATTCATTGGAAGGAGTGATGCTGAAACTGTAGCTCCTATACTTTGGCCACCTGATGAGAAGAACTGATTCACTGGGAAAGACCCTGATGCTGGGAAAGATTGAAGGCAGGAGGAGAAGGGGACGACAGAGGATGACATGGTTGGATGGCATCAGTGACTGAATGGACATGAGTTTGAGCAAGCTCCAGGAGTTGGTGATGGACAGAGAAGCCTGGCATGCTGCAGTCCTTGGGGTTGTAAAGAGTTGGACTTGACTGAACGACTGAGCTGACTGATTTCAAGCAAAGTAAAAGTGAAAGTCCCTCAGTCACATCCGACTCTTTGCGACCCTAGGGACTATGCAGCCCATGGAATTCCCCAGGTTAGAATATTGGAGAAGGTAGCCTTTCCCTTCTCCAGGGGATGAAATGCTTAATAAAGTCAATTGTTGCTGAGAGTTCAAATCAAATGAAAATTAGGAAGTGTTCGTAGGGTTGAGTGAGCAACACGGAATTTAATTTTTGTTGTTAGAGCTGTTTAGAGAAGGAGCAAAAATCCAGATTGAAGTGAGTTGAGGAGGAAGTAGAAGGTAAGAAAATAAAGCCAATGAATGCAGATAATTCTTTAGAGAAGTTTGGCTGTGAATGTGCTGAGAGAGTGGTCAGTGTTTGGTTAAGGATGTGGGAATGGGGGAGAGTTTTTCCCAGATGGTAGAGACTTGAGTAAGTTAAAAGCCAGAGAGAAGGATTCAGTTGAAGAGAAGCTGAGTTCAGAAGAGAGGCAGTGAATAATAAAAAATATATAGTTCTTAAAAAGGTGAGAAGGGGCTGAAATACAAAACTGTGATGGTCTTAACAGGAGATAGACTAACATCTATATTGTAACCCAAGATAAGAAGGAAGACAGAATGCTAAGGGAGGTTTGGTTATTTGTACAGAGTGGTTGAGACATCGGTATCTGATGGTTTTTCTTTCTCTTGGGAAGGAGGGGAAGGCATGTGGTCAGAAGGTGGTTGTGAAAAGTTCTTCTGGAGAGGAGGGAAAGGGTTGCAAGGTTGCAAGTGAGTGTTGAAGTGACCATAAACTGATGGAGGTGATTCTAATTCTTTGTGAACTAAGCTGTGATTTTCTCCATTCAGCTTTTGCCTGCTTGGGCTTGGCAGGAGGCAAGTTGAAGCCAGAGTGTTGGGGCCATCCAGAGTTATGGTGGCTGAAGACAATTCAGCATTTCTCTAACTGCTCTTTCTCAAAATATTACCCCGACAGATGTTAACAGGAGAAAACTTCCTTGGTCAAAGAAGTTTGGGAGAACTGCTGTATACTCCAATCCCTTCTTAATATGCATAATAACATATTTGAAGCTCTGAGGGTCTCACATTTGAATACTCAGTTAAATTTAGTGTAGTCAACTTTTTCAAGCTTATTTGCGTCTCGAGTGGCGTGTGTGTATTGCATCTGCTAAGGTCTTACAGTTTGGTTTAGGTTGGGTCATTCACCTCACTGCCATGTAAAATGGTAGGAACTTTTCTTTTCATTCAGCATGTTTAAATGATCTGCAGTTAGCCATTTAGATTCACATTGATATAGGGTAGAGCAATAGCTACTGTTTTCTGAAACGCTCCTCGTTCTTTATGAACCTATTTCATGTGCCTGTTCCATTGGTTACCAACTCTTGTTATAAACTTAAAAAACAAACAGACCGTAAACTGGCTTCCTTATTGTTCTTCCAGGACCATAAGAAGTCGGTGTGAGAACTGGCAAGGAAAGCTGGACCATCCCAAATGATTAGGATTAGGGCTGGCAGGGAGGACAACAGCCAGAGTTATTTGTATTATTATTTTACTACTCAGTTCAGTTCAGTTCAGTCACTCAGTTGTGTCCAACTCTTTGCGACCCCATGAATCGCAGCATGCCAGGCCTCCCTGTCCATCACCAACTCCCGGAGTTCACTCAAACTCACGTCCATCGAGTCAGTGATGCCATCCAGCCATCTCATCCTCTGTCATCCCCTTCTCCTCCTGCCCCCAATCCCTCCCAGCATCAGAGTCTTTTCTAATGAGTCAACTCTTCGCATGAGGTGGCCAAAGTACTGGAGTTTCAGCTTTAGCATCATTCCTTCCAAAGAAATCCCAGGGCTGATCTCCTTCAGAATGGACTGGTTGGATCTCCTTGCAGTCCAAGGGACTCTCAAGAGTCTTCTCCAACACCACAGTTCAAAAGCATTAATTCTTCGGCGCTCAGCCTTCTTCACAGTCCGACTCTCACATCCATACATGACCACAGGAAAAACCATAGCCTTGACTAGATGGACCTTAGTCGGCAAAGTAATGTCTCTGCTTTTGAATATGCTATCTAGGTTGGTCATAACTTTTCTTCCAAGGAGTAAGTGTCTTTTAATTTCATGGCTTCAGTCACCATCTGCAGTGATTTTGGAGCCCCCCAAAATAAAGTCTGACACTTGTTTCCACTGTTTCCCCATCTATTTCCCATGAAGTGATGGGACCGGATGCCATGATCTTCGTTTTCTGAATGTTGAGCTTGAAGCCAACTTTTTCACTCTCCACTTTCACTTTCTTCAAGAGGCTTTTTAGTTCTTCTTCACTTTCTGCCATAAGGGTGGTGTCATCTGCATATCTGAGGTGATTGATATTTCTCCCGGCAATCTTGAGTCCAGCTTGTGTTTCTTCCAGTCCAGCGTTTCTCATGATGTACTCTGCATATAAGTTAAATAAGCAGGGTGACTACTGCTAACCAAAATTTTCATGGTCTTTTCAGTTTACAAATTGTTCTCATATGTGTTATTTTTGAAAACCATATTCAGTCATTATTGAGCAAGGTACAGCTATCATTGGTGAGCATAAGGAACATAGTTTGGGGAGATGACAAATGAAAAGATATGATGAGGAAATAAAGAGAGGAGCTACATGGAATGGAGCTTAAAAAATATTGGGACAGTGGTCTAAAGCATGCATTCTCAGTGAAGGTCAAAATTACCATGGGTATAAAAAGTGTTTTAGGGGAGGCAGAAAAATGAGTAAATATTACGGTGCTTTGGACCCTCCAAAGGGCCACCATAAAAAAACAGACATGCCATGTGTTAGTTGTATTAACATTTCATGGTGGGGGTGGCAATTAGGGGGAAAAACATCTCAGAAGGCTTGTTGGTTGGGGGTGGTGATGGTGGTAGTGATGAGGTATTGTGGTTTAAATTCTGTGGTGCCTATGGAACTTTTTGAGAACTGTCAGTGTGTCTTCTCTTCCCAGACATGTTAGACAGTTCATTTGTCTAGCACAGAGTCTGCATCTGGCTTCATTCGTCTGCCCGTCTTGCCCAAGGCCCTATGTAACCTTATTTTGTACCTTTAAACTCTCCTCTTCAAGCCACAGCTAACTGAATTAGGGTGGACATGAGTGAAGATCAGTTAAGGCATAGATTGGCCTGTGAACGACTGGCTGGTCTCGGGAAGCCTGGCTGCGGTCACTTCCTCGTGTCCGACTTCTGTGGTGCTATTCTTGTTGTTATAGTGTGTCTACCACTTTCCCCTTTGAGATAACTTGAGTGGGTCTCAAATGGGCCCAGGTTATAGCATCACTGCAGTCATAACACTTGGCCTGCTGGTGTCCCATTTGAGTGAGACTGAATGTAATTGAATGAAGGTGGAAGAGAAATTTATTTGAATCTTCATCTCTTTGTCCTTCGCATATTAATCATGTATTAGTTAAGGGAGGGCTTTCCTGTACATTTTAGGTTTAGCAGTATTCCAGGCCCTTCCCCACTAGGTGCCAGAAATGCCCCCTCTGCAAAGTGTGACAACCAGAAGTGTCTCTGGATGTTGCCACATGTCCCTTGTGAGGCAGAGTCACCTCTGGTTGAGAACTACTGATACTGAGAAACTAGAAAGTCAGAAAATTATCAATTTCCTAATGGTATCATGATCAGAAATGCCTTAAATAAAGGGTTTGTGATCTGCTGTTAAACTTCACCTCAATAAGGATGTTACCAGAAATGATGGAAGACAATCCTTAAGAGCTGAGACCAGTGTTGTTACCAACATATTCACAGCTAGCAGTAATGAGCACCAGATGCTTTCTAAGCAGGTTCTGTGTATCAACTCATTTAGCTATCCTGGCAACTCCAAGGAGTCGGTACTGCTATTATTATACCCACCCTACAGTTAAGGGAACTGAGACATGAGATGTTGAGAGACTTGCTGAGGTCACCCAGCTGGTAACAGCGGAGTCACCCTGACAGCCCAGTTCTAGAGCCCACACGTTTCTGAGCACATAACCTCTTGGTCATACTGTTCTTTCTGTAACATCTGTACTTCTTTATCCTCCACAACACTCAGCGTACTACCAAGCATATAACAGGTTCTCACTGGACCCTGGTGGATCCTGTCCATATTGACATTGGCATTTACTGGGGCACTTTGTCCCAGATCTCCACAAATGCCTCTGCTCAAATAACACTTTCTCAGCAAAGATATTCCTTATTGCCCTTTTTAAAACATTACTCTCCCTCACCTCCCAAACACTTACCCAGCTTTATTCTTCCCCACAGTACTTATCACCATCTGACATGTATTTATTGTTTATTCCTCCACTCCCCAACAGACTGAAATAGAAGCTGCATGAAAGGAGGGGCTTTGCCTATGGGGTTTGCTGCTATATCCACAGCACCTTGAACATTCCTTGGCATGCCCATCAAATGTATGAGATGAATGAAGAAATCCTTTAACTTAATCCTATATCCAATATCATTGCTTTGATTATCTGTCCTTACTTTTTCCTCAGTACTGCTTTTAGAAAATAATCTTTCTCTGAATGAACAGGAACATTTATGCAGGAGAGGGGCCTAGCCCTTAATAGAAATGCCAGGGTATTGGGGATCCCCCACTAACATGGACCAGACATATTCTGGTGGCCTATGTCACATATGTTTATTTTTAATTTTGCTTTGCTGGTCTGTGAAAGTAATTCAATAGAGTTATTACAATATGCATACTCAGAGAAATTAACTTATGTTTTGCTTTATATTTACATAGAACAATTATAAGCTATTTTTAAAAGAAAGATGTTATATACTATTCAGTGACAGATTTTGCACAAAAATCTGATTCTACCTTCTTATTTCTCCCTATAACTTCTATTCATAAGCTGAAAAGAATATAATTTTAATTAAAAGTAATTTAAAAACTTAGCAATTGCTCTCATTATATAGAAAATGTAGCCACAGAGAAACATGGTTAACACCACTTTGTTTTCAAGCTAACCTTTTCTCACCCTCCAAACACATATTTAGAATTTTGGGGCTCCCTTCTCTCCCCAAAGTGGTGGGCTTAGGGCACTTTCCCAGTATGTCTTTTTATAAAAATCATCAATCGCTTTCCTGCAATTAGGCATTTCAGGCCATTATGTTTCTCTAGACAGGAAATAGCTCATTCCCCAAGCCTGATTGCTGCTGCTGCTGCTGCTAAGTCGCTTCAGTTGTGTCCGACTCTTTGCGACCCCATAGATGGCAGCCCACCAGGCTCCGCCATCCCTGGGATTCTCCAGGCAAGAACACTGGAGTGGGTTGCCATTTCCTTCTCCAATGCATGAAAAGTGAAAGTGAGGTCGCTCAGTTGTGTCTGACTCTTCGCGACGCCATGGACTGCAGCCCACCAGGCTTCTCCGTCCATGGGAGTTTCCAGGCAAGAGTACTGGAATGGGGTGCCATTGCCTTCTCCGAAGCCTGATTACTAGCCCTAAGAAATTTAGATCAAATTCAACCCTAATCTGTGTTCAAACTCATTCTTGGATCCCATGCAGCTCAAATAGGCTTGGCAAGCAAACAAATACCTCCCTGTTTGGCGGGGGTGGAGGGCTGGAACAGATGCCTCCAGAGTAGTAAGGCTGTTCTGTAGAACACAGTCCTCTGAACTCATCATGGGTTCTCAGCTTCCCAAATTTCCCATGTCCCATAATTGATTGTACTGCCGCTGGCACCCCTGAACTCCAGTGCCAGCTTCCTGAACACTTCAGTAGGAGACATTGCATTGTTCTCTAAATATTGCTCAGCACTGGGTCACAGTTTTAGAGGTAATATAGTGTGATTTTATACTATACATTCTTACATAAGAATGCCATTACAGTATTATATTCTCCAAACTTTTTTGGGGGGTTGCAGTTTGAGGTTAAGAATATGATACTGCAAACAAATAGAAATTAATTTAGACCAGAGGTATCTGATAGAACTTTTACAGTGATGGAAATGACCTATATCTGTGGTGTCCAATACAGTAGCCATTAGCCACACGTTGCTGTTTAGTACTTGAAACATGGCTAATGGAACTGAGGAACTGAATTTCTTTTTAATTTTAACTTATTTAAATCTAAATGGCCACCAGTGGCTCCTGTATAGAAGTGGTCCTCAACCTTTTTGGCACCAGGGATTTTGGCACCAATTTCATGGAAGACAATTTCATGGACTGGGGTGGGGGTGCATGGTTTTGGGATGAGTCAAGTGCATTACATTTATTGTGCTCTTTATTTCTAATCAAATGCTACTGCTGATCTGATAGGATGTACCAGTCTGTGGCCTGGAGGTTGGGAACCTCTGCTATATAGGGTCATGTATAAGAATGTCCTTCAAGAAGATGGACCTCATCTGACATCAGGACTTGGAATATAGGAAATTTAAAACTATTTTAAAGTAGATCCTAATTTTAAATAAGATCCTGAGATTTCACTCTGTCCTTGTCTAGAGATGGGGTGACTCTTTCGGAGATGGAAAAGCAAACTGCTCTGTACTCTGGCATTCCATAGAGATGGTTCCTAAGGAAGTTGCTAACTTTAAGACAGAGGTAGAGGCTGGAATTTCAGAGGGAAAATCAGAGATGGTTGTCTATCACTATCTCTTCCTCTCACTGACCATCTTCACTCTGTTTCCACCATCACCTGCTGCCGTGGCCTTATTTTCAACGTTGGGGGAATTTTTATAGTTTTGAAAGGTTTGTAGTGGCAAGAAGCACATGCCTGAGAGATTCCAGGCTCTTGAGGAGGGTCTAGAGTGGCATGGGTTTAGATATTAGAATAAATTCACTCATTTAAAACCCATATAAATTAACTTCAAAGACCCAGATGGCAAAGGTATCTACTCAAGCATCTCAGGGGTGGCACAACCCAGGAGCAAAATGGAGTGGGAAAATTTCCATCTGACGTGGAGGGAGCTTCATGAAGTGAGGACCATGCCGAAAGTGGGCATGGGAACAAAAGGAACAGTGAAATGATGGTACCTCTCAGATGTGAACAAAGAGAAATGTTTATAGAGTCAGGACTTCAGACACAGAGTTTCAGACACACAGGGACCTTCTTCCTATTCCTTCCAACCTAAGGATAGCACCTGTGTCATGAGTAAGTGCTTAGATACTCGGCAGGCACTGGAGAAGTCCATCTGTCTTGGAGCAAGAAGGCAAAGAGTGCTGCTGCCCAGGGCAGGGGATACCACTGTCAGACGGGCTGTGGAAGAGTTAGAGTCATGTGATAAACATACAGAATCCCAGCTTCTTCAGTAGATCCGAAGTTGGACATGACAAAACACATCTTTAACAAGTGATTCTGATACACAACTAGATGTGAGGAATCCTGCAAAGACTGAAGGAAGGAACCTTTCTTGTTAGGGGAGGCGACCAGGAAGAGCTGAATGGCACCAATTATATTATAACTGAGGTCCTCTGGCTGAGGTATGAGATTAAAAGAACTATAGAACCTAGAGTGATGCATCCTGTATTATTACAGCTTACAGCTTACATGAGAGTGGGCTTAGCTGTGGTTGTCTGCTGCTGCTGCTGCTAAGTCGCTTCAGTCGTGTCCAACTCTGTGCGGCCCCATAGACGGCCTCCTACCAAGCTCCTCTGTCCCTGGGATTCTCCAGGCAAGAACACTGGAGTGGGTTGCCCTTTCCTTCTCCAATGCATGAAAGTGAAAAGTGAAAGTGAAGTCGCTCAGGCATGTCCGACTCTTAGGGACCTCATGGACTGCAGCCTACCAGGCTCCTCCGTCCATGGGATTCTCCAGGCAAGAGTACTGTAGTGGGGTGCCATAAATTCTTGAGAGGGCAGTGTATAGATGAGTACTGACCAAGTTAGACTTAGTCCATCGTCTGAACCAAACACTGTCTTAACAATTTTGTTCTATGTGTGGGTGATAAATAACAGAAGTATTTATTAAGAATCTATAAATATAAGAATATATACATATATCTGAATCACTGTGTGTACACCTGAAATTAATACAACATTGTAAATCAACTATATTATAGTAAAAATATTTTTTTTAATTTTAAAAGTAAAATATTCCAGTAAAAGAAATCTATAAAGATGATTAAACTGTTAGCTAAGATCCCATAAGAATGAACATTTACTACTAACTAATTAGAAAGCATAAAGAGGTACACTCCAAACAGAATCTTATTTTGAAATTTTAGTGTTAACAGACGGCAGTTTCACAGCTTAAAATAGGAAAACACTGAGGGGAACTGATGTCCAAATTGGGTCCAGCCACCCCATGAACTTAAAAGCTTGCTCTGTTGTGCAGAGATTTTCTTCTGTATTTGTGGTAGTTGACAGTTGTTATGGCCAGGCTCACAGGTAAGCATCCCACCCTGATCCCTGCTCTCGTTTTTAATCCACTGGGAGCTCTGAGGGCTCAGAGTTCACATGCCTGTTGAATGTGTTGGTGGGCTCTTTGGCAGAAGACCCATTTCCCTGTTTTTTCCTGTTTCTCTCCTTTCCCATAGGGCAAGATGTGGATAGAGGAGTTTATGGATTTCCTCCAGCGATACTGCTTGTACCATGTAGGACCCAGGCCACAGAATCCCTGAGGTATACACAGGTAGGAAGGCCAAAAAGAGAAGAAAGACATCACTTCTGTTTTGTTGGTTGGTGTGTGCTTCTCACATAAGGTTCCCAAGCCTCTTTTCTAGAAATGAGCAGAGACACAGAGATCTCTCGATTTGAACATGTGTGGGCAAACCCATACTCACGCATACACTGACATATACTGTCAAAGCTCAGAAACAGCCTTCAGTTAATGTGGCTGAAGCTGGTGCTGGGTGGAGATGGAGCCTCAGCCCTCTTGGTAGACCAGCTCGTAGGGGCTCCAGGTAGACAGAAGATCCAGCGACAGGTTTTTCTGCTCTTGGTCTGATGTGACAAGGTGGTAGCCTAGTAGGTTCATGGTATTCCTGCAGACTTTCTGAAGTCGAAAAACCTTTTTATAAGGCAGGGACCAGCGCCAGGCCTGAGAGACGTTGAGCGCATTCCTGGCATTTGTGTGGAAGGCGTGCTTACCCATGCCCTTGCCTTGAGTGATATTATGTACCCAAGTCTGGAGCCGGGGCAAGAATTTCAGCCCTACGTATTCATACATTCGGGCAGTTTGGCCCAGGGGGTCCCGGACCAAGTCCTCATAGCGCACGAGCAGGTAGCGCTGCCTTAGGGCTTTGGGCAAGGACTGCACGGCTTTGAAGATCTCCAGCTGGCTTTGGCAGATGACTTGCATCGCGTAGTAAGGTTGATCCTCCTTCTTGAGTTGCTGCCAGTGCTGCCCCATCACAATGTGGCTGTCAATCTCAAGTTCACTCGTGGTGCGTTCTCGGGACCGGAACACTGCGCGGGGGTCCCGGACCAGGTGCACAATGTGCAGGTTGAGGGAAGGGTCTCTCAGCAGAGGGTAGAGCACCTGCAGGTTGAAGAAGCGCACCTCCTTGAGCACCACATGGCTGTAGGTGCGGCAGGCCTCCTCCACCACCTCGAAGGGCTGCTTGTGGCACAGAATCCTGCAGTGGGCCTGGGGTATGATCTTATCTCGCGGGAAGAGATTGCAGGCAGGTGGGGAACACAGGGCCCGGCTGCCGTCCCACTGGAATAGGCTGGACTGTTTCCGGGGGCCAGGATTCATGTAGGCATCAAAGACGCTCATGTCACACAGAAAGACGGCCCGAATGAGGTCCCGCACAGCCATATGCAGCCTCTGGGCCGTGCTTTGTGTGAAGGTCATCCACACATGCCAGGCGGGCTCCATCAGGTAGAAGACATCTGGGTGCTGTCCAAAAAGCTGCCCTACAAAAGAGGAGCCAGAGCGCCACGAAGACAGGACCAGCACATGCATGTGCGGGGACTTGGGTTCCTCCTTCACCTGCAGGGAGTTGTCGTTGTGGGAGTATACAAGGATGAACAGAATGAAGATGGCCATCTGGGAAGCCAGGAACAGCAGGAACTTCATTCTGAGTGGTATCATGCTGAAGTGGAAGACCGGGGAAGAACAAACAGAGGGGTATCTTAGGCTATCACAACATAGAATTTTATTGTACAGATGTACCACAATTTATCAGTATTTAACCAGTGTCCTCATTGGTGAGCTTTGGGGTTGTTTCCAGTCTTTGGCTTTTCAGAGCTTTCAATAATGACCTTTATGTTCACACATCATTATCCAAGCATGTAAGCTAACTCCCAAGAAGTGGAATTGCTGAGTCAGAGAGTATGGGTATGTGTACCTTTGGTATCTGTTGTCCAGTTAGGCTTCATACTGGTCATAAACCACTGTCTGTGTCTAGAGCTCCAGAGATTTTAGGAAGCAGATTTTAGAGGAGGAATTGGACAGCCACAGATGTGACTCTTGGAGTTTATGGCTTGCTTCCTGAAGAGGTAGAACATGCTTTGCTAGCCCATAGGCTTCCCTTGGAAGTCCCCTGAACCTTCTGGGAAGTGTGTGATGACCTCAACCAAACCTTAAGTGGCAGTGGCCCAGAAACCTTTCTCTTCCATTCATGACAACAATGCATTTCCTCCACATGTGCCGACAGATCCAGTGAGGATCATCTCTCCCAGGTGCCAAAAAAAGCACATTGTTATATGCCAGGAACATATTAATGAATAGTAATTCCTGTCTCGGCCCTGAAGGTTACAGCAGGACCAGCTAAGAAGAACAGGACCTAGTTCTTTTGAACTTGAGCCCAAGAGGAAATGATTAGAAACTAAGCCATGTTTGATAATGACTCAAGGATTGAGCCAAGTATTGAGGAACTGACCAGAGACCTTCTCCCAAAGACAATACGAATATGAGGAAAAGTTTAGAACAAATATAGGAATTAATGGAGCAAAAGAGAAAGGAAAGAACTTGACCTATGTAGCAATATAAGGATAGAATTTTATAGGCAGGGCCTATAATCAGCTCAGGAAAGATAACATTTCCTAGGGACTGGTAACATGGACCTTTCAAAAGTCCACCTCCTGCCCCCATGTGGCTTTGGGCCAGCTCAGGGTCCAGAGTGGGCTACATGCTCTGAGCACTCCTTGCCTGCCTGTGGCTCCTGACCTCATGCCCATTCTCACCCAGAGCTGGAGCCTGGCCTTCAGATTCATCCCCAGTTGTCCTCAGGCTTTAATTGGGCATGGTTTTCAGGGACTGCCAAGGGAACCCTCTCACTTTCTTTCTGTTTTTCCTTTCCATGAGCACTTTCCTTAGCCAGCAGGAAAGTGTGCTTTTGTAAAGTGAATCCTATCTCTTGTCACTGGGATCTGGATACAACCTGGATCTAAGCAACCCATGATGGGGCTGATGAGCTCAGCCAGAGACCCTTGAGGGTGTGTCTCAGGGAAAGATCATTTCTGCAGTAGCTGGAATCAGTGTAGAGGCGGCCCAGAAAGAACAGGAAACTGAAGGCTTTTCATGGCAATCTCCTCTTATCTAACCATCACCTCTCCCCGGCCTGTCCTACACTACCTGCTCTGTAGACCCTCCTTGAGGTTGGGAAGCATTTATGAGAGGTCCCTAGTGCACCTTTCTGAGTGTTCTTTTCTGGCTATTTGATGCATGCTTGAACCCTGCCCTCCCTGTTATCGAAATGAGTCTGCTTCTCTCTAGCCTGGCTTTTATAGTAAGTAGCCTCTCACTTCTGTCTCTCAGTTCTCTCCCTCAGCTCTCCACCTCATTCACTGCTGCCAAAATCTATCTTTTTAAAGCACAAGCCTGTCACTCCCTTCCTTAAAGTCCTTCAGTGGCTTTCTGACTCATATAGGATTAAATCCCCAATTCTCATGTCTGGGGGCCCTACATAATCTGATCTTAGATCTCCTGTCACTCCCTTCCCTTTCTGACACCTTAGGTTCTGAATTTTACTTCCAGTTCTTCCAACTTGCCCTGTTATTTATTTTTAATAATTTAATTTATTTTTGGCTGTGCTGGGTCTTCGTTGCTGCGAGGGCTTTCCTCAGGTTGCAGTGAGTAGAAGCTACTCTCTAGTTGTGGTGCGCAGGTTTCCTATTGTGGTGGCTTCTCTTGTTGTGGAGCACGGGCTCTAGGGCTGGTGGGCTTCAGTAGCTGTGGCTCCCGGATTTTAGAGCACTGGCTTAGTAGTTTTGGCACATGGACTTAGTTGCTCCGCAGCAAGTGGGATCTTCCCAGACCAGGGATGGAAACCCATGTCTCCAGCATTGGCAGGTGGATTCTTTACCACTGAGCCACCAGGGAAGCCTCTGCCCCATTGTTTACAAGCTCTGAGACATTTGCAAGACAACCACTCTTTCCTCAAGATTCTGCCTACCTCTCAGCTTTCTCCCTGAAAGGTATCTTGTTTCCTCCCAAGATTTAGTTCCCCCCGAACTTTCCATTCCCATCCATCTCTCTCTCTGTAGTACAGTTAAGTGAAGTGAAAGTTGCTCAGTCATGTCCAACTCTTTGCGACCCCATGGACTATAGAGTCCATGGAATTCTCCAGGCCAGAATACTGGAGTGGGTAGCCTTTTCCTCTTCCAGGGTATCTTCCTAACCTAGGGATTGAACCCAGGTCTCCCGCATTGCAGGCAGATTCTTCACCAGCTGAACCACAGGGGAAGCCCCTGTAGTACAGTGGAGGATGAATATCTCTCACTGGGCTGCTGTTACTAAAAGGTGAATGCTATGTCTTATCTCATTTACAGGCACATAAAACACACAACTGATTAGGGCTCATTAAACATTTGTTGAACAAATGACTAAATAAATGAGTGTGAGAAGTGGCATGTGTGTGCACATGCTAAGTCACTTTAGTCATGTCCACTCTTTGCGACCCCATGGACTGTAGCCTGCCAGGCTCCACTGTCCATGGGATTCTCCAGGCAAGAATACTGGAGTGGGTTGTCATTTCCTCCTCCAGAGGATCTTCCTGACCCAGAGATCAAACCCATATTAGTTACTAAAATTTAGATCATTTTATTGAGTATTGAGCACAAAACCAATACTATCTCAACTGCATGGAGCAAGATATTAAGTCAGAACCATAGTTTAGAAGCAATATGGCACAATGAACCTAACTCCAAAAAATTAGGTTCTATACAGAGCATGTATTATTTAGGACTAAGGGGGTAAAAACCATGAGCATCATTTAAAAAAATATTTATTAATAAGAAATTAAAGCCCCACTGAGGGGCAATAGACTAATGACAAAAATTCCCTGGGTCCATTAGTAAAAGAAGAAAATAGAAGGAAAAAAACACTCACAGCACAACCTGTCCTCTCCTTCCAAAAATGTAATTTAGAAACATATTGGAGTCTTCCCGGGTGGTGCAGTGGATGAGAATCTGCCTGCCAATTCACAGGACATGGGTTTGACCCCTGATCTGGGAAGATTCCACACACTGCAGAGCAACTAAGCCTGTGTGCCTCAACCACTGAACCCAAGCTCTAGAGCCCGACAGCTCCAACTGCTGAGCCTGTGTGCCTCAACTCCTGAAGCCAGCATGCCTAGAGCCTGTGCTTTGTGACAAAAGAAGCCACCACAATGAGAAAGCCTGAGTACCACAACAAAGAGTAGCCCCCACTTCCGCAAGTAGAGAAAGCCCAAGTGCAGCAACGAAGCCCCAGTCCAACCAAAAATTAATAAATAAAAGAAAAACAAACATGATATTGGGACTTCCTTGGCAGTCCTGTGATAAAGACTTTGCCTTCCTAGGCAGGGGGTCAGGTTCGATCCCTGGTCGGGCAGCTAAGATCCAATATGCCTTGTGGCCAGAAAACCAAAACGTAACACAGAAGTAGCGTTGTAACACATTCAATAAAGACTTTAAAAATGTTCCACATGGGGCTTCCTTGATGGCCCAGTGGTAAAGAATCCACCCGCCAATGCAGGAGGCACGGGTTGGATCCCCTGATCTGGGAAGATCCCATAGGCATTAGAGCAACTAAGCTAGGGTGCTGCAACTACCGAATCTGTGCTCTAGAGCCCATGAGCCGTGACTGACGAGCCCTGTGCTGCAACTGCTGAAGCCTGTGCCCCTGGAGCCTGTGCTCTGCCAAAAGAGAAGCCACCACAATGAGAAGCCCAAGCACTACAACTAGAGAGTAGCCTGAAGCCCCAAAATAAGTAATTAAAAAAAAAAAAAGGTATTTTACTTCCAGTTAGAAGTTCCAGACTTGTCCACAGCCTTACAAGACAGAAGTCTCTTCTACCTTGGCTGACTCACTGGCTTCATAATGTAATCTTCTTTTACATCGGAATGGAGCCCCACAACTTTGAAAGCCCTTCTGGTCACAGTAATGACAACACTCCCATTAAATACATCACACAGAACGGTGATGAGCCACACCTCCATGTTTCAGAATAAGTGAACTTTAATTCTCAATGATAAAAACAGCCCCGCATGATTAGACCCGGATATTTTGGGTCCCAGATCTGAGAATTCAGTTATCACACTAAATTTCAGCTGAGCTAGAGGAAATCTGTAGCTCCTAGCACCTCTGGTCCTCACTTCCCAGCACCTGAGCAGAGGAGAAGGTACAGGAACCACAGAAGCCAGCACTGGAATAAGTAAGACGAACCAGCCATAAAGTATACATCAGAATAGCCCCACTCAGTTTCTAGGGTCTTTCTTAGGGATGGGGGTGGGTGGGGTTAGGAGAGCTGCTGGCAGGCAACTTGTGTTTTGGGGGATTATCCAGGTGATTCTGATCCAGCCCCTCTCCAACACCTCCTCTCTGCCATTCACAAAGAAATGCCTAGCTTAGTTGTCCCCTGTTATCTGAAACTCCGCTCCAAGGACCTGGGAATAATGACCCTGCTCTGGAGGTGTACACGAGAAATTCTCTCCTTACCTTGTTAATGGCTTGGCCTTCTCCACCACTCTGAAGGCTCTGCCAGCCAAATTGTGCAGCTTTTTTCCTCTGACTCACCAGCTCCTCTCTCAGCTTCCTTCTCCTCCTCGAATCTTGCATAACCATCCCTACTCAGAGCACATTTCACTGTCTTCTTCCTCTGGCCAGAAATCAGCCACCTTCCAAGACAGGGTTAAGAAAGCACTGACTGCCAGGGAGATGTGATCCCAGCAGCTTTAACTCTGAGAGACTCGAGGGGTGGGGAGACGCTGCTTGAATGGGCTGGGCCTGGAGAAGCAAAGGAGGAAGTATTCTCTCCCTCAACTGGAAGGTGATGCTGGATTCAGATTCCTTAAAGGCAGTGGAAAGGTTAACTCTCTTAGGGCAAAGTGGAGAAAGGGCAAAGCACTCCAGAAGTACTTGAGGTTGATAGGGAAGTCACAGGACAATGACAGCCAAAATGACCCAACGTGATGCCTTATTCTTAATCTCTGCTGCAAAAAGAGGAGAGAAAACCTAGAAGGTATTTCTGGGTTGTACCTTCCTGTTCACCCCACAGTATTTAGGGAGATAAGTTTTTTTTTTGGCCTCTGTGTTTTTTTCAACATCTTCACCCTTCTTGTGCGAGGTAGTAACTAGATGTCCTGCCTAGATGTAGTAACTCATTCTTTGGGAGGATGTACATGTATTGGCCTTTATTCGGCATATGGGAAATTTCCCCCTTAAGGAAAAAAAAGTTATTGTAAAAGATTATAGCTTCTAACTAGCTGTGTGTACTTGGGCAAATCATGCAACTACTCTGAACTAATTTACTTGATTGTTGTGAGTATAAAGCAATAGGCAAATTGAAAAAAATTTTTTAGTTGAAATATAGTTGGATTTACAGAGTTGTGCTTATCTCTACAGCAAAGTGACTCAGTTTAGCTGAATATTTTTATTCAGTTAACTTAAATGTGAAAAACTCAGTCAGCCAAATTATTAAAGAAATTAATATGAATTAATTTTAATTAATTAATGATAAATAATTCAATTTACTAAGTAAATTGAATAAAAGTTATTTTAAAAAATGACCACTACCTTCCCCCACCACAGTGCATAGGAAGCACAGACTTTTCTGTCTGAAAGGGGCTGGGAGGTGGTGTGTGTTCAGTGGTTGTTAGACTTCTCTCCAAAAACAGTGTCAGTGACCTCAGAGTTTGGGCAATAATTTTTTTTTGGCTTCCTTATTTTTAACACTGGATTGTTTATAGGTGTTTGTTAAAAATGTTTTTAGTGGCCATTTACAAAATATTCTAAAGAGAAGTAAATTATAAAATGTCCCAAAATAACTAAATAAAAAATGCCTCAGGAAATTACAGGCTAGTCATGATGGCCTATTATCTAATCACAGACACTAAGTACAGTATGAAGCAGGGCAAAAGCTAATAGAGTTTTGCCAAGAGAATACACTGGTCATAGCAAACACCCTCTTCCAACAACACAAGAGAAGACTCTATACATGGACATCACCAGATGGTCAACACCAAAATCAGATTGATTATATTCTTTGCAGCCAAAGATGGAGAAGCTCTATACAGTCAACAAAAATAAGACCAGGAGCTGACTGTGGCTCAGATCATGAGCTCCTTATTGCCAAATTCAGACTTAAATTGAAGAAAGTAGGGAAAACCACTAGACCACTCAGGAATGACCTAAATCAAATCCCTTATGATTATACAGTGGAGGTGAGAAATAGATTTAAGGGCCTAGATCTGATAGATAGAGTGCCTGATGAACTATGGATGGAGGTCCGTGACATTGTACAGGAGACAGGGATCAAGACCATCCCCACGGAAAAGAAATGCAAAAAAGCAAAATGGCTGTCTGGGGAGGCCTTATAAATAGCTGTGAAAAGAAGAGAGGCAAAAAGCAAAGGAGAAAAGGGAAGATATAAGCATCTGAACGCAGAGTTCTAAAGAATAGAAAGGAGAGAAAAGAAAGCCTTCTTCAGCGATCAATGCAAAGAAATAGAGGAAAAGAACAGAATGGGAAAGACTAGAAATCTCTTCAAGAAAATTAGAGATACCAAGAGAACATTTCATGCAAAGATGGGCTTGATAAAGGACAGAAATGGCATGGACCTAACAGAAGCAGAAGATATTAAGAAGAGGTGGCAAGAATACACAGAAGAACTGTACAAAGAAGATCTTCACGACTAAGATAATCATGATGGTGTGATCACTCACCTAGGGCCAGACGTCCTGGAATGTTAAGTCAAGTGGGCCTTGGAAAGCATCACTACGAACAAAGCTAGTGGGGGTGATGGAATTCCAGTTGAGCTATTTCAAATCCTGAAAGATGACGCTGTGAAAGTGCTGCACTCAATATGCCATCAAGTTTGGAAAACTCAGCAGTGGCCACAGGACTGCAAAAGGTCAGTTTTCATTCCAATGCCTAAGAAAGGCAATGCCAAAGAATGCTCAAACTACCGCACAATTGCACTCATCTCACACGCTAGTAAAGTAATGCTCAAAATTCTCCAAGCCAGGCTTCAGCAATACGTGAACCGTGAACTTCCAGATGTTCAAGCTGGTTTTAGAAAAGGCAGAGGAACCAGAGATCAAATTGCCAACATTCACTGGATCATGGAAAAAGCAAGAGAGTTCCAGAAAAACATCTATTTCTGCTTTATTGACTATGCCAAAGCCTTTGACTGTGTGGATCACAATAAACTGTGGAAAATTCTGAAAGAGATGGGAATACCAAGCCATGTGACCTGCCTCTTGAGAAACCTGTATGCAGGTCAGGAAGCAACAGTTAGAACTGGACATGGAACAACAGACTGGTTCCAAATAGGAAACTGCTACTGCTAAGTCACTTCAGTCGTGTCCAACTCTGTGCGACCCCATAGACAGCAGCCCACCAGGCTCCTCCGTCCCTGGGATTCTCCAAGCAAGAACACTGGAGTGGGTTGCCATTTCCTTCTCCAATGTATGAAAGTGAAAAGTGAAAGTGAAGTCGCTTAGTCGTGTCTGACTCTTGGCAACCCCATGGACTGCAGCCTACCAGGCTCCTCCGTCCATGGGATTTTCCAGGCAAGAGTACTAGAGTGGGGTGCCATTGCCTTCTCCACCAAATAGGAAAAGGAGTACATCAAGGCTGTATATTGTCACCCTGCTTATTTAACTTATATGCAGAGTACATCATGAGAAACGCTGGGCTGGAAGAAGCACAAGCTGGAATCAAGATTACTGGGAGAAATATCAATCACCTCAGATATGCAGATGACACCACCCTTATGGCAGAAAGTGAAGAGGAACTAAAAAGCCTCTTGATGAAAGTGAAAGTGGAGAGTGAAAAAGTTGGCTTAAAGCTTATTGGGCATTCCCAATATCCGGTCCCATCACTTCATGGGAAATAGATGGGGAAACAGTGGAAACAATGTTATTTTGGGGGGCTCCAAAATCACTGCAGATGGTGACTGCAGCCATGAAATTAAAAGACGCTTACTCCTTGGAAGGAAAGTTATGACCAACCTCGATAGCATATTCAAAAGCAGAGACATTACTTTGCCAACTAGGTCCGTCTAGTCAAGGCTATGGTTTTTCGTGTGGTCATGTATGGATGTGAGAGTTGAACTGTGAAGAAGGCTGAGCACCGAAGAATTGATGCTTTTGAACTGTGGTGTTGGAGAAGACTCTTGAGAGTCCCTTGGACTGCAAGGAGATCCAACCAGTCCATTCTGAAGGAGATCAGCCCTGGGATTTCTTTGGAAGGAATGATGCTGAAGCTGAAACTCCAGTACTTTGGCCACCTCATGAGAAGAGTTGACTCATTGGAAAAGACTCTGATGCTGGGAGGGACTGGGGGCAGGAGGAGAAGGGGATGACAGAGGATGAGATGGCTGGATGGCATCACTGACTCAATGGACATGAGTCTGAGTGAACTCTGGGAGATGGTGATGGACAGGGAGGCCTGGCATGCTGCAATTCATGGCGTCGCAAAGAGTTGGACATGACTGAGTGACTGAACTGAACTGAATAAGGAATTATGGAGCATGAAGACTATGAAAGACCATTGTAGCTACCACTTCTTGAGAGCTTGCTACAAACCAGGTACTGTACTTCACACTTATTTGGGTTTTCACCTTTAGTCTTTGCCATGGCCTTGGGAGATAAATTCCATAATTTCCAGGTGATGAATAGAGGTTTGGAGAAGCTAAACAATGTATCCACAGTTACATGGTTTATCGTGGCAGAGTGTCAACTCCACCCTGGGTCTGAGTTCAAAGCCTAGGCTTATTCATCAGGTAATATTACTTTCTTATTATCCCACGGATCATTTCTTTAAGGCAGCACTGTCCAATAGAACTTTCTGTGGTGAGGAAATGTTTTTGCACAGACATGGTGATCACTACCACATGTGGACATTGAACACTTGAAGTGTGGCTAATTCTACCATTTTGGAAAATGGAGTTAAGGTTGTACAGATCCAGTCTCTCTTAAGTCGCAGAGAATCTGATAATGACCTTCTCTCTAAATAAAGTGCTCATGTGCTTATCATACAAACATAAAATCATATTCAATTTCAAGGAGGTCCCAAGTTAAGGATCCCTACAGAAGTCTGCATGCCCTTCAGGTGCTTCTCAAACTGTAATTTGTGGGGCCAGTTGTCTCCCACGGACCATATACAGCAGAGCTCTGAGCTCTAACAGTTGCTCTTGGATTTTTACAGTCTGGGGACCCACCTGAATGGTGAAGAGACCCTGGGTCAGCCCCTGAAACAAAGTCTGATTTTCTCAGAGATCGAGGAGAAGCCCTGTGCCAGTTACAGTACCCATACTTGCTACCTTCACCCAGACCATCACTCTTTGTGTACTAGGGTTGGAGTTTCCTCATGATGTACTTGGCTACTTGTTTTTCCTGTCCACGGTGACACTGAAAGGACAGTCCAGCTTTCCTTGTGTTCCTTTTCATGTGGGGGCTCCAGCTCACCTCTTTTCACTTAGTATGCAGCAGCCTGCAATGTGGGTGTTAAGGTCTGAAACTCAAGTGATGTTAAACTCCCTCCATTGGTCGACAGCCCTGTGTGGCTTACAAAAGACTGATGTCAGTCCCAATTAAGATATTGGTTAAGGGGTTGGGTTTAAAGAATGAATTCTGGAGGACTAGAGCTTTCTGTTTTGGCTAAGCATGTATAGACTATAGTAGTTGGACCTTAGCATCCTGGGAAGCCAAGAGAAGAAGTATGCCAGGAAGGGAGTCTTTTACTATAAATCCTATTATCAAATGGACAATGCCATCAATAGCGCTTGCTTCCTTGAACTGTGCCCTGGGTGGGGGTTCCCTGGCAATAGGATAGCCCTTATCTCTTTGCATCTGTGAAGTATCTATGTCAACCATGGGAGAAGAAGCTGAATTAAGGTAGGTCAGTAGAAGGTAAAAAGTAAACACAGTTTTAAGTTTCTTGGTGGTTCTTGCTTTCTTGAGTTTCCTTAACAGGGCAGACAAGAGTGGGTAAGAAAATGGGAAATAGACCAGGAGTTCCTGGTAAAGCCCAAACCTGTAAATTCTTAGTGGTTCAGGAGCTTGACGTTGTTACACAGGGCCTTACCTGGAATCAGGACAGGGTGGGATTTAAGAATTATAGCTCCAGGCTTTCAAAAATCTGCAGAGACTGCTACAGGTGATCCATAATGGCCCAGTCTAGGGGTTTCTAGGGGGTGATATCTGGGAGAATAAAAGGATGTCTTCTGGTGGGCTGTATTCCACATATCACATTAATCACCAGGGTCTGTCTCTTCTGCCCTTAAGTAACTGTCAAATTCACTCCCTTTCTCTTTATGTCCATAGCCTCTGTCTTTGCTCAGGCTCTCAATTTTTCTAACTTAAATTTCTGCCAAAATCCTCTCAAGTATTCCTGCCACCTCCAATTCCACCCCTCCAGTCTCTGTTCTACCCTGTGGCTAGACTGATCTTTCATTGTCCAGGTCTGATCCCTGTCAGTCTTCTGATGGAAACGCTGCAGTGGAGCTCATCACGGACGAGATGAAAACTCAGCATGCCATGCTGTTGTCTCGCAACGCTCCATCATAATCTTCATGTGATATACTCCAAAAATACTTTTGGGTATCTCTTACACTCCATGTGATATACTCCAAAAATACTTTTGGGTATCTCTTACACTCCAGGCACTACTCTAAGCCCTGAAAACAGCAGGAAACAAATCAGAGAAAATTCTCTGTGTCTGTGGAGTTTGAAGTCTGTTGCGTGGGAGACAAAAACACAAATAAAATGTGTAGTGTATCAGCTCGTGATAAGTGCTATGGAGAAAAATAAGGAAAGAAGAGATTGTGACCAAGTTTTATTTTTTAAAAAAGGTTTATCTGTTTATTTTTGACTGCACTGGGTCTTTGCTGCTGTGCACGGGATTTCTCTCGTTGTGATTGGGGACTTTCATTGCAGCTCACAGGCTCTAGCGCTCAGGCTCATTAGTTGTAATGCATGGGCTTAGTTATTCCGTGGCATGTAGGATCTTCCTGGATCAAGGATCGAACCCATGTCCCCTGCATTGCCAGATGGATTCTTAACCACTTGACCACCAGGGAAGTCCCAAATTTTTAATAGAAAGGTCAGGAAAAGTAACATTTTGGTGGGGACCTAAAGGAGGTAGGGAAAATACCCGAGGAAAGACCGTTCTGGGCAAAAGGAACAGGCAAGTGCAGAGGTGCTAAGCCAGGAATCACAAGGAAAGCTGTGTGACTGATCAGAGTGAGGAAGCAGGGTGGTATGAAAGAGGAATTGAGAGGTAACAAAGGCAGCATGGAACAAATTGTGTAGGAGTCCCTGTTAGTTGGAGTTTGACTGTCACTTAGGGTGAAATGGGAAGCTACTTGAGGGTATAAGTTTAAGAATAACGTATTCTAAGGGGATTATTTGGGTTACAGGGAGGGGAATAAACCATAAGAGGATCAAGGGCAGAACTGAGAGGTCAGCTAGGAGGTGAATCAAGAGACCAGTGTGTCAGATCAGGGTAAAAGCAGTGGAGTTAGTAGATCCTTAAATATCTATTAAAACATATATTTTAAAAATAGAGTCAACCAATTCACTGATGGATCAGATATGGGAGTGAAAGCAAGAGAGGAGTCAAGGCTGACTCAAGAATATGGTTGCCATTAAAAAAAAATGAATTAGGTTGGGGATAGGAATCAGGAATTTGATTTTGGATGTGTTAAGTTCAAGATGCCTATTGGACAACCAAGTGGGACTGTTGATTGGGCAGTTGGATATACATATATATACTAATATATATATGCACACACATATATAATGCCATGGAGTATGTGTTGTGCCCTGGTAGCCAAGAGAAGAAAATGTTTCAGGGAGAAAGGAGTAATCATATTTAAACCTTCAGAAAGATTAAGGATAGATATTGACCATTAGAGCAATGTGGATGTCATTAATGACCTTGACAAGAGGACATTCTATGCAGTCAAAAGGATGAAAATCTGATAGAGGAAAGGGTTGGAGATGCCAATTCTTATTGTCTAAAGGGGAGGAGAAATGGTATTGTCGTTAGAGAAGTGAGGTCAAGAGTCAGTTGTTGTTGTTTTTAAAGATGAGAAAGTAACCGCTTGTTTATTTACTGATGGAAAATGGTCCAGGAAGAGAGGATGGTTGGACTGATGGAACCAGGTGTACACAGGTGGAGGAGTTGGCCCAAGTTAGCAGCACATACTGTTCATCATTGCTGCAGTCCATGGGGTCAAAAAGAGTCAGACACGACTTAGCAAGCAAAAGTTAATCATTATTAATAGGAGAGAAGGCAGAGTTCATGAGCACGCATACAGGGAGGTGGAGACCTTATGGACTTTCTCTTCTTTTTGTTGTTGTTTTTTAACTTGGTGAACTAAGAGACAAGGTTGTCATCTTAGGATAAGGAAGATGTTATGAAAATTTTGAAGAGAGGGGGAGTTGTGGATTGGCTGTCTGTGAGAATGGTTTAATAACTGTGCCAGGATAATGTAAGTAGAATTGATGAGTGACATTGAAGTCCTTTTTAAGGTGAGCGGTCATAAACTGAAAGTGAGAACAGTTAGCAGAGAGATGTGAATTTTCCAGTCACGTTCAGCTGCTACACTTGTGCATGTATGGGGGAAGAAGGTCAGATTTAAAGGCTTATATTCGATCAGAAAAGTACAGCGAAGTGTGCTTGGAAAGAGAACCAAGGTTGTATTTGAAAGAGTGATTATAACAGACACAGAATCTAAGTAGATAGGAGGAGAATCAAGGATACAAAGGGAATAAATGGGCTAAAACAGAGGACAGATGTTTGGAGGAGAGGAGGTCAAAGATTTTAGAAATTAGTGTTTTGGAAGGATTGTCTGTAAGGGTATTGAGATCATGTGGAAACAGGGTTGGAGGGTGATAGTGGCTACATGACAGCAGTGAGGGCTTCCCAGGTGGCATGCTAGTGGTACAGAACCTGCTTGCCAGTGCAGCAGACATTAAGAGATGTAGGCTTGATCCTGGGTCAGGAAGATCCACTGGCAGAGGGCATGGCAACCCACTCCAGTGGGTAGAATAGTCTGGTTAATGTCAGAATCAAAGCTGGGCACGTTTGGGAAGGAAGAAAGCAGAATGGCCTGGAAGTAGCGATAAGGACAAAGTGGACACCTTTTCCATTGCAGGGTGTGGGAGAAACACAGCCATCCCAAGAGAGGGCTACAGAGGAAGCATTGTCCTCAAAGAAGAGCCAGATTTCCCTTAGAGCAAGGAGAAGGGAAAATTAAAAGACTTTGCGAAAAGGATTTTACTGATCCCAACAACCAATTCCTGAAGAGTTTCAGGAGATAGGGTATGAAATTAGATTAGAAAACAGGATGAAAAGGACCATTTGGGATGAAATGTAATGCAAGGGATAAGGAATGACCTAGAAACCTGGGCTTCTTGTGTGACTAGCATAAACCAGCATAAAGAGAATCATGATGACAAATAATGATGATTTCAAGGCAGGTAATGCTGGCCAGACTCTGGGTACTGAGGAAAGGGAAGTGTGAAAGACCTTCCAGGAGAATCCAAGGTGCACCTATCTTTACTCTTGTCGATGATGAGGCCTGGGGAGGGATGTTGTCTTATCCAGAGCACCTGACATTCTAGAAATTTAGAAACGTCATTCTGGAAATAAATAGTTTCTCTGGAGAGAAATGTCATCACTGCTGCAAATGATGCAAAGCTTTGGGAGTTGGCTTCACTAAAGGAATGGGGGCTCTGATTGAAGGAAGAAAGGGAAGTCACGGTGGGGTGTGAAATACTGAAGAACAAGGTAATTTTTCAGGGGATTTTATCAAGTTCCTTTTGCTGACACAGTTTTTATTTATTTATTTTAGTTGGAGGCTAATTACTTTACAACATTATAGTGGTTTTTGCCATATATTGATATGAATCAGCCATGGGCTTACATGTGTTCCCCATCCTGAATTCCCCTCCCACCTCCCTCCCCATCCCATCCCTCTGAGTCATCCCAGTGCACCAGCCCTGAGCACCCTGTCTCATGCATTGAACCTGGACTGGCGATCTATTTCATATATGATAATATACATGTTTCAATGCTATTCTCTCAGATCATCCCACCCTTGCCTTCTCCCACAGAGTCCAAGAGACTGTTCTATACATCTGTGTCTCTTTTGCTGTCTTGCATACAGGGTTATCATTACCATCTTTCTAAATTCCATATATATGTGTTAGTATACTGTATTGATGTTTTTCTTTCTGGCTTACTTCACTCTGTATAATAGGCTCCAGTTTCATCCACCTCATTAGAGCTGATTCAAATGCATTCTTTTTAATGGCTGAGTAATATTCTGTTGTGTATATGTACCACAGCTTTCTTATCCATTTACCTGCTGATGGACCTCTAGGTTACTTTCATGTCCTGACTATTATAAACAATGCTGTGATGAACATTGGGGTACTTTGTCTCTTTCAGTTCTGGTTTCCTCGGTGTATGCCCAGCAGTGGGATTGCTGGGTCATATGGCAGTTCTATTTCCAGTTTTTTAAGGAATCTCCACACTGTTCTCCATAGTGGCTGTACTAGTTTGCATTCCCATCAACAGTATAAGAGGGATCCCTTTTCTCCACACCCTCTCCAGCGTTCTGACAGGCATGAGATGGTACCTCATTGTGGTTTTGATTTGCATTTTTCTGATGAGTGATGTTGATCATCTTTTCATGTGTTTGTTAGCCATCTGTATGTCTTTGGAGAAATGTCTGTTTAGTTCTTTGGCCCACTTTTTGATTGGGTCATTTATTTTTCTGGAATTGATCTTCAGGAGTTCCTTGTATATTTTTGAGATTAATTCTTTGTCAGTTGCTTCAGTTGCTATTGTTTTCTCCCATTCTGAATTCTGTCTTTTCATTTTGCTTATAGTTTCCTTCTTTGTGCAAAAGCTTTTAATTTTAATTAGGTCTCATTTTTTTTATTTTTGCTTTTATTTCCGTTACTCTGGGAGGTGGGTCATAGAGGATCCTGCTGTGATTTATGTCAGAGAGTGTTTTGCCTATGTTTTCCTCTAGGATTTTTATGGTTTCTGGTCTTACATTTAGATCTTTAATGCATTTTGAGTTTATTTTTGTGTATGGTGTTAGAAAGTGTTCTAGTTTCATTCTTTTACAAGTGGTTGACCAGTTTTCCCAGCACCACTTGTTAAAGAGAATGTCTTTTCTCCGTTGTGTATTCTTGCCTCCTTTGTCAAAGATAAAGTGTCCATAGGTGCATGGATTTATCTCTGGGCTTTCTGTTTTGTTCCATTGATCTATATTTCTGTCTTTGTGCCAGTACCATACTGTCTTGATGACTGTAGCTTTGTAGTAGAGCCTGAAGT
Source organism: Capricornis sumatraensis (assembly GCF_032405125.1). Classification (NCBI taxonomy): domain Eukaryota; kingdom Metazoa; phylum Chordata; class Mammalia; order Artiodactyla; family Bovidae; genus Capricornis; species Capricornis sumatraensis. The sequence continues at coordinate 45,120,617 of NC_091088.1, forward strand.
CAGGCAGATTGATTCCTCCTGTTCCATTCTTCTTTCTCAAGATTGCTTTGGCTATTTGAGGTTTTTTTTGGTATTTCCATACAAATTGTGAAGTTATTTGTTCTAGTTCTGTGAAAAATACTGTTGGTAGCATTGTAGGGATTGCATTGAATCTATAGATTGCTTTGGGTAGTATACTCATTTTCACTGTATTGATTCTTCCAATCCATGAACATGGTCTATTTCTCCGTTTGTGTCCTCTTTGATTTCTTTCATCAGTGTTTTATAGTTTTCTATCTATAGGTCTTTGGTTTCTTTAGGTAGATTTATTCCTAAGTATTTTATGCTTTTTGTTGCAATGGTGAATGGAATTGTTTTCTTAGTTTCTCTGTTTTCTCATTGTTAGTGTATAGGAATGCAAGGGATTTCTGTGTGTTAATTTTATATCCTGCAGTTTTACTATATTCATTGATTAGTTCTAGTTATTTTCTGATAGAGTCTTTAGGGTTTTCTATGTAGAGGTTCATGTCATCTGCAAACAGTGAGAGTTTTACTTCTTTTCCAATCTGGATTCCTTTTATTTCTTTTTCTGCTCTGATTGCTGTGGCCCAAACTTCCAAAACTATGTTGAATAGTAGTGGTGAGAGTGGACACCCTTGCCTTGTTCCTGACTTTAGGGGAATGCTTTCAGTTTTTCACCATTGAGGATAATATTTTCTGTGGGTTTGTCATATATAGCTTTTATTATGTTGAGGTATGTTCCTTCTATTCCTGCTTTCTGGAGAGTTTTTTTTTTTTATCATAAATGGATGTTAAATTTTGTCAAAGGCTTTTTCTGCATCTATTGAGATAATCATATGATTTTTATCTTTTCATTTGTTAGTGTGGTGTATTACATTGATTGATTTGTGGATATTAAAGAATCGTTGCATTCCTGGGATAAAGCCAACTTGGTCATGATGTATCATCTTTTTAATATGTTGGTGGATTTTGTTTGCTAGAATTTTGTTAAGGATTTTTGCATCTATGTTCAGCTGACACAGTTGACAAAGAAGTTGGGGCATAGTCAGTTAGGGCTGTTACAGTGACTTGATGTTGCTGTTAAGTGCCATCTTTCTGCAGACCTTCAACCTGACACTTATTGCCTCATGGTCGTAAGGATGTTGCCACACGTCTAGAACTCACATCTAAATTCCAAATGGGAAAGAAGGAAAAGGTTCACAGGCAAAGGGTATATGCATCTGTGAGGCAAACATGTGGAAGTACTTACACTAGCTTATGTGGGTTGCTCTGTTTAAAGCATCTTCTTTATTCCCTAGCTAACTTCCATCTTCTCTTTCAAAATTCTGCTCAAGTCACACTACCTTCTTGGAGAAGCCACTCCTTATCTCCCTAGGCTGAGTTAGGTGCCTCTGGTGTGTGTATTCAGAACCTGCAGTAGTTTGCAGTGATAACCCCAATTCTCCCATCTCTGATCTGTGCCCTGTGCTGTATAACTCTGATTCCAGTCTCAGCCATGCAACTTTCTTTGACCAATGGGATAGTTTAAAGCAGAAGCTTAAAAATAATTTGTGCAGTTAGTTGAGCATGCTCTTCCTCTTGTATCTAAGCCAGTGCTATGAGAACAAACCTGCTGGAGGATGAGACCCTTGAAACAGAGATGAATCAACATGATGAGGCCATCCTAGATCAGCCAATAGAAACTAACCCCTGGACACTTCATTGAACCCAACCAAAATGGGCAGGACTGCCTAGGCAACCACTCCAGATGCATAAGAAATTAACAGTTACTGTTTCATCCACTAAAGTTATGGGCTTGGTTGCTACTCAGCATTATTATGGCATTGGATCACTGACACAGAGCCCCTTGGGTGTAGCTCTGTCACAAGCCTTAACCCTGTCTCCTGAACTAATGTTAAAGAACTCGTTTAGAACAGGACACCTTTGTCCGTATACATCTGGCACTTAGCACAGTGCCTGGCACATAGAAGGTGCTCAGTGAAAACTTGTGAAGGCATGAATGAATGAACCTTTGTTCAGCCTTCACAAAGGGCCTCACTGCTTTATGCACAACAGTTGCAAAATTCCCCAAAATTAAACAACATAATCAAACAGACACACCCACGGAAAACCTGGTTCAACAAGATATGTGAAGCTACAGTATGTAATAAACTCTCATCACAGATTAAAGTGCTTTTCTACCTCAAGTACAATGGCCATTTCTTAAACATTGGGCAATCGATTTTATAATTTATTATGTTTTATAGATCAATCTAAAGATAATCTAAATCCTACAGGTACACTTTAAAGGTTAGAGTGTAAGTAAGTGGATATGACTCGGTCTAGAGATCCTTGCTGTTATCTTCAGTATATAATACTAAACCATTGTTAACTACAGACATTTCTGAAATCATGTCAAGAGACTTGCATTTCATTAAAAAAATTTGTATGAGTATAAAAAAGAGATAATTACTGCTAGGAGTCTACAGAGGAAAAATATCTAATAGCCTAGTCAAGTATGAGGGTGGGAAGGCAAGAATATTATCGTTATGAAAGGTCAGCAACAATCATATGGTAGGGGATGTTTTGGGGACACTGAGCAAACTAGTTTTGCCAAAGAAGAGAGTTTTTTGCAAAGAAATAGTAAAACAACAAAACTAAAAACAAACAAAAAGTCTGCAAGTAGTAGAGCAGGATGGAACCCAGTTGTGGAAATCCCTGAATATAAGGTTAGGGGCATTTTCACATTATCTTTTACACATCAAGGGGATAGTTAATTTTTGAGTGAAGGAGTGACATAATGAAGGATTGGGTCAGTCTTAGCAGCTGGATTCTAGCAGCATGGTGTATGGATGGTTTTTGCAGACATATAGCTAATAGTCATATCAAATAATTTAATACAAAGTACTGTTATTCAGATTCGGTCCCCATTTTTAAATTGATTAACTTACATGGGCTTTCTCTAGTTGTGGAGAGTGGGGGCTACCCTTTAGTTGCAGTGCTCGGGCTTCTCATTGTGGTGGCTTCTCTTGTTGCAGAGCACAGGGTCAAGGCACACAAGCTTCAGTAGTTGTGGCTCATGGGCTTCGTTGTTCTGCAACATGTGGAATCTTCCCAGACCAGGGATCCCACCTGTGTCCCCTGCATTGGCAGGCAGATTCTTATCCAGTGTAACACCAGGTTAGTCCCTGTTCCCGTTTATTTTTAAATCCCATGTCTTGAGTAAGTCTGGATTTCTGCTGGATGCAAATGACCAAGGAATTATTTTGAGATCAGAAAGTTTGCTATTCTCTCCCTGACTGTCTTAGCCTTTGTCCATTGGAAGTACATGAATTGTCCATCCCACCCCCCCCACCCCCCCCATCAACCATTGGGTTGTCTCATTTTCTTCCGTTCTGTCTTTGATACACTCCCCTGGCTCTTCCTGGTCTAGTTCTGTGAAAAACTAATGATATCCTGGTATAGAGGTCAGATGTAAGGATGAATGAGACTCCACGTAACCAAAATCAACATTGGAAGAAACTATTCTAAGCTCTTAAGAGCACATCTCACCTGTGTTGTGGTGTCATTTTATCCTCAAAAGGTGTTTCATAATCCAATGATTGTATTACCAGATATGTGTCACTGTTTATTCAAGCAGAACTTAGAGTCAGGAAGGAAAAATATCAAAAATCTTATGTTAGTGATGTGTGTTAGTTGCTCAGTCATGTCAGACACTTTGCAACCCCATGAACTGTAGCCTGCCAGGATCCTCTGTCCATGAGATTCTCCATGCCAGAATACTGGAGCGGGTAGCCTTTTCCTTCTCCAGGGGGTCTTCCCAACCCAGGGATCGAACCCAGGTCTTCAGCATTGCAGGCAAATACTTTACTGTCTGAGCCACGAAAGAAGCTCCTGTTAAGCCTTCTAAACCTTGTTCAGACATGCGCTGTCTATGCAACGTTTCCTTATCCACACTCAGTTCAGTCCACCCCCCCCCCCCCCAGCAACTGAAATGACCATTCTCTGGGTTGTACGGATTTCTGTAATTATGCACATTATTTTACATGTCTTTCTCCCCTGTTGGACCACAGGGGTGTTGTGGAATCCATGGGGAGAGAATCTAAAGGCCAAGTAGAGAATTCGAAATTCAACTAACAGTCTGAGCATAAGATAAAGGGGCAACACCTAAAACCATCCCCAGTTAGATTCATTTTCTTCCTGCTTTAAACTGTTTGAGAAGGAGTTTTCACAGCCCTCCATCAGGGGAATGGTGTTCACTGCAGGGGCTCGATGCCGACTTGCTGTGTTGCTTGCTTCTCACCTGCTTTTCTCTCCTCACTCCCCCTGGACCTCTCCTGGGTGTCCCTCAGGGCACAGTTGCTTTTTCTGCCTTCCTGTGTTATGCTCACTCCTCACTTCGCTTTGCCCTTGTTTTTTCATGTTTCTGTCACCCAGGAACTTTCCTTTTTCTGAGGAGGTCTGTCTGTCTTCCCCTCCACATCCTCCTCCACCCACTGCCTCCTGAACGCCAACCCCCCCACCCCCCGCCCGGGAGAGTGGGCGGAGAGGACTAACACCTCTGGGCCCCAGGGTGTGTTTTCTTTTACACGGTGAATGTTCCTTCCAACTTTTCAAATCTGCAGTCTGACAGGCATGAAATGTAATCAACAGGTGGTGAGGACTGAATGAAAGTGAGCACAGCTTACTTAGGGGGTGAGGAGGAAGTCTCCCCTGGCGGGCCTGCTCTTCCAGCTTCTTCAGGTTTGCTGTGGACAGAAACACTGGTCAGCTGGCATAGGGCTGAAGCGAGCAGGTGGACCTTGGCAAAGCTGAGTCCTAAAGCTTCACACACATCCTGTTCTCAGGATGCTGAAAGAACCTGGCACAGGTGTGCAGCTCCCCACTTGAACTCCTCAGATCTGTAACAAAGCTGGGCCCAAGTGGCCCCAAATGCTCCAACTCCAGGGTGTCCTTCTAGTAGATGATGAGAGCAGATGGAGTGGGGAGAGAAATACGCCAACCTTTCCTTCCTCCCACCCTCCAGTTTCTAACAGGTGCCTCCTAATGGCTGAGCCCAGCTGGAAGCCAGAAGACAAAGAAGCCCATCGATGCAGCCCTTAGGGACCAGCCTGCCCAGGGGAAACCAGAACTGAGCAGAGGAGGGCAGAGAATGGATCTGCTGGGAAGAGGGAACATACAGGGAATAACAGCACAGTCAGTGAGGCTGAGTGTGGCATGCACAGAGGTGGAGCCTGCCTTTATTTAAAACTTAGGCATTGTATTGAAAGGTTGTTGCTGAACGAAAAGACTCCGGGATTCTTGGCCTCCAGAGGAGAATTCAGTCCGAGCCAGAGACTAGTCTTGATCGCTCAGAGTTTTTGTGTAATAAAGTTTTATTAAAGTATAAAGGAGATAGAGAAAGCTTCTGACATAGGCATCAGAAGGGGGCAGAAAGAGTACCCCCCTGCTAGTCTTCAGCTGGATGTTATATAGTCACTAGCAGTCTGTTAATGAAAGAAAGAAATGTCTTAAAACTCAGAATGGCACCAGGCCCCCCATCCAGAAGATGCATTTTGGGATAATCTTGGCACCAGATGATTCATCCCGGGCCATAAAACGATTGACTTGAATCTTGTAGAAGGGCAGATTACCATACAAATAGTTTCGTTTACATAGATTAGGGGAACAATATCTGAGTATAACATACTGGTTTTTCAAGTAGGTCCTGAGCCATTAGGCGGAACCAACTTGAAGATAGAGTCTGGGGTAAATGCATAGTACATTAACATAGCTTAAGACAAACATTTCCATAAGAAAAATGCATTGGTTAACTCAAGGTTTGAGAATAGTTAACTTCAGGTGAAACCAGGTGTCATTATGGCAACACAGTATTTTAAGAGAAACCTTTTAAATTTGTTTAGAGAAGGAAAAAATAGTTTGTTTCTTCCTGCCACTTAAGAGAGAAAAAATGTCTAACACTTGCAGCCTATTTCCTCCATTTGGAGACCCCTGGCCTTTCTGCCTATTACCCTCTCACTATCATCCTGGACTTTCTTTACAATAATCAATAATTTTGATTTTTTTTAAAATTAAAATATTACTGATTTTTTTTTTAGTGCCTCCCCTTCCTCTTAAATTTTCGACCTGAGGCAAAATTCACCTCACTTTAACCCTGGCCCTGAAATGGTACTCCCTTGATTAGGGGTATTATGTGAGGCTCTTATTTTCTCATTTTTGCACACCTAGTTTTAGTATATTCTAGGTTTTTTTTTTCAAATTATCATCTATTTATTTTAAAAAACTTATTTGTTTATGTTTATTTTTGTTTGCGCTGGGTCTTCATTGCTGCACATGGACTTTCTCTAGTTGCAGTGAGTGGGCTGCTCATTGTGCTGGCTTCTCTTATTGTGGAGCATGGGCTCCAGGTGCATGGGCTTCCGCAGTTGCAGTGTGCAGGCTCAGCAGTTGTGGCTCTTAGGCTCTAGAGAGCAGACTCAGCAGTTGTGGTGCACAGGTTCTGTTGCTTGGTGGCATGTGGGAATTCTTCTAGACTAGGGATCGAACCTGCCTCCCCTGCATTGGCTGTCAATATCCGCTGTACCACCAGGGAAGTCCCGATCATATATTTTTTATAAAAACAGTCAAATGCAAGATATCTTCTTTGAAAGGAAAGACTTGGCAGAAAAATCAAATGTTTGTTGGATGAGTAAAGAATGTGTGTTGTTGTTCAGTCCCTAAATCATGTCCTACTCTTTGCGATCCCATGGACTGCAGCATGCCAGACTCCTCTGTCCTTCACTACCTCCCAGAGTTTGCTCAGATTCATGTCCATTGAGTCAGTGATGCTATCTAACCATCTCATCCTCTGCCACCCCCTTCTCCCTTTGCCTTCAATCTTTCCCAGTATCAGGGATTTTCTAGTTAGTTGGCTCTTCACATCAGGTGGCCAAAGTACTGGAGCTTCAGCTTCAGGAACAGCTTACAATGAATAGTCAGGATTGATTTCCTTTAGGAATGACTGGTTTGATCTCCTTGCAGTTCAAGGGACTCTCAAGAGTCTTCTCCAATCACCACAATTCAAAAGCATCAGTTCTTCAGCTGTCATCCTTCTTTATGGTCCAACTCTCACATCCATACATGACTACTAGAAAAACCGTAGCTTTGACTATAAGGACCTTTGTCAGCAAAGTGATGTCTCTGCTTTTTAATATGTTGTCTAGGTTTGTCATAGCTCTTCTTCCAAGGAGCAGGCATCTCTTAATTTCATGGCTGCAGTCACCATCCACAGTGATTTTGGAGACCAAGAAAACAAAATCTGTCACTGCTTCCATTTTATCCTCGTCTACTTGCCATGAAGTGATGGGGCTGGATGCCATTATCTTAGTTTTTTGAATGTTGACTTTCAGGCCAGCTCTTTTTGCTCTCTTCTTTCATCCTCATCATCAACTCTGTTCCCAAACCCTACCTCTTCTCAGGTTCTAACTCAATGCCACTTTCTGATAAAACATTTCCTTATATCCCAGATCACACTGCCCTACCAAGACCTACACCATGTGTCCATGGGCCACCCCCATCTCTCCATATCCCTGCTTACCTCCTGCTACCTTTGTTCTGCAATATACTAGCCTCCTACTAGCTATTGCTCCTGGAACACAGGAAGCAATTCATTAATATGTGTGGAGAATGAGTGGGACCACTCCCTCTTTCTATCATTCTTGACATAAGTTTTTGTTCTACAATTATATATTTATTTTATCTCCCCTGTTCTTAAATGACTCAGGCTATCTTACTTTGATATGATTCTTGGTGCCAGGCACAGTGCAAGCAAGTGCACGTGTTGTTAATATCAAATATTAACTACAGTTTTAGAAGAGCCATCATTTGAGTGATTTCTCAAGCACTGTACTAAACACTTAGGAGTACCATCTCGCTTATATAATTTATTTATTTATTTATTTTTAACCTCTTGACTTTTTTTTTTCTTTAAAAAAATTATTGGAGTATAGTTGATTTACAATGTTGTGTTAGTTTCAGGTGTACAGCAAAGTGAATCAGTTATATCAGTTCACATTCACTTTTCTTCAGATTCTTTTCCTGTATAGGTGATTACAGAGTACTGAGTAGAGTTCTTTGTTCATAAAATAGGTTCTTATTAGTTATCTATTTTTTTTCTTTTTTCAAGAGTTTATTTGTTTTTTTTTTTAATTTTTAAAAATTTAATTGGAGGCTAATTACTTTACAATATTGTGGTGGTTTTGCCATACATTCACATGAATCAGCCACGGGTTACATGTGTTCCCCATCCTGACCCTCCCTCCCACCTCGCTCCCCATTCCATCTCTCTGGGTCATCCCAGTGCACCAGCCATGAGCACCCTGCCTCATCCATCAAACCTGGGCTGGTGATCTATTTCACATATGTTAATATACATGTTTCAATGCTGTTCTCTCAAATCATCCCACCCTTGGCTTCTCCCACAGACTCCAACAGTCTGTTCTTTATATCTGTGTCTCTTTTGCTGTCTCGTATATAGGGCCATCTTTACCATCATTCTAAATTCCATATATATGCGTTAATATACTGTATTGATGTTTTTGTTTCTGATTTACTTCACTCTGTATAATAGGCTCCAGTTTCATCCACCTCATTAGAGCTGATTCAACTGCATTCTTTTTAATACCTGAGTAATATTCCATTGCATATATGTACCACAGCTTTCTTATCCATTCATCTGCCAGTGGACCTCTAGGTTGCTTCCATGGCCTGGCAATTGTAAACAGTGCTGCGATGAACATTGGGGTACACGTGTCTCTTTCAATTCTGGTTTCCTTGGTGTGTATACCCAGCAGTGGGATTGCTGGGTCATATGGCAGTTCTATTTCCAGCTTTTTAAGGAATCTCCACACTGTTCTCCATAGCAGCTATACTAGTTTGCATTCCCACCAACAGTGTAAGAGGGTTCCTTTTTCTCTGCACCCTCTCCAGCATTTATTGTTGGAGGAGGCAATGGCACCCTACTCCAGTACTCTTGCCTGGAAAATCTCATGGATGGAGGAGCCTGGTAGTCTGCAGTCCATGGGGTCACTAAGAGTCAGACACGACTGAGCGACCTCGCTGCCAAGTTGCTTCAGTCATGTCTGACTCTGTGCAACCCCGTAGACGGCAGCCTACCAGGCTTCCCCGTCCCTGGGATTCTCCAGGCAAGAACATTGGAGTGGGTTGCCATTTCCTTCTCCAATGCATGAAAGTGAACAGTGAAAGTGAAGTCACTCAGTCATGTCTTACTCTTCATGACCCCATGGACTGCAGCCCACCAGGCTCCTCCATCCATGGGACTTTCCAGGCAACAGTACTGGAGTGGGGTGCCATTGCCTTCTCCAGCTCCTATGTTGGGTGCATATATATTATTGTTATGTCTTCTTCTTGGATTGATCCTTTGATCATTATGTAGAGTCCTTCTCTGTCTCTTTTCATGGCCTTTGTTTCAAAGTCTATTTTATCTGATATGAGTATTGCTACTCCTGCTTTCTTTTGGTCTCCATTTGCATGAAATATCTTTTTCTAGTCCTTCACTTTCAGTCTGTATGTGTCCCTAGGTTTGAGGTGGGTCTCTTGTAGACAGCATCTATAGGGGTCTTGTTTTTGTATCCATTCAGCCAGTCTTTGTCTTTTGGTTGGGGCATTCAACCCATTTACATTTAAGGTAATTATTGATAAATGTAATCCCATTGCCATTTACTTTGTTCTTTTGGGTTCAGGTTTATAAACCTTTTCTGTGTTTCCTGTCTAGAGAAGATCCTTTAGCATTTGTTAGAGCTGGTTTGGTGATGCTGAATTCTCTGAGCTTTTGCTTGTCTGTAAAGCTTTTGATTTCTCTTTCGTATTTGAATGAGATCCTTGCTGGGTACAGTAATCTGGGTTGTAGGTTTTTCTCTTTCATCACTTTGTTCTATTGAAAGATAAGCTGTTATCCTTATGGGGATCCCCTTGTGGGTTAATTGTTGTTTTTCCCTTGCTGCTTTTAATATTTGTTCTTTGTGTTTGATCTTCGTTAATTTGATTAATATGTGTCTTGGGGTGTTTCACCTTGGGTTTATCCTGTTTGTGACTCTGGGTTTCTTGGACTTGGGTGGCTATTTCCTTCCCTATTTTAGGGAAGTTTTAAACTATTATCTCCTAAAGTATTTTTCTCAAGGCCTTTCTTTTTGCCTTCTTCTTCTAGGACCCCTATGATTCGAATGTTGGGGCATTTGACATTGTCCCAGAGGTCTCTGGGGTTGTCCTTATTTCTTTTAATTCTTTTTTCTTTTTTCCTCTCGCCTTCATTTATTTCCACCATTCTATCTTCCACCTCACTTATCCTATCTTCTGCTTCAGTTATTCTACTATTGGTTCCCTCCAGAGTGCTTTTGATCTCAGCTATTGCATTATTCATTATTGATTGATTCTTTTTTATTTCTTCTAGGTCCTTGTTAAACTTTTCTTGAATCTTCTCAATCCTTGTCTCCAGACTACTTATCTGTAACTCCATTTTGTTTTCAATATTTTGGATCATTTTTACTATCATTATTCTGAATTCATTTTCAGTTAGACTCCTTATCTCCTCGTCTTTTGTTTGATTTGTTGGGCTTTTATCATGTTCCTTTACCTGCTGAATATTTCTCTGCCTTTTTATCTTGTTTAGGTTGCTGTGTTTGGGGTGGCTTTTCTGTGTGCTGGAAATTTGTGGTTCCCCTTTATTGTGGAGGTTCCTCCTGTGGGTAGGGTTGGACGCGTGGCTTGTCAAGGTTTCCTGGTTAGGGAAGCTTGCGTCAGTGTTCTGATGGGTGGAGCTGGATCTCTTCTCTCTGGAGTGCAATGAAGTGTCCAGTAGTGACTTTTGAGGTGTCTATGGGTTTGGCGTGACTATATTTTGGTGGCCGCCTATATTTTTGTGCTTGGGATTATGTTCCTGCTTTGTTGGAGAATTAGCTTGGTATGTCTCGCTCTGAAACTTGTTGGGTCTTGGGTGGAGCTTGGTTTCAATGTAGGTATGGAGGCTTTGGGTGAGCTTTTGTTGATTAATGGTCCCTGGAGTCAGGAGATTTCTGGTGATCTCAAGTTTTGGATTTAGGCCTCTTGCCTCTGGCTTTCAGTCTTATTCTTGTAGTAGCCTCAAGACTTCTCCATCCATACAGCACCAATGACAAAACATCTAGGTTAATGGTGAAAAGATTCTCCACAGTGAGGGACACCCAGGGAGGTTCACAGAGTTACATGAAGAAGAGAAGAGGGAGGAGGAAGATAGAGGTTACCAGGAGGAGAAGAGGGGATCAAAAGGGGAGAGATCAGTCTAGCCAGTAATCAATTTCCTATTTGCTCTCCACAGTCTGGAACACTCAGAGAGGTTCATGGAGTTCCACAGAGAAGAGAAAAGGGAGGAAGGAGCTAGAGGTGACCCAGAGGAGAGGAGGGGGAGTCAAAAGGAGAGAGACCAGTCTAGCCTGTGATCAGTTCCCTAAGTTTTCTCCACAGCTCAGAACACCCAAAGAGATTCACAGAGTTAAGTAGAGACGAGAAGGGGGAGGGGGGAGATAGAGGCAACCTTGGGGGAGAGAAAGAAGAGTCAAAAGGGGAGAGAGCAATCAAGCCAGTGATCACACTCCTAAGTAAAAATGGGTACTGAAGATTGGATTCTTAAAGGTACAAAATTGATAACAATTACCAAAAAGCAAAGATAAAAAATCTAGAGTAGACGTTAGACTCTCAAAAATACAATATTAAAAAACAAAACAAAATCATAAAAGTTATATAAAAAATATGAAATTTGTTTTAAAAATAGGGTCTTTTTTTTTCAAGGTAATAGGTTTTAAAAATGAAAAGTAAAGGATTAATAAAAAACTTAAAAATTAAAAAATTAAAAAGAAATTTAAAAATGATAATAGTAAAATATATCTAGGATTTTCTCTGGAGCTATTGAGGGCAGTGGATGGTCAGTTCAGTTTCAGATAGTTCCTTGTTCCACCTTATATGTCTTCTCAAAGTCTATAGGTCTCTTCCAGTGTAGTCAGTATTAACTACAGGCTTTTAATCTGTTGCACCTGTCACTTCCAGAGCCATTCCCTCCTCTTGGTTTATTTTGGCTTTCTCTGTTTGCAAGTCTCTTCAGTATCTAACTTCTGCCCTGACACAAGGGGGCAAAGGTGGTCATTTATTTAGGCTCACTTGTTCAATTGTGCTGCGGGGAGGGAGGAACACTGCAAACAAATATCACTGGTGGGTGTGGGGAGTGCTCACAGTGTCTGGGTCACACTGGGTTTGCCCCTGCTCACGTGTGTGTGCTTTCCCCGTCTACACTGCTTAGGCTCCAGGTTGCTGTGCTGGGGAACTTTCTGGGGCGGGCCCTGGGTTGCATGTACTTCCCAGATCTACGCTGCTCAGGTTCAGGTTCTCAGGTACTCCACAAAGGCAGACTCAGTTGGACCTGCATTTTGTGCCCTTCCCAGGTCCAAGCAGCTCAGGCGACCAGATGCTTGGTGAGCGCACACTCCCTAGGTGTGGTGCATCTCATCGCCTCCCCGGTCCCAGCTGCTCAGTTTCCTGGGTGGTGTGTCTCTTCTGGGGAGTTGACCTCTGGCTGCAACTCTCCTGACAGATGTCAACCATCTAGGATCCCAGGAAGACTTGGTTAGCAACTGAGAACCTACGCGCAGTTTGGGAGGGGATGCCGTCTCTGGGGCCGAGTTTGCCCCTTTCCTTCCGGCTCTGGCTGGCATCCAGGGCCTGCCTCCCTGCCTCCAGCGGGAGATGGGCCTGTCCGCAGCCAGCTAGCTCTCCTCTGGTATTTGCTCAGTCCCTTGTTCTGTGAGTGGGACCGGCAGTGCCTTAGGTTAGAGCTTTTTGGGAGGAAAGTTCTCTCTCTCTTTCTTCCTTCTTTTTTTAATCCTCTCTGGCTATTCCACGGTTTGGGTTGCTATCTCACGTAGCTCCCTCAGATTGCCCTCAGGGCATTCAGGCCTGGTCCTTACCCTAAGCAATGCAGCCCGTGCCTCCCTGTTCAGCCCCCGCTTGCTGGTGGTGGAGACAAGCATCTGGGCTACTTCTCCTCTGGAAGTTGGAGTTAGATCCGTAATCTGTGGGTTTTATTTATTTATTTTTTCCTCCCTCTGAGATTCCGAAACTCCCACAGACCCACCGGTGAGAGGGTCTCCTGGTGTTTGGAAACTTCTCTTTTAAGACTCCCTGCCCAGGACAGGTCTTCATCCCTAACTCTTTTGTCTCTCTTTTTATCTTTTCTATTTTGTCCTACCTCCTTTCGAAGACAATGGGCTGCCTTTCTGGGTGCCTGGTGTCCTCCGCCAGTGTTCAGAAGTTGTTCTGTGGTATTTGCTCAGCGTTCAAATGATCTTTCGATGAATTTGTGGGGGAGAAAGTGGTCTCCCTGTCCTCTTCCTCCGCCATCTTAGGACCGCCTCCTCACTTATATATTTTAAATGACTATGAGGAAACACATTTATAGGAATCCACACAGTCATAAAAAAGACTATTTTAGTCTGGCTTCACAGCTAAGGAAGCTGAGGCATAGAGAGATCAGGTAACTTGCTGAAGGTCACTTTGCTAATAACTGGCATTAACAGAAAGTGTAATCCTAAATTACATCAGACTGGTAGTTCTCAAACTGTGATCCATGAACCTCTGAGGTTCCCAAGACAGTTGAGTTTGTACATTCAAAACTGCTCTTGTATGTATATAGAGTTTTCCCTGAGACTCCATGCCATGTGATAGCAAACACCTTGAATGCAGAAGCAGAGGTGTGAATCCACTATCTCTTGTTAAATCAGGCAGTCAAAAGATTTTCAAAAATAATGCCAATCTTTTTACTTATATTTTTTCTGTTTTGGAAAACATAGGTTTTTTTTTTTTAAACCTAGAAAGTCATACTTATGTTAACATGCAATGTGCTTATTATCATTTAAAAATTATATTCATAAATATTTTTAAAAATCCATCAGTGTCCATTTTTAATATGGTAAATGTCCATAGATACAGCCCACATAGTCAAAAACTCTTTGGAGTTCTCAATATCCATAAGAGTATTTTGAGCCTGGTTGCTCAGTGGTAAAGAATCCACCTGCCAAAGCCCAAGATACAGGATTGACCCCTGGTCCAGGAAGATCCACATGCTATGGGGCAGCAACTAAGCCCATGTGCCACAAGTACTGAGCCTGTGCTCTAGAGCCTTGGAAGCCCAACTACTGAGCCATGTACCACAGCTCTGAAGCCCATGCACCCTAGAGCCCATGCTTTGCAACAAGAGAAGCCACTGCAAAGAGAACCCTGCACACTGCAACTAGAGTAACCCTCGCTTCCCGCAACTAGAGAACGCCTGCATGCAGCAATGAAGACCCAGCACAGCCAAAAATAAATTAAGAAATAATAATAATAAAGTATTATGGAGCCCTGAGACCAAATTCTTTGAGAATAGATGTGTTAGGTAATTTCTAAGTTTTTTCTCAGCTCTAGAATTTGAGAATTCTCCATCCATGAAGCAGTTTTGGAGGGCAGGGAAAGGAGCTCAAGATCATTAATCAGTGTCAGAGAAGAGGGGCGGTCTTGAGGCCAGACTCCATGCTGAGGTTCTACATAGTCTGACTAGTCTTGGTTACCTGGATTTATTCTTAACTCCTTAACAGCAGAACTTAACTGCTCTGTAGATTTCTGAAAACTCCCATTCCTGCCTTGGACTCATGGATATTTTGCAGTCTTGCTATTTCATTCCTTTCTCCTTCATCCTCTTTTCTGCTTGCGTGCTGTGGCATTTTTTATCTCAACCCGGCTTCCAACTTTCTATACTTAGTCTTCCATAACTAAGGTTTTATAGTACCTGAACACTTCCTGGGCTTCAGATTAGCCCCAAGTGGTTTATCTCATGTTGCCCCTTCTATGGACAGAATTACAATGGATTTCATGTTTTAAATTCTTTCTCATTGCTTACCTCTGGCAAAAGGAACAGCTGCTGCCGCTGCAAAGTCGCTTCAGTTGTGTCCGACTCTGTGCGACCCCATAGACGGCAGCCCACCAAGCTCCCCTGTCCCTGGGATTTTCCAGGCAAGAATACTGGAGTGGGGTCCCATTTCCTTCCCCAATGCATGAAAGTGAAAAGTGAAAGTGAAGTCGCTCAGTCGTGTCCGACTCTTAGCAACATCATGGACTGCAGCCTACCAGGCTCCTCTGTCCATGGGATTTTCCAGACAGGGTGGAAGTGAAAAAGAGTGGACAAGAAACCTCTTTTGTAATACCTTTTGCATTACTAGTCAAAAAATAAATGAAAACTTTGTTTCAAGTGAAGTAAAAACAAAAACAAACCCCACCCCCAAAGTCTCCTGAAAAGTAATTATTTCTGCAAACTTCCTTGTTTGGTCAGCGGCATTCCCTGCAGCAGGGGCATCACCTAGCAGGGTGGTTACAGAAATAGGAAATATGTCATAGATCACTGCACAGTCAAGAATGAATGTGCATTTGAGGACAGAGACTACCTTATCCTGGCTTCAGGTTTTTGTTTCTTTTCCTTTTCAGTTAAATGAGTCATGCTTTGGTGGAGTAAACTGAGAAAATATTTCTTGGCCTCTGTCACTGTTAAGAAAGTGATTTAAAAACAATCTGAGTGTAGTATAAACTTTGATCTACATATGTATCCTATGTGTTGTTTAGAATATACATGCTAGATATGCTTCATACTTTGTGTGTGTTGGCTGGTATTTAATTTAATTGATGGTTTCCTTGGGCTCTGCTTTTGTTGTTTTCTCAGTATTTTCCCATGCTGATGTATTTGGAGAAAGGAGGTGCTATTCCCAAAGAGGTCACTTGTTGGCTATGACATCTTTTCCTAAAAAAAAAACTTTTTATTTTTTATGGGAATATAGCCAATTAACAATGTTGTGATAATTTCAGGTGGATATCTGAAGGACTCAGCCATACATATACATGTATCTCTTCCCGACATGAGATCTTTGGCAAGACTTGTCCTGCGTCTCCATGACCCACATCTTTGAAGGCCAGTTAGGAGGAAAGCACGAGGTCCAGACAACAAAGCCTTTTAGAAAGATGAAAGAACTATTCAAAACCTGAGTGGTATTATTAACTGTTCCTCATGATTAGTTCTCAAAATACCATGGGAAGGAAATAGGTCAGTAGATATTGATTCCACTTTTCAGATTAGAACAATAAAGCTAAAGACCGTTCCATGAGTTCCAAAGCAAACTAGTGGTCAAGTCTGCTCTATCTACTTCTTCCCAGTCCACGGAAATGACTTCAGAGCTAGAGGCCAGCACTTAGTGGTCTTCTAAGTGGGAGCAGCAGCATGGACAGTCCTAAGGGAACCCATTTCCAGATTCTCATTTTATGCTTTATCTGTGCAAGCAGGCCTGCTTGCTCAGGCGGCTTTTCCCTTTCCAAAGTCTCTTTCATCATCTGACCTTCTCGTAAATATTCTTACTTTGCCCTGGACTGCCCCCAGGAAAACCTCTGAGGCACCACACAATGGAACACTTGAAAACACGGATTTCTGAAAAGGCTCCTTAAATAATTAGTCCAAGAGCAAAAACAAGCTGCCCACGATATGTCTTCCATTGTCTTATATGGTTTTTTTTATTGGAAGGAATTAGCCTGCGTTGGAATATTCTGAATTCAGATATTATGGAGTGTGATAATAGGGTAGGAATGGCTTCATCTCTTTTGACTCTAGTTTATTATTGAAGAAAAAGCCTCACTCCTAACAACAAACTCATGGAAGCAAAGCAAACATCAGATCCTCAGAATGCCTTTCCTGTTTTTAAGGATTCCATTGAATCCTCAATCCAGGACATGTCTTTTATGGAAAGGATTGGTACAAGTTAAAATGCTGGTTTTTTTCAACGAGACATGTGTTCTGGGACTAATAAATTATTCAAGATATACTGGATAAACTTACTAACAAAAGTTTTATGTGATTTCTCCCAGATTTTTTGCACATCAGTCTGGTAGTTCATGATGGCAGTTTTATCAAAACATATCATGAAATATTTATTCCAATGCAGTCAATCCTCATCTTATTTTCTCTTATAAAATGTTAATGATACAAAGGCCAGACAAATTAGTGCAATATATACATTTCTCTTTCATAGAAAAAGTTCGATCATGATATGAAGCAAAATTAGTAAAGTTAATTGTCATATTTATACATAATTTTATTTTATTTTCAAAAGCTGAACACCTAGCATTGATATACACACATGCAAACATCAAAGAAATGCCATATTTTCCCTTATATTTCTTGCTTTATAAATAACTTACAATGTTAACTCCACATTACCTTTAAGTATAATTGATGACAAATGCACGATTATGTTGTTTTTATAAATTATTCTAAACATGAATAAATTATATAAAAGTTACATTATTGAGGGGCTCATATAATTTATTCACATTTAGAATAATTTGTAAATCTTAATGTTTAGTAATATATCTTACAAAATCTATTTCATGATTTATTTTTCAGTAATTTTTATATATTCTCCCAAAATATCTATTAGCACATTTACTTGGATATTAAAAGCCAGAAAAATTATCTCTGATTTAGTTTATTGATTTGAAAATGAGGATCAGAGTTGCCAGTTAGGTTTTATGATGAGTATTTTCCATAAATAGGATGACATAAATCTCTTAAGACTTTTTGAAAAAAATGTATTTTAAATGTGGGGTGAGACAAAATTATTTTTATTGGAAAAATGTTGAGTTGGTTGTGATGCATTAGAGCTAATATTTTTATTTTCTCAATATCTTCTGAGTTTATCAAATTAAACAAGGTATCTCTTAAATGAAGGAGCAACATATAATTCATTATGATTATATAATCCTCAACATTAATAATTATGTATAATAATTCTTGAAATTTTAAAAGTTATGCTAGTTTACAGGAATTTAAAAAGTGAATGAATCTAATAAGAAGGCAACAAATTCTTTTGCAAGGTAGTGATTTGTTTTTATCAAAATCAAAGGAGGAACTTGTAATGAAATGGTGGATCTAAGAAATGATCACTAGTGACTGCTCAAACCATTAGATGAAAAGCTGATGGGAACCTTGATAATGAGTGGATACACTGAGCCCACTGATTAGTACTGTCATGAAAAAAAGATATATTCAGACTTTACGTACTTGCAGTGAAACCAGAAGCACACAGACACCACCTCTGAAGGATTCTTGCTAAAGTATCAACTCAGAATCTGACCAAGCCTAAATATCAATTTTCAGGAAATACAGAGGCCAGAGAGATATGATCAGTAAAATCCAGAAGGTGGAAAACCATACAAGAAAAATGATCCAAATATTGGTTTTCCAACAAACCATTTACAAGAGGAAAGAAAAACAGGAAGAAGAGTCTACCATTAAAAGAGACAAGGGAAATATCAGCCAAAAGCAATTCGTGGGCATTGTTAGGATCTTGAGTTGAAAAAACAACACTGAAATCCAAACCAAAACAAAATACAAGAGCACATATGAGACAACCAGAGATCTGAATGTTGGCTGAATACTGGATTACTCACAGTTTTTAGGGATACTAGTTTGTTTTTAAATGAGTCTTGATTTCTTAGAGCTATATATAGAGGTATTTACACATGAATGGCATGATACTTGGGATTTGCTTCAGAATAATCCAGCAGTGGTGAAGGGTGGGAGTTGGAGAGGGGAGAGTGGAGAGATTAAACAGGACTGGCCATAGGTTGATAAAATTGTCTAAAGCTTTATAGTGGTCACATCGAGGTTCATTTTATTATTCTTCTACATTTGTATACACGAAATTTTCAATTAAAAAAATGAAAAGATAGATTTAAAAAGTGAGTCAAAAAAAATAAACTCACTGAAGGAATACCTAATTTAGCTGTCAGCAGATAGATCACTGAAACTAATTTTTTGATGATTAACCACTGGGTGGCTTTTGGCACATACCTTGAAAGGGCTGAGTGACTGACACTGATATAACAAAACTCTCTATTCCCATCCATTTGTTTATGTGAACAGTGCTTGAACATATAGAAGCAAAATCAAGAAATAGGAGTTTATGCTGAACTCTTTCATTTGGCAAGAGGTAATAGTTACCCATGAATTCATGAAAAAACAGGAAAAAAAAAAAAACCTTATCCATCTATTAAGGGATCTGTATTGCCAACAATTTTTTATGTTTAATCATTGTATTATATATCAAAATGTATAATACTTATGCTTTTTTGACAAATGTATACTAATACCAATTATTATAATCCAATCCAGAATAAATTTTTAATATTTGGAACCCTTAGTATCAGGAAACTAAAACAAAAACCTTAAAAAATTCACAAGGATAAAAATACATGGGGAATTTAATGGCCATATCATTTTAAGGAGAAATAGGAATGATGCAAAATATTGATAGTTCTTTTTTCTTATGTGTATGAGCCATACATTCTGGTTTCTTCGTATATATCATAAGTGGCTTTTTGTTGTTGAAAACTGAATATTTTAAGTAAAATAATGTAGCGACTCAGGAAAAATAAATAAAATATTTGAGAGTTAAAGAAGAGTTTATGTATTTTCACAAATGGATGATGGGGTATCAAGTTAGAGCATTAAGATTGTATGGATATATTTAAAAGAATGATGTAACAGTTTTATTTTAAATTATCGTTATTTATGTCTCCCAGGTGGGAGATCCTGGGTTGGGAAGATCCCCTGGAGAAGAGAAAGGCTACCCACTCCATTATTCTGGCCTGGAGAATTCCATGGACTGTACAGTCCATGGGGTCGCAAAGAGTCAGACATGACTGAGCAACTTTCACTTTCAAAAATGGGTAGGGAGACTACTTAGGTCTTTTTTTTCTTTTATTTATTTCTTATTGAATAAAATTCACAAAACATAAAATTAACCATTAACCATGTTAAAGTATGCAATTCAGTAGCATTTAGTATGTTTACAGTGTTGTACAACCATCACATCTATTTCCATCACATCATTTCATCATCTCAAAAAGAAACTCTGGGCCCATTAAGCAATCATTCCTCCCGGCAACCACTAATCTGTTTTCTGTTTCTTTTGATTTAATACTCTTCATATAAGTGGAATCATACAACCCATAACCCTGACTAGCTTCTTTCACTTACTGTAATGTTTACAATGTTTATCTAAGTATCATGTATCAATATTTCCCTTTTTATGGTTGATTAATATTCCACTGAATGGATATATTACATTGTGCCTATTCATTCATCAGCTGATGGACATTTGGGTTGTTTTTACCTTTTGGCTATTATGAACAGTGCTGTTGTTATGAACATAGTTGTACAAATATTTGTTTGAATACTTATTTTCAGTTCTTTTGGATCTATAACTAGCAGTGAAGTTGCTGAGAATTCTGTTTAAACTACAATTAGAAAACAAAATCTAGGGACTTCCCTGGTGGTTCAGTGGTTAAGACTCTGCGTCTATTGCGGTGGGCATGAATTCAGTCCCTGGTTGGGGAACTAAGATCCCACACGCAGCATGGCAGAGCTAAAAAAAAAAAAAAAAAAGCAAAGAAAACAAAATTTTCTTTCTCTGCTGCTTACTAGATTAGCCCTTTTCTGTTTTGATGACATCGTTATAAATGCTAAGCTTCCAAGCCTCTCTGATGAAATAATGCCAGAGTTAGCTAGCCCCTTGCACATAGTGACCTTTCTCCATGCTAATTTATTAGTTTGACATGACAACTGGTGAACTCTGCTTCTCACAGACTGAGTGGGAGTGCTAAGGGAGAGACATTTCTGTGTCAGGCTGAAGGAAAATCACTGCACTGGAGGCAAGACCCAGGCATCACAGTTTTAAAAAATCTTCCCAGGTGATTCCATCGTGCATCCCAGTTTAAGAGCTGTGTTGATGGAATTTCCTTTGGGAAGTGTATCCTGGTGGAAAGTCCCAGGACTTTTGGAATGGGTTTTAATAAACTGATTCAATGTTGATTCAGTAAGGATGGATATGTTCTAAGTCATATGAGAAGTTCCATTCATCCTATGTAGTAAGCATCCGTTTCTTTCCGTTAAGGGGACTTTGGAAAGCAAACTGTGAGTATGGTGAGATGTCAGCAAAGCCAGCTGAGCCTATAACTTAACAGGGAATCTTTACAGTGAGCTAATGAAAAGGACCTGAGCGACACTTGTGGACCACTGGGGTGTGTACCTTATTGGTGCCAACATAGTATTTACCACTGAGCGGAGGAACCCTGTGGGCAAGGATTTGTGTTAGGGGATCTATTTGTGTGTGTACGCGTGCTTAGTCACGTCAGTCATGTCCAACTCTTTGTGACCCCATGGACCGTAGCCTGCCAGATTCCTCTGTCTATGGAACTTCCCAGGCAAGAATACTGGAGTGGATTGCCATACCCACCTCCAGGGGATCTTCCCGACCTGGGGATAGAACCCTTATCTCCTGTTTCTCCTGCACTACAGGTGGATTCTATATTGCTGAGCCATCGGGAAGTCCAGGGAACTCTATTTACATGTCGTCAAATAAGAAATCTAAGTTAATAATAATCATAATGAAAGAGACTGACTGAAGGAGTAGGTATGTTAATACTTTTGAAACATACCTTAAACCTAATTGGTGCACATAAGCATTTATACATTTCAAGTGTGCTTCTACTGTGGCGGGAACTGTAGGTTGGCTCAAACCAAACCCTTTCCATTTTCTTTCTGTTACGGAAGCCAAAAAGCTAAAATCTTGCCTTCCTAATTCCTCTTCTGTTGGAAGAAGCCATGTGACATAATTTTGGCTGTTAAGAATGCAAGACTATGATGGCAGGGATTTTTATCTCTTTCATTCTCTGCTGGTCAAAACTCATCAAATTGTACACCCTAAAAATGTCCAGTTTGGTGGGAGGATGACAGATGTTTTTTAAAGCTACAAATTTGCAACAAGTAGTAAATAGGTCCCAGAGATTTAATGCACACAGAGTGAATTTGAAAGTGTTAGTCACTCAGTTGTGTGCGACTCTTTGCACATGGACTGTAGCCTGACAGGCTCCTCTGTCCATTAAATTCTCCAGGCAAGAATACTGGAGTGGGTAGTCATTCCCTTCAGCAGGGAAGTCTTCCCAACCCAGGAACCCATGTCTCCTGCATTGCAGGCAGATTTTTTACTGTCTGAGCCACCGGGGAAGCTATGGTTTTTCCAGTAGTCATATACAGATGTGAGAGTTGGACCATAAAGAATGCTAAGTGCTAAAGAATTGATGCTTTCTAATTGTGCTGGAGAAAACACTTGAAAGTCCCTTGGACAGCAAGGAGATCAAATCAGTCAATCCTAAAGCAAATCAACTGAATACTCACTGAAAGGACTGATGCTGAAGTTCTGATCCTTTGACCACCTGATGTGAAGAGATGATTCATTGGAAAAGACCCTGATTCTGGGAAAAGACTGAGGACAGGAGGGGAAGGGGTTGACAGAGGATGAGATGGTTGGATGGCATCATTGACACAATGGACATGAGTTTGAGCAAACTCCAGAAGATAGTGAAGGACAGGGAAGCCTGGTGTGCTGCAGTCCACGGGGTCACAGAGTCAGACAATGCTGCTGCTAAATCGCTTCAGTTGTGTCCGACTCCGTGCGACCCCATAGACGGCAGCCCACCAGGCTCCCCCATCCCTGGGATTCTCTAGGCAAGAATACTGGAGTGGGTTGCCATTTCCTTCAATGCATTAAAGTGAAAAGTGAAAGTGAAGTCGCTCAGTCGTGTCCGACTCTTAGCGACCCCATGGACTGCAGCCTACCAGGCTCCTCTATCCATGGGATTTTCCAGGCAAGAGTACTGGAGTGGGGTGCCATTGCCTTCTCTTAGCAACTAAACAAATGAATGAATAATGAATATAGGGCTTCCCAGGTGGCACTAGTGGTAAAGAATGCTTCTGCCAATGCAGGAGATATAAGAGACGTGAGTTCAATCCCTGGGTCAGAAAGATTCTCTGGAAGAGGGCATGGCAACTCACTCTAGTTTCTTGCTTGGAGAATCTCATGACAGGAGCCTGGTAGGCTATAGTCCATAATGTTGCAAAGAGTCTGACAGGACTGAAGCAACTTAGCATTGCACGCATAGTGAATATAAAAATATACTATAACCATCAAACTTTCTGAGAGACTAGAACTTAAAAATTCCAACCACTAAAAAGAAAGAATAATTATGTAATCTGGAAGCAGTGCTAATTATCACTATAATAGCAATCATATGACAATATATAAATGTCCCAAAGTACCATGCTGCTGCTGCTGCTGCTGCTAAGTCGCTTCAGTCGTGTCCGACTCTGTGCGACCCCATAGACGGCAGCCCACCAGGCTCCCCCATCCCTGGGATTCTCCAGGCAAGAATACTGGAGTGGGTTGCCATTAAGTTTACACAACGTTGTGTCAAGTATATTTCAGTTTTAAAAATTTAAATGTTGTCTATTGTATATCAATTTTATTTCAACAAAGTGGAAAAAGAACAGTTGTTAAGAAAAATAAAAGGCAAATTAGAAAATGGAAGAAAACAGAAACAAATTTCTCAGCCTTACAGGAAGCTGAAGTGAGAATCCTGAAAGGAAAGGAGGCATCAAGACCCTGTTTCTCTGAATTTCAAGTCACTTCCAAGGCTAGCTGAGATTTATCTAGCTAACACTAGGTGGCACCATAGTGCTTTTTTTTTAAAAAAAATGCTGATGCTCATGTGTGCTATTTAATATTCAGGACCAAGTTCAGTTCAGATCAGTCGCTCAGTCCTGTCTGACTCTTTGTGACCCCATGAATTACAGCACGCCAGGCCTCCCTGTCCATCACCAACTCCTGGAGTTCACTCAAACTCACGTCCATCGAGTCGGTGATACCATCCAGCCATCTCATCCTCTGTCATCCCCTTCTCCTCCTGCCCCCAAACCCTCCCAGCATCAGAGTCTTTTCCAATGAGTCAACTCTCCGCATGAGGTGGCTAAAGTACTGGAGTTTCAGCTTTAGCATCATTGCTTCCAAAGAACACCCAGGGCTGATCTCCTTTAGAATGCACTGGTTGGATCTGCTTGCAGTCCAAGGGACTCTCAAGAGTCTTCTTCAACACCACAGTTCAAAAGCATCAATTCTTCCATGCTCAGCTTTTTTCACAGTCCAACTCTCACATCCATACATGACTACTGAAAAAACAATAGCCTTGGCTAGACGGACCTTTGTTGGCAAAGTAACGTCTCTGTTTTTGAATATGCTATCTAGGTTGGTCATAACTTTTCTTCCAAGGAGTAAGCGTCTTTTAATTTCATGGCTGCAGTCACCATCTGCAGTGATTTTAGAGCCCACAAAAATAAAGTCTGACCCTGTTTCCACTGTTTTCCCATCTATTTGCCATGAAGTGATGGGACCAGATGCCATGATCTTTGTTTTCTGAATGTTGAGCTTTAAGCCAACATTTTCACTCTCCTCTTTCACTTTCATCAAGAGGCTCTTTAGTTCTTGCTCACTTTCTGCCATAAGGGTGGTGTCATCAGCATATCTGAGGTCATGGATATTTCTCCCAGCAATCTTGATTCCAGCTTGTGCTTCTTCCAGCCCAGCGTTTCTCATGATGTACTCTGCATAGAGGTTAAATAAGCAGGGTGACAATATACAGCCTTGACGGACTCCTTTTCCTATTTGGAACCAGTCTGTTGTTCCATGTCCAGTTCTAACTGTTGCTTCCTGACCGGCATACAGATTTCTCAAGAGGCAGGTCAGGTGGTCTAGTATTCCCATCTCTTTCAGAATTTTCCACAGTTTATTATGATTCACACAGTCAAAGGCTTTGGCATAGTCAATAAAGCAGAAGTAGATGTTTTTCTGGAACTCTCTTGCTTTTTCCATGATCCAGGTGATGTTGGCAATTTGATCTCTGGTTCCTCTCCCTTTTCTAAAACCAGCTTGAACATCTGGAAGTTCATGGTTCATGTATTACTGAAGCCTGGCTTGGAGAATTTTGAGCATTACTTTACTAGCATGTGAGATGAGTGCAATTGTGCGGTAGTTTGAGCATTCTTTGGCATTGCCTTTCTTAGGGATTAGAATGAAAACTGACGTTTTCCAGTCCTGTGGCCACTGCTAAGTTTCCCAAATTTGCTGGCATATTGAGTGCAGCACTTTCACAGCATCATCTTTCAGGATTTGAAATAGCTCAAATGGAATTCCATCACCTCCACTAGCTTTGTTTGTAGTGATGCTTTCTAAGGCCCACTTGACTTAACATTCCAGGATGTCTGGCTCTAGGCTTTATGACCAAGGGAGGTCCTAAAATCCTAAAAGATGATGCTTTGAAAGTGCTGCACTCAATATGCCAGCAAATTTGGAAAACTCAGCAGTGGCCACAGGACTGGAAAAGGTCGGTTTTCATTCCAATCTCTAAGAAAGGCAATGCCAAAGAATGCTCAAACTACTGCACAATTGCACTCATCTCACACACTAGTATGGAGAAGTCAATATCCCCCCACTCCAGTACTCTTGCCTGGAAAGTCCCATGGATGGAGGAGCCTGGTGGGCTGCAGTCCATGGGGTCGCGGAGAGTTGGACACGACTGAGCGACTTCACTGTCACTTTTCACTTTCATGCATTGGAGAAGGAAATGGCACCCCACTCCAGTGTTCTTGCCTGGAGAATCCCAGGGATGGGGGAGCCTGGTGGGCTGCCATCTATGAGGTCGCACACGACTGAAGTGACTTAGCAGCTGCCGCAGCAGCAGCACACACTATTAAAGTAATGCTCAAAATTCTCCAAGCCAGGCTTTAACAATATATGAACCGTGAACTTCCAGAAGTTTAAGCTGGTTTTAGAAAAGGCAGAGGAACCAGAGATCAAATTGCCAACATCCGCTGGATCATGGAAAAAGCAAGAGAGTTCCAGAAAAACATCTACTTCTGCTTTATTGACTATGCCAGGCCTTTGACTGTGTGGATCACAACAAATTGTGGAAAATTCTGAAAGAGATGGGAATACCAGATCACCTGACCTGCCTCTTGAGAAACCTGTATGCCAGTCAGGAAGCAACAGTTAGAACTGGACATGGAACAATAGACTGGTTCCAAATAGGCAAAGGAGTCCGTCAAGGCTGTATATTGTCACCCTGCTTATTTAACCTCTATGCAGAGTACATCACGAGAAACGCTGGGCTGGAAGAAGCACAAGCTGGAATCAAGATTGCTGGGAGAAATATCCATGACCTCAGATATGCAGATGACACCACCCTTATGGCAGAAAGTGAGCAAGAACTAAAGAGCCTCTTGATGAAAGTGAAAGAGGAGAGTGAAAATGTTGGCTTAAAGCTCAACATTCAGAAAACAAAGATCATGGCATCTGGTCCCATCACTTCATGGCAAATAGATGGAGAAACAGTGGAAACAGTGGCAGACTTTATTTTTGTGGGCTTCAAAATCACTGCAGATGGTGACTGCAGCCATGAAATTAAAAGACACTTACTCCTTGGAAGAAAAGTTATGACCAACCTAGACAGCATATTAAAAAGTAGAGACGTTACTTTGCCAACAAATGTCCGTGTGGTCAAGGCTATGATTTTTCCAGTAGTCACGTGTGGATGTGAGAGTTAGACTGTGAAAAAAGCTGAGCACAGAATTGATGCTTTTGAACTGTGGTGTTGGAGAAGACTCTTGAGAGTCCCTTGGACTGCAAGGAGATCCAACCAGTGCATTCTAAAGGAAATCAGTCCTGGGTGTTCCTTGGAAGGACTGATACTGAAGGTGAAGCTCCAATACTTTGACCACCGATGTGAAGAGCTGACTCATTTGAAAAGACCCTGATGGTGGGAAAGTTTGAAGGGGAGAGGAGAAGGGGACAACAGAGGGTGAGATGGTTGGTGGCATCACTAACTCAATGGACATGAACTCTGGGAGTTTGTGATGGACAGGGAGGCCTGAAGTGCTACAGTCCTTGGGGTCGCAAAGAGTCGGACAGACTGAGTGACTGAACTGAACTGAACCAAGGGAGGCCTTCCAGTGTTTGAAATTGTTCCATTTCTCCCCTCTCCTGATCCCAGGATGTGATTGCTGTGGCCTTATTAAAACTCCATGAACCCTGACTGTCTCTTGTATATGATTCATTCTATATCCCTTGAGCCAGGTAATGCTTGAGGTGATCCATGCTGGAAGGAAGAGACCAGGGAGGGCACTGGCCTCAGTGCTCCTAGTGGAGGGCCTCTCTGGTACAGTGGTTCCCACCTTGGAGTCTGCCTCAGCCCTGGGATGAACAGGTCCCCTGGGTTTTGTTACCAAAAGCTAAGGCTTTAACCGCAGTTGTTGAAGTGTCCAGTGGTCTTGGAGCATCCAAACCCACCAGTTTGGTACAAGAATCCACGTGTAACACAGAACTTATTGTCCCCAAAGTTTTTAATGATTCCTGGGCTTTGGCAAGAAATATCAGGAAGCACGTATTGCATATGAAAGATAGGAAAATGGTTCATGAGACCTCACATTTAATTTGTTGCATTAGTAATTTAGAAATTTATGTTTAGGATAGTGTAGTTCATGAGTGTATAGGGTCTTGCCTTCAGTGAAAAGAGTAAGGGCTCTCCAGGTATTAGAACTGCTCTGGCTTGGGAGGGATGCCTTGGTAAAGGCTTATTCACAGGCTTATTTACCTTTGGATTTAAGGAAAGTAGCCCCGGTCATCTAGGCAAAGTATGTTTCGTCTGTTTTCTGTGTTGATGCATCTAAGAATTTTTAACCCAGTTTTTTTTTTAATTTGACTGTGCCCAGTCTTAGTTGTGGCACTCAGGATCTTTGTTGTAGCATGTGGGATCTTTAGTTGTGGCGTGCGGGATCTAATTCCCTAACCAGGGATCGAACCTAGGCCCCCTGCATTGGGAGCACAGAGTCTTAACCACTGGACCATCAGGGAAGTCCCCCAACTTAAACTTGTGATAAATTTTGGTCTGATGTCTGTCATCTTGAATGCCTTTAGTTTGTAATGATTACTTTTATCCTGTTTTGTGTCCCTTTTGCTTTTTCTTTTGCTCTTTCATCAGTTAAACAAAAAAAGATATTTCTCCTAGTTTTATTCTACTAGTGAAACTGTTGAGGTTTAAAAAAAATTCTTTAAAATATTGCAGGTGTAGGAAAATAGAATAACAAACGCCTGTGTACCTGCCCTCAGCTTTATTGTTTCTGACCATTTTGTCATGGCTGTTAACATATGTTTTTTAGAACTAAACCATTGCAGATGGAATTGAAGTCCCCTGTGTACCTCTTTTGAATTGCTTTCCCACTCTCTGATTCCAGAGGTAGTTACCATATGAATTTGGTGTTATGCCCAAAGATGCTTTTACACTTTTATATATGGTTTTTCCATAAGCATCATAATACTATTTTACATGTTTTGAATCTACATAAGTAGCAAACTTGATGTTTTCTTCTGCAGCTTACTTTTTAAAAAATATCACTTTTAATTTCTGGCTGCTCTGGGTCTTTACTGCTTCTTGTGGGTTTTCTCTAGTTGTGACAAGCAGGGGCTCTTCTCCAGTTGCAGCGTACAGGCTGCTCACTGCGGTAGTTGTGGAGCACAGGTTCTAAATGCGCGGACTCAGTAGTTGCAGCTTGAGGGCTCCAGAGCACAGGCTCAGTAGTTGTGGCATACAGGTTTTAGTTGCCTTGCGGCATGTGGGATCTTCCTGGACCAGGTTTTGAACCGGTGTCCCCTGCACTGCAAGGTGGATTCTTAACCACTAGAGCACCACTTACTTTTTAAATTCAACTTTATAGAGTTGATATTTAACCACATAGCTCAAGTTCATTCCTTTTCACTGATGCTTAGCATCGTGGTTTTATATTTTCCATCTGTCTAGCTGTGCTATAGTCTAGGTCTATATTCAGTTTCACTTTCTCATTGACTGCACTCTGCTGTCCAACCCATCCACTGAGGACTTAAATTCAGTGTCTATATTCACTTGTAAAGTTCTATTTAGTTCATTTTCACGTCTGTTTATAAAACATCACTTTCCTCAAGGTTTTGATTTCTTCTTTTATGTCTTTATTTATGTTCAGAGCTTATCTTATATTCTGTTTTCTTATTAACCCTAGGTCTTGGACCTTGCTTTTTGTTTCATCCACTTAACCTCAATCAAAATTGCTTTTTTCTTTTTAAGTTTGTGTGCTTATCTATAGAGGAGTTTACTTTTTCTGGGGATCCTCTGCTACTCTGAAGAGATAAGGAAGGAGGAGCCAGTATATATATATAAACTTCTGCTGGGGGTAGGGGACAACAATAACAAAAAAACCATATCAAACATTAAAAGATTACTGCTAAACACAAAGCACAGGCACCTCAAATTAATGATTTTAATGCTTTTCTTTGTTTGGAAAGATTTAAGAATTTGGGTTCACTGAAAATTTTCCTTGAATATGTATCTATGTAATCAGGGGTTCTACCCAAAGCACAGAATGCTTCCTACTTTTCTCCACCCTAAATTGCCCTCGGGTGCATTATGGGTAGGAGACTGCAGTGGCTAGTGTCTTGATCCTTGTAGAACTGAAATGGCAGGCAACGTTATTTCTTTACAGTTGCTAGGGCATCTGAGTTAGCCATGTGGTGATGCCAAAACCATAGGAGACCTTGCGAGGAGATAGGAGGATCACCTCACGGGGTAGGCTCCAAGACCAGGTGCATGCGGAAGAAAATACAGCTCTAGGAGGCAATGGACCCAGTTCCTAGATTCCCCATTAAGGCTTAGTGGCAGTGTGGCACTGGCATTTTTGTTGCTACACTATTCGAAAATAGTGCCTTCATAGTAAGTGTCTGAGCCAGAGAGAGCTGGACCCCCGAGGTGCCTTTCATTTCTGAGGCACTGGAGTAGCTCCATCTTCCTGGAACTTGAGTATCTAGCAGATTATCCATGATATGTGACCTAGGTGCCACTGCTGGAGACCCTCTCCAATTGATTTACTATCTTTGGCTCAGACTTGGTTAGGTTCACATGCATATAACTGAAAATCCAAAATAATAGAGCTTAAAATAAGACTGGAGTTGACTCCTTCCTTTTTAAAAAAGAGATAAGGAGATAGGCAGCTGCACACCATCAGCGGGAATCCTGGTTCCTTCAGGTTCACCACACTGCCATCCATCAGATGTGGCCATATTCTCATCGTCTAAAGCAACAACTGGAGTTCTAGCCATTCCAGGATGTGGGATGGAGAGAAGGAAGAAGATCATGTCACCTTCCTTTCAAGGGAATATTCTATGAGTACTGAAAATTCTTCCACTTCATTGTGTAGACGTTGGTCCTGGGAGACCCACAGACTTACAAGGGTGGCAAGAAATGTCCTTGGCTGAGAGGCAAGGTACCAATCCCTAATTCAGTTTTCTGTTACTAAACAAGACGGATGAATGGATGTTTGTGTAGGCAACCAGCAGCCTCTGACACTACCAGTATGTCTAAACTTCATATGTCTAAAGTAGTTTGCATGTGCCGCCATGACAAAACAGCACAGACTGTGAGGCTTATATAACAGAAATTTATGTTCGCACAGTTCTGCAGGCTGGAAGTTCAAAATCAAGGTGTTATCAGGTTTGATTTCTCCTGAGGCTTCTCTCTTTGGCTTGCAGGAGGGCAAGAGGGGCAGTCATAGAAAACAACCCAGACCACGAAGAGGTTATCAGTCCCACTGGGTATTATTATGGCACAGTAGGCAGCAAATGGGTACAAGCATGTACAGGGAGGCCATTTGAGATGCCTCTGAATGCACATGTCCATCTGCCGGCAGTGCTGGAGTGTAGCTTGAGCAGCCCTGTGTTGAGGTTTCCATTACGGGGTTCAGAAATTACATGTGGGGACAGACAAGATACAGCACATTGTAGAAATCATATTGCCCATGCTTTCTTTTTTTAAAATGTTATTTATCTTGGCTGTGCTTGGTCTTTTGTTGCGTGCGGGCTTTCTTGAGTTGTGGCGAGAGGGGCCTACTCTGTGTGTGTGAGCTTCTTATTACAGTGGCTTCTCGTGGCAAAGCACAGACTCTAGGGTGCTCGGGCTTCAGTAGCTGTGTGCACAGGCTTAGTTGCCCCTCCACGTGTGGAATCTTCCCTGACCAGGGACTGAACCTGTGTCCCCTGCATTGGCAGGTGGGTTCCTGTCCTCTCTACCACCTGGGATTCTGCCATTACTTTCTCATTAAAGATGTAGATTTGTCACAATCAGATTTTTCTCCAAACTAGAATTTATTTTTAAATTTTTTATTGAAGGATAATTGCTTTACAGAATTTTGTTGTTTTCTGTCAAACCTCAACATGAGTCAGCCACAGGTATACATATATCCTCTCCTTTTTGAACCTCCCTCCCCATATCCCACCCCACCCCACCTCTCTAGGTCGTTACAGAGCCCCTGTTTGAGTTCCCTGAGCCATAAAGCAAATTCCTGTTGGCTATCTATTTTACATATGGTAATTAAGTTTCCATGTTACTCTTTCCATACATCTCACCCTCTCCTCCCCTCTCCCCATGTCCATAAGTCTATTCTTTATGTCTGTTTCTCCATTGCTTCCCTGTAAATAAATTATTCGGTACCATTTTTCTAGATTCCATATATATGCGTTAGAATACAATATTTCTCTTTCTGACTCACTTCACTCTGTATAATAGGTTCTAGGTTCACCCATCTCATCAGAACTGACTCAGATGTGTTCCTTTTTATGGCTGGGTATTATACCATTGTATATATGGACCACAACTTCTTTATCCATTCATCTGTCTGTCAATGAACATCTAGGTTGCTTCCATGTTGTAGCTATACTGTAAATAGTGCTGCAATGAGATACATGTGTCTTTTGCAATTTTGGTTTCCTCAGGGTATATGCCTAGGAGTGGGATTGCTGGGTCATTTGGTGGTTTTAACCTAGATTTTAAGGAATCTCCATACCGTCTTCCATAGTGGCTGTATAATTCACATTCCCCCCAACAGTGGAAAAACATTCTCTTTTCTCCACACCCTCTCCAGCATTTATTGTTTGTAGACTATTTGATGATGGCCTTTCTGACCGGTGTGAGGTGATATCTCATTGTGGTTTTGATTTGCATTTCTCTAATAATGAGTGATGTTGAGCATCTTTTCATGTGTTTGTTAGCCATCTGTATGTCTTCTTCAGAGAAATGTCTGTTTAGGTCTTTTCCCCACGTTTTGATTGGGTTGTTTGTTTTTCTGGCATTGAGTTGTATGAGCTGCTTCTATATTTTGGAAATTAATCCTTTGTCAGTTGTTTCATTTGCTATTATTTTCTCCCATTCCAAGGGTTGTCTTTTCATCTTGCTTATAGTTTTCTTTGCTGAGCAAAAGCTTTTACGTTTAATCAGGTCCCACTTGTTTACTTTTCTTTTTATTTTGGTTACTCTAGGAGTTGGGTCATAGAGGATCTTGCTTTGATTTAAGTCATCGAGTGTTCTGCCTATTAGTAGAGAGTTTTATACTTTCTGGTCTTACATATAGGCCTTTAATCCATTTGGAGTTTATCTTTGTGTATGGTGTTAGGAAGTGTTCTAATTTCATTCTTTTACATGTAGCTGTCCAGTTTTCCCAGCCCTGTTTATTGAAGAGGCTGTCTTTGCCCCATTGTTTCCTCCTTTGTCAAAAATAAGGTACCCATAGGTGCATGGGTTTATTTCTGGGCTTTCTATCTTGTTCCATTGGTCTATATTTCTGTTTTTGTGTCAGTACCATACTGTCTTGATGACTAGCTTTGTAGTATAATCTGAGGTCGGGAAGGTTGATTCCTCCAGCTCCATTCTTCTTTCTCAAGTCTGCTTTGGCTATTTGGGGTCTTTTGTGTTTCCGTATGAATTGTGAAATTTTTGTTCTAGTTCTGTGAAAAAAATGCCATTGGTAATTTGATAGGGATCACATTGAATCTGTAGATTGCATTTGGCAGTATAGTCATTTTCACAATATTGATTCTTCCTACCCAGGAACGTGGAATATCTCTCCATCTGTTTATGTCATCTTTGATTTCTTTCATCGGTGTCTTATAATTTTCTGTGTATAGTTCTTTTGTCTCCTTAGGTAAGTTTATTCCTAGATATTTAATTCTGTTTGTTGCGATGGTGAATGGGATTGATTCCTTAATTTCTCTGATTTTTCATTGTTAGATATAGAAATGCAAGTGATTTATGTGTATTGATTTTGTATCCTGCAACTTTGCTAAATTCGCTGATTAGCTTTAGTAATTTTCTGATACCATCTTTAGGGTTTTCTATGTACAATATCATGTCATCTGCAAACAGTGAGAGCTTTACTACTTCTTTTCCAATCTGGATTCCTTTTATTTCTTTTCCTTCTCTGATTGCTGTAGCTAGGACTTCCAGAACTATGTTGAATAATAGTGGTGAAAGTGGACACTCTTGTTAGAATTTATTTTAGTATGGTGTGAAGTAAGAATCTTATTTTCTTTTCCTATTGTGATATCCAAATGTTTCAGCATAATTTACTAAGAAACCCCTCCTTTCTCCACTGCTTTTTTTCAGCTCTATCAAATGATTGACATACAATTGAATTGAATCAGCTTGTTGATTTCTATTAAAGGGTCTCACTGGGATTTTGATTGGATTGCTTTAAATATATAGAGAAATTTGGGGATAATTGACATCTTAGTATGGGGTTTTTCAATCAGTGAACAGAGTATCTCTCAATTTATTAGGTATTCTTTCATCTCTTCTGTCATTATAATTTTCATCATTTGTATCTTACACATATTTTGTTAGATTTATACATATTTCATGTTTTCTGTGCTGTTGTAAATGGTACTATTTAAAATTTTTATTGAAGTTGTATTACAGGAAATTATATTGCTGCATATTCCAGTTTCCAACAGTTTATCTTTGTGCACCTTTAACTCTGTGATCTTGCTAAACTCACTTGTTAGTTCTAGCAGTTTTGTTGCTTTCTTTGGATTTTTTTTTAATGTAGATAATAATGTCATCTGCAAATCTGAACAGTTTTATTTCTAATCTCTATGCCTTTTATTTCCTCTTCTGGCCTTTCTGCACTTGCTAGGACTCCAGTGTGATGTTGAATAATATAATGGGAAGAGCGGTCATACCTGCCTTGTTGCCAACCTTAGAGGGAAGGCATTCTGTCTCTGATCATTGTTTTCAGCAGCAAGGACACAATCACGTCAAATCATATCAATATACACGTTGCAACAAAACAGTTTAAGTACTTTTCGGTCGGCTAAGGCAAAAATGATCGTGGATGAAATCGAAGTTCCCCTATAACTGCAATTGTAATGTGATATGAAAACGTGGGATTGCTATTGCTGACAAAGTCACAAGGCACTGCTGATACTGTTGTGGTCCTCGCCAACACAAAATTGAAGGAAATTCTAAATTTCAGCTAGAGATTAGCTTAACGATAAGCTTTTTCTATTTGATGTCGCCAGTTACAATAGCGCGCCTGGAGAGGAAAGCCAGGGACCACAGAGACGTGCTCTCTGGCTTCCTAGAGAGGAAGTTCGCGATACTTGGGTGCCACGGCCGACGTAGTGACGCACTTCCGGTCACACCACGTATTGCACTTTTCCTCAGGTGAGTTTCTGTGTCTTGTCGCCTCAGCGAACCTGCTGGGAGCACACCTTTCACCCTGGCTGTCCGCTTAGTCCCTCGTGTCCAGGTGGAGGGAGTCGGGCGGCGCCACCTGGTCCGGGGAGCTAACGCGCCCGCCGGCCAGTCAGCCCGGCCCTCGGTGCCTTCGCCCCAGTCCTTAGCGGCCGCCTTGTGTAAAGCTGTGGATGAAAAGGAGACGCCGTTTGATCTCACACAGCCACAGCCTCCCCTGCTCCCTGGGCTGCTGCTAAGTCGCTTCAGTCGTGTCCGACTCTGTGCGACCCTATAGACGGCAGCCACCAGGCTCCCCCCGTCCCTGGGATTCTCCAGGCAAGAACACTGGGGTGGGTTGCCATTTCCTTCTCCAGTGCATGAAAGTGAAGTCGCTCGGTGTCCGACTCCTAGTGATCCCATGGACCGCAGCCTACCAGACTCCTCCATCCATGGGATTTTCCAGGCAGAGTGCTGGAGTGGGTTGCCATTGCCTTCTCCTAGCAACTACTAACTGAGCCGCTAAATGCTAGTTGCTGTTCTAGGTTCCCAAGATGCAGCTGCGAATGAGAGGGCCGTGGGCCCCTCTCCCAGGGACCTTTCAGTTTAATTAAAAGTCCTCTGTTAATCAAGTGCAATCATTCTTGACGTGCACAAGGCCTTGCAGGACTTGACCTCTTACAACTTCTTCACCTTCGTCTTTAGCACATTCCCTTGATTCTTTGGACTTTCACTTCAAGAACATATTTTTGCACATACTGTTAACTTTGGAAAGATCTTCCTTTCAACTTAAGTAGTTCCTATTCTTAAGCCTCCGCTTCTAGGATAAAGTATCCCTGTCACTAGTCACGATTGTGGTTTTAAAGATAATTCTGAAGAGCTTTGATTCTTATTTCTGTTTCTTTTAGTTTAAGCCCCATGAAGGAAGGGATCACACCCTTCTTTCTCGACTGTTTGTCCTGTGTCTCGCACTTGGCCTGGAATGAAATAAGTTTGAGATAAATGTTGGATAAAGAAAACACAGCGTCTTAAACTGAGAGAGGTGGTATACAAGAAAGAGAATTCAGTGCTAGTGGAGTGTGTAACCTGGGGCCCCATCTGGTCTGTAGAGACAGGTTGTGGTGAGCTGGCAGTTACCTCTATGAACAGAGGGCCGACTTCTGAAAAGTATTGCACACAGTCTATCAGTTACAAAGGTTCTAAAGGTTGGAGAAGAGTGGTTCATGCAGAGGAAACAGCAGGTACAAAGGTCCTGAATTAGCATAATAGAGAAGCTGAAAGAAGACCAGTGTGGCTAAACTAAAAGAAAAGAGGGTGGCACAGAGATGAGGCTAGCAGGAGATGGCCGCATGCAGTGAATTTCATTTGGGAAAGTCCTGGCTTTTTGATAGGATATGACTGCGTAACAAGAATACAAAGTGTCTGTAGGGGATGATATAATTAAAGTAGTGACCCAGACATTTTTGCCTGTTGAAGTGGTCTTTTCATGGTCTTTTGCTAATTGGTTTCTGGTTATCACTGGGTCCTAGAAGAGGGTGGTGAACAAAAAAAGATGTGTGCCCCAAGATCAAGAAAAGGAAACCTTACTCTAAGATGATTTTTCTGATTTGGGGCACTACCTTTATCTGCTTTTTAGCCTTAGAATCCCTTTATTGAGTTCTAAAAGAAAAAATCCTGTTGGGATTACTGTTGGAAGCAATTTGATGTAGTTATTAAAAGCTTGGCCTCTGGAAATCAGGCCCATCTGGTTTGGGATCCAAGTTCATCCATCCACTGGCTGAGTGACCTTCATAGAGAAAATTATTTTCTTAGACTGTTTTCTTATTTGGGGAAAAAAAAAGGTTTAAAGAATTATTGAGGTGATTGAATGAGTGGATATATATTTATCATCCAAAAACATATTTCTTTTTTTTAACCATTTATGTTTCTCAGTAAAATTTTATTTTTAAAAATAAAGGTTTAGGTTCCTTCTTATAGGGTTTGCTTTGAGTTTTCTGATGTATTGCTTGTTTGCTCTTTGTGTATTCGTGTTCCCTTGTTTTCATGTCTTAGGACAGACAGTGTTGCACAATGTTGGTGAGTACAGGCTCTGGTACCCAAGGTCAAGTTACTTACCTTTCAAAATCTTAATTTCCTAAGAATTCAAACCTCATGGCATATTGTGGGGAAATATTCTTATACCATTTACTCAGTGGCATTTAGTGAATGGTTGTTGCTGTTATTGGCAGATTTGTTTTATAAAGAGCCTTTGTCTGGATCGGCTCACTCTTGTTTCTCTTTGCTTCTTCCCTCAGCCCCTGCCCTTCATTGAGAGAGAGCCCAATAATGGCTGTCATGCCCCTGAAAGTCTGGCAGCAGGTGAGCTGTGGTTCCCTCAGGTCAGCCTTGGAGAGATCTGATGTGAAGAAAGAGGGAGATGAGAGAGATGATTCTGGCAAGGAGTCTTAGAGCCAAAGCAGTCGGAAGACCCTTGTTGACTCTCTTCAGTAGGACTGGATGCTGGGGGAAAGCTGATGACTCGGGAATGAGCAGCCAGAAGTCCAGCAACAGTGGCTGCGTAAAGGGTTCAGGGATGCAGAAGGATAGTCTCCTGTACTCTGAGGATCTCTGTTTAGTGGTTCCTCCTGCGGAGGGCCCTGTGAGAATGAGGGACTCAGACTGGCATTATAGGTGTCCATTACACAGTGGGAGTAACCAAGATCAGGGAGACCACAAGGTTCTTGGGAAGCAGGGGCAGAGCGATAGCCGGAAGAATACAAGAAAAAGGGAGCTTGTACCATTTATTCAGAATTTGACTTGGCTAATCAAGGCAGGGGGCTATGACAGGAAAAATCTGCACTAGGACAAAACACCTCAAGTTAGGGATCCTGTAAAGCCTCTGTGACATTGTGGCCTTGAGCCAGTCACTTAGCTTCTTTGCACCTTAACTTCATCTGTGAAGTGAACATTAAATACATATATGGGATAAGGAAATTGATTTCTTGAGTTGATTTCACTTTTTGAGACTGATGAATTGCTGGGTGTTCCTTAACTATTTCCTTATTCCTGGGACTTATTTATCTACTAACTCAGCATCTATGAACCATATCCCAGGTTCCTGTCCTGGATTTCTGATATCTGGCTTGTCCCTCTGCCTGACATTGTCTACCCTGCTGCTCCCATCTTCTGGTCTTACATAAGTTGTCAGTTACTGGTATCACCGGGTCACAATCCTGACCACTCAGTTTCTAGGTTGCTGAGTCATTGTTGACTCTGTTCTCCCTTGATGCCATTTTCAAAGTCTGACTCTTTCTGGCTACTCTCTCTTCCATTTGTCCCATCTTTTATATTGACCTCCTTCAGGGTTTGTCATTCCTTTTCTTAGATTTTGTTTGCAGAGCTTCCCAGCTAGTTTCTCTGTACAGTCTTGTGCTTTCCCCTCATCATTTGTTAGCTGATAGAGCTTGGTTTCCTGAGCTCGGATTTTATTCTGTAGTCCAGGGTTCTTGGACTTTACTGTGCATAAGAATCACCTGGAGGGCTTATGAAACCACAGATTGGTCTCGGATAGGGCCTGTGAATTTGCCTTTCTGGCAAGTTCCTAGGTGATCCTGCTAGTGCGGTGGGGTACTGCGCCTTGAGAACCATTGTTGTAGTTCATGATGACTCATTCAAGGAAGTCATTCAGTTGACTAAGTCAGTTTGTCGTTATAAGTCCGTGATTGTATAGCTGGCTGAGGAAGGATTCAATGCAGGACAGGCCTAGAATTGGAGTTAAGTATCCCTAGCAGGTATTAGTGACCTGATTGTATGGTAGTGAAGAGGAATCAGATTCCAGAAATATTTAGAAAATAAAATTGGCAGGATTTGATTACTGACTGCTTATTGGAAATGAGCAGTGAGTAGGGCAAGTTAGTCCAGGATAAATGTCAGATTTCTAACTTAGGAGGCTGGGATGAAATTCATACTATTTCTGTGTTGAGAAACAACACTTTCACTCACTGTGCTGGTTAGTTACATGAATTGAAGATAGAGCCAGTTTGGCAGGAGGCAGATAGAGTGGATGCATTTGGTGTTAGATGGTGACAGTGCTGACGAGATCTGCAGAGTCAACTGAGGTATTGAAAGGTGGGAGGACATTCCCTGCATATTCAGGTAACCAAGTTTGATACCAAAGTCTGGGGAATGAATAAAAATTCTAAGCCAGATCTTGAGGTTTCTGGCAAGGTAGAGTGGGGCCGTCAGGGATGGGAAAGGGTGGCTATTGAAAAAGCATGATACTTAGTTGACAGAAACATTTACAGATTGTTTTGGAGGTGTATGAAGAAAAGCAGTTAAAAGAACTACCCAGCAGCAATTTGATTCCAGAAGCATATTCTCCCAGGAAAACCCATCAGGAAGCAGAATATACTGTCCCATGCAGCACTGAGTTCTCTCTGCTGGACATTCTTGAGCACAGGCTGTACAACCCCTTCTTCAAGCAGGAGATGAGGATCGGATGAGGCCAGTCATCAGGGCAAACCATGACTCTGTTCCTGTCATTTGAACTTGAGGTCTGGGGTAGAATGAGCATGCTTGTGGAACATATGGATTGATTGGGCACTTGGGGCAATGAAGGGGGAACAGGTTGGTCCTGCAATGTCACTTCTGAGTGGGTGTCTGAAGAGATAAAGCTAACTGTTTATTGTAGGTGCAACAATAAAAGATTGAAAGTTTTATAGAATCAAAGAGATTTTGCTCTAGGGATTTTAATTCATGGGAGACTTTCCAGGGTTTTCAAAACATGATGTTATGTTTCATGAGACTAAATTTTGTGTCCAAACGGAAGTTCTAACTTTTAGTGAGAGAAGTTCCAGACTTTTTGTTGTAGCAACAGTCATTTAACAATCAGCTCACTATCCCTGTCCCTTGTGCCCCACACTCTGAGCCAGAGAATTGGCTCTGGCATAGCAGGAACCTCTTGTTTTAGGAGGTGGTGACCTTTGAGGATGTGGCTGTTTACTTCACCCGGACAGAATGGGCTGGCCTTTCTCCTGCACAGAGGGCCCTGTACAGAAGTGTGATGCTGGAGATCTATGGGAACTTGACATCCCTGGGTAAGGGCACTTTTCTCCTGGTGCTCAGATCTGTGCTTTCCTGTTTCCTTCCTTTCCCCCTCCTTATCAGCCAGGGGTGTGGTGTGGAAAGCGGGGAGTTATCTCTTGTACCCTCCATGGTCCTGGGACTGAGACCAAACGACCCACTTGAGAGGTTATTGGGTAGGGACAAGTCTTGGGTCAGTTTGGTCCCAATGTAGGGAATTGTTTTCGCCTGGTATGAGTATGCTCCATCCTCCCAGGGCCTCTGCAGGGTAAGTACTGTCTGTTGTTAGATAAGTTTTCACCTTACTTTTGTCTCCCTGTAGTCTAGGGAAGGGTATGACCCCTTCCCTTTGTTTGCATATGTCCCTCAGGATCACTAACTTACTCGTGGGTCTGGTTTTAGGAAGCGATCACAAATGCTCATTTTCCACTTGAGCAAAAATCTTGGCTTTCCCCAGTCCTGAGCCTTTGCTGTGGATCTGTTCTAGTCTCACTGAGACTCTTGAGCTTTTCGTTCTTTTGACACAGCAGACACGGGACTGACAGGTGCCATTTTCTACCCTTTTCAGGATACCCAGTTCCCAAACCTGCGTTAGTCTCACTTCTAGAGAGAGGGGATTTGCCTGTAGGCCTGGAGACACAGGATAATCCTCCTGCACAGGGGACCAGAGACATCTATAAAAGTAAGTGAGGTGGTGACTATAGAGCTTTACAGAGCAGTATGTTTTAAATGAACCATGCTGTGAAGGATTTAAATAGATGATTTCTCAAAATAGGCAAATACAAAACCATTTCCACCAACCATAACTCTTTTCCACATATTCCCGATTAATGCATCTCATAATTCTCAAATCTATTTCCTTCTCAACTGTTCTCTACCTGTAATTATTTGACACTTTAATTTTATTAGCCTTACTGAACAGCAGGCTGATGTTGGGAGTTTAGTAATCTCTAAAATCTCTGTTGTGAAAGTGAAATTGTTAGTCACTCAGTTATGTCCAACTCTTTGTAACCCCATGGACTATAGCCCACCAGGCTCCTCTGTCCATGGAATTCTCCAGGCAAGAGTACTGGAGTAGGTAGCCATTTCCTTCTCCAGGGGATCTTCCCAACCCAAGGACTAAACCCAGGTTTCCTGCATTGCAGGCAAATTCATTACTGACTGAGCCACCAGGGATAGTTAAATATGGGGTATATGTTTTCAGATCCCCAATGGATGCCTGAAACTGCAGGTAGTATCAAACCCTATGGAGTTATCCCTGGGTATCCACAGGGGATTGACTCCAGGACCTTTGCAACTGTGGGGTCTGCTTCCTTGGGTACAGAAAATCAGCTATGTATCTATCATGTCTTTTTTTAATATATGCATACCTGTGATAAATTAGACACAGTAAGAGAATACCCATGTTGCCAGTGTCACTCCTCTTGCATGTTGGAGCCATTATGAAGTAAAATAAGGGTTACTTGAACACAAGTACTGAAATCCTGCAAAGGTCTATCTGATAAGTGAATCAGCTATTT
Source organism: Capricornis sumatraensis (assembly GCF_032405125.1). NCBI lineage: Eukaryota > Metazoa > Chordata > Mammalia > Artiodactyla > Bovidae > Capricornis > Capricornis sumatraensis. Next base: position 45,161,746 of record NC_091088.1, read on the forward strand.
ATTAATAGGCAGGTAGCATATACACAAGGATGAGTTACATCTGGTTGGAGGAGTGGGTTGGTGCTAGGTTTCATTATGCTATTCAGAACAGTGCACAATTTAAAACTTAAGGATTATTTATTTCTGGAACTTTACGTTTAATATTTTTGGATTGTGGTTGACATGGAAACTGAAACTATGGAAAGAGGGACTGCAGATAAGGGGTAACCACTATAATTTTCAATATTCTTTTGTTTTTGCTATAATTCTCAGGTGGCGTTTTTGTTTTCTGTTTGTTATGTCAGATGCCAGGACCCACATGGACAGTGAGTTAACACCAACATGGGGAATTTCTGAAGAAAGAGACATCATGATGTCACATGGGCCACAGAAGAATGTTCTTAACAAAAGCAGCTTCCTAGAAACATGTGAACTGGAGCAACACCAGGAAATCCCCACAGTGAAAAATATTAGACGAAAGGTTCTAAGAATCCACTATGATAGGAAGCCCTTCAGATGTGAGGAGTGTGGGAAATGCTTCAGCTATTTTTCTTACTATGTTAGACATCAGAGAATCCACACTGGGGAGAAACCCTTTGAGTGTAATGAGTGTGGAAAAGCCTTTAATGGCAATTCTTCATTAATTCGACATCAGAGAATCCACACCGGTGAGAAACCCTATCAGTGTGAAGAGTGTGGGAGAGCCTTTAATGATAATGCAAATCTGGTCAGGCATCAGAGAATCCACAGTGGGGACAGACCCTATCTCTGTAGGGAGTGTGGAAATGGTTTCACCAGTAGTTCTGAGTTTGTTATACACCAGAGAATTCACACTGGAGAGAAACCTTATGAGTGTAATGAGTGTGGAAAAGCTTTTGTTGGTAATTCACCACTTCTGCGACATCAGAAAATCCACACTGGAGAGAAACCATATGAGTGTAATGAGTGTGGCAAAAGCTTTGGAAGGACTTCTCATCTTAGTCAGCATCAGCGTATTCACACAGGGGAAAAGCCTTACTCTTGTAAAATATGTGGGCAAGCCTTCAATTTCCATACAAAACTAACTCGGCACCAGCGAGTCCACAGTGAGGTGAAACCTTTTGACTGTATATGTTGTGAAAAAGTGTTTAGTACTCAGGCTCAGTTGAAAAGGCATCGAAGAATCCATATTCAGGAGACCTCCTGTGATGAGTGTGGAAAAGTCTTCACTAGCAAAAGAAATCTGCTTCAGCATCAAAGAGTCCATACTAGAAAGAAACCCTGTGAATATGTCAAGTATGAAAAAACCTTTAGGACATCTTCCCAGCTAGATTGTGTCCACCCTGGAGAGAAGCCTGTGCTGGATGTCGGTTGTTTTGGGCTCCCAGAATTTTTTACCCCCTTTTACTGGTAACAGTACACTATATTTCCTTTGCCTTCTATCTTCCACTCAGGTGGAATGTGTGACACAGGCCCCGCTTAGTTGCAGATTCTTTCCCTCAAGCTATAGCCGTTGGTTCATATGTCAGTAGATGACCCAGGATAGTCCAGTTAGAATCCCAAACTGAGTTAATAAAATGTTGAGCATGGCCCTGGTCACAGCAACCAGACAGCAGACTGGCCCTGTAATCCTTTCACCTTCCAGTTGTTGCAAACTTTTGACATTCGTACTTGTTAAGAGTCAAAGATATGTGAACAATGCGGCCTCCTAATGGATGGTTTCAAAGGCTTCTTGGTGTTTGGAGAACCATGTGCACCCATGTGGACTTTGGAAAGCCTGCCAGTTATGAATTCCATGGTATTGAACAAGCCTTGAAACTCCCAGTACTTCATTGAGCAAGGATTTCCTTACACCCTTAGCATTTGGTGTCTGTTCTTTGTAGCACAGGGAGAAGAGGCTGGAAAAATGAGCTGTTTGGGGGGAGTGGTTGATTAATGCGGCCCAGAGTAGGCTTGAATCCTGAGCTCCCACCTCCCAGGAACAAGACAGGTCTGTGGGCCTTGCAAGGGCACAAGACCTGTTCTGAGCCAGTCTCTTGAGATCCAAGAACCTGATGTTCAAGGCTGAAGCCTGGAGTTTACCACCATCGTCATCCTTGCTCTTCAGCAAATGGAAGAACTTGCTGTGGCTGGATAGCAAGAGCATTTGACAGGTAGCTATAGCCACTGACTCTAAATAAATCCCTTTTTACCTTCTGCTTCAGATTCTGTGCTGTGCAGTGGGATATGCTGCTTTCACCGAGCCAGAATCTGTCCACATGTCCAAGTACAGCACCCCAGCTTTCCTTAGGGAGCTACATCTCACGTGCTTCCAGTCTAGACAGTATCAGAGGGCTGATCCCACACTCCACCCATCTGGAAGGTGGGTATATGATGCATGTCTAGCCAGTTCCATTTTCTCTTCTCTGATTGCTATGAGGGCGAGAATGTTATCCAAGCCAGACCAAAGGCATTCCAAATCATGAGTTTCATTGAACCCTAGTGAAGGAGAAACCATTCCCAGTAGAATGGGCTTTGAGCTTGTGTCGTCCTGGAGGTGCTGGGTGAGAGACTGCCTGAGTGGAGTCACCGTAAGGCAATCAGCAGGACTGACAGAGAGGGGCCAGGTCGCACACTATATGATCCCTTGGATCTAACACCTCTGAACCCACTCTTCAACTTGTCTCTTGTAAAGATTGCTTTCTATCATCTATAATATATTTATTTCACTTGAGTGTGTCTAGTCCCTTGTAATCAAAAAAGCCCTGACACATTGTTGGTTGACACATTGGATTATTGGTTGTTGGTTGACACATTGGATCATTGGTTGTTGAGGCTCCCTCTGGCATGGTGTCTCTGATGGGTGGGGCATGTTTCGGGGAGGTGAAGACACTAGGTGCAGTCAGGTCTAAGGGGAGCTGCCAGACAACTCTTCCTAATTTCTTGACGTCCCAGAACACAGAGAGGAGAACTAGCAGGGAGAAAGGGCCAGGGGATGGTCAGTTGGTCTGTTTGTATTTTCCATATTTTAGGGTTTATTTTGTTTGTGTTTTTCACCCGTTGAAGTCTTTCAGCACATCTGCCAGAAACTCATGACAGCCTATTTACTTATTGGCTTCTTATACTGTAATTCATGAAAATCTATCAACTTTTTTTTTTTTTTTACCTCTACCATGAAACAACTGGTAATTCTTTAAGGACAAACATTTCCAGACTTCCAACAGAGTCAGTCATGACTGTCGCCAGGCCACTCTTATCAGCCTCATTGCCTTTTGTTTTTAAAAGTCCCTGTCTCTCTCCCTCTAGAATCTTTTTGTTAAAACAGGAAGGTAGCTAGATATGGCAACCTACTCCATTATTCTTGCCTGTGAAATTCCATGGTCAGAGGAGCCTGATGGGGCTATAGTCCATGGGGTCACAAAGAGGCGAACATGACTGAGCAGCTAAACAACAACAAAAGTTAGATATGAGCAGAGAAAGGGGAGCATGGGCCAGATGGCAGGAAGCTATGCATCTTGTGCAGAGGAGAGGGGGATCCTTGGAACCTCCATACTGGAAACCATACATTTGGAGATAAGTGTCCTGGAGGCAGAACAAAGAAATGTGGGAAAATGCAGGAATATCTGGTGTCTGAATGTAACCTTTCGCTCATTACGCTTTCATTACAATAAAATAAGCCTTGCAGATAAGTGGCCATCCTGCACTGATGCCATGACATTTCTGATCAATGCTAAATAAGGACAAAAGTCTTTCCCTCCAGGAAGATGGTGCTGCAATAAAAATCAGAGAACATGACCCCCAAACCCAGTGAATATTATGTTCCACATACCTGGCTTGCCAAAAAAACTCAGGGCAGCTATTCACCTGAGCCTGTCTGCTCTTCCCACTGAGAGTGTACTTTAAATAAATCCTTGATTTCTCTGTCTTGATTTCTCTGTCTCATCTCTGAATATTTCTGGGATAAAACAAGAACCCTTCACCAAGAACACTTTCAGGGTTACCTCAGTCTGTCTTCCGAATAGCAATTCTTAAGACCCCGAATAAATTATTTTGTTTGTTGTCTCCTGCATTATGTTATTTTATGTTTTAACACTTAGCAATATATATGTAGAGTCATCTTTGTCTCTGCTTGGGTTTGTGGTTCATTTCTTTCAATAGCTAAACTATTCCATTGCCTGTGTAGGATGGGAAAAATGATTTTCCCTATACTTTTCTTCATTCTTGGCTGAGGCCCCCTCTGTAATGACCTCATAAAAAGGTGACTTCTGATGGATTTATAGATATGTGTTTGCAGTTTAAAAAATTAATCAGCCTAAAATAATTCTTAGATTAAACAGGCATATTTGGGGTGCATATGCTCTTGCCCTTCACATGTCAGTGCCCCAATATGCTAATGCATTCACCTACAGAAGAACATCCTGATATCTTTAAGCTTTTAGCCATTATGAATAGAGCTGAGGTATATAATTTATGGCAGTTTTGTTTGAACACAGTTTTTCAAAACAATTGTCTAAATACTAGAGGTCTGATTTTTATATGCATGGTAAGACTTGTCTAGTTAAAGGAAAAACTTCCAAACTGTCTTTCAAAATGATTGTACCTGTACTCCACCAGCAGAGAAGTAGAGGTCCTGTTCTTCCCCACTCCAGCAACAAATATTGTCATGTTTTGAAGGTTAGCAGTTCTAACAGATGTGCAGTACTGTCACGTTCTGATTTGTATTTCCCGCTGTTCAGTTCAGTTCAGTTCAGTTGCTCAGTCGTGTCCGACTCTTTGCGACCCCATGAATCGCAGCATGCCAGGCCTCCGTGTCCATTACCAACTCCCAGAGTTCACTCAGACTCAGGTCCATCGAGTCCATGATGCCATCCAGCCATCTCATCCTCTGTCGTCCCCTTCTCCTCCTGCCCCCAATCCCTCCCAGCATCAGAGTCTTTTCCAATGAGTCAACTCTTAGCATGAGGTGGCCAAAGTACTGGAGTTTCAGCTTTAGCATCATTCCTTCCAAAGAAATCCCAGGGCTGATATCCTTCAGAATGGACTGGTTGGATCTCCTTGCAGTCCAAGGGACTCTCAAGAGTCTTCTCCAACACCACAGTTCAAAAGCATCAATTGTTCGGCGCTCAGCCTTCTTCACAGTCCAACTCTCACATCTATACATGACCACAGGAAAAACCATAGCCTTGACTAGATGGACCTTAGTCGACAAAGCAATGTCTCTGCTTTTGAATATGCTATCTAGGTTGGTCATAACTTTTCTTCCAAGGAGTAAGTGTCTTTTAATTTCATGGCTGCAGTCACCATCTGCAGTGATTTTGGAGCCCCAAAATATAAAGTCTAACACTGTTTCCACTGTTTCCCCATCTATTTGCCATGAAGTGATGGGACTGGATGCCATGATCTTTGTTTTCTGAATGTTGAGCTTTAAGCCAACTTTTTCACTCTCTTTCACTTTCATCAAGAGGCTTTTTAGTCCTCTTCACTCTCTGCCATAAGGGTGGTGTCATCTGCATATCTGAGGTGATTGATATTTCTCCTGGCAATCTTGATTCCAGCTTGTGTTTCTTCCAGTCCAGCGTTTCTCATGATATACTCTGCATATAAGTTAAATAAGCATGCAAAAAAGCAAAATGGCTTTCTGGGGAGGCCTTACAAATAGCTGTGAAAAGAGAGGCGAAAAGCAAAGGAGAAAAGGAAAGATATAAGCATCTGAATGCAGAGTTCCAGAGAATAGCAAGAAGAGATAAGAAAGCCTTCTTCAGCAATCAATGCAAAGAAATAGAGGAAAAGAACAGAATGGAAAAGACTCGAGATCTCTTCAAGAAAATTAGAGATACCAAGGGAACATTTCATGCAAAGATGGGCTTGATAAAGGACAGAAATGGTATGGACCTAACAGAGCAGAAGATATTAAGAAGAGGTGGCAAGAATACACAGAAAAATTACAAAAAAGATCTTCGTGACCCAGATAATCATGATGGTGTGATCACTAATCTAGAGCCAGACATCCTGGAATGTGAAGTCAAGTGGGCTGTAGAAAGCATCACTACGAACAAAGCTAGTGGAGGTGATGGAATTCTAGTTGAGCTGTTTCAAATCCTGAAAGATGATGCTGTGAAAGTGCTGCACTCAATATGCCAGCAAATTTGGAAAACTCAGCAGTGGCCACAGGACTGGAAAAGGTTAGTTTTCATTCCAATCCCAAAGAAAGGCAATGCCAAAGAATGCTCAAACTACCACACAATTGCACTCATCTCACATGCTAGTAAAGTAATGCTCAAAATTCTCCAAGCCAGGCTTCAGCAATACGTGAAGCGTGAACTTCCTGATGTTCAAGCTGGTTTTAGAAAAGGCAGAGGAACCAGAGATGAAATTGCCAACATCCGCTGGATCATGGAAAAAGCAAGAGAGTTCCAGAAAAACATCTATTTCTGCTTTATTGACGATGCCAAAGCCTTTGACTGTGTGGCTCACAATAAACTTTTGAAGATTCTGATAGAGATGGGAATACCAGACTACCTGACCTGCCTCTTGAGAAATCTGTATGCAGGTCAGGAAGCAGCAGTTAGAACTGGACATGGAATAGGAAAAGGAGTACGTCAAGGCTGTATATTGTCACCCTGCTTATTTAACTTCTATGGAAAGTACATCATGAGAAACGCTGGACTGGAAGAAGCACAAGCTGGAATCAAAATTGCCGGGAGAAATATCAATCACCTCAGATATGCAGATGACACCACCCTTATGGCAGAAAGTGAAGAGGAACTAAAAAGCCTCTTGATGAAAGTGAAAGTGGAGAGTGAAAAAGTTGGCTTAAAGCTCAACATTCAGAAAACCAAGATCATGGCATCCGGTCCCATCACTTCATGGCAAATAGATGGGGAAACAGTGTCAGACTTTATATTTTGGGGCTCCAAAATCACTGCAGATGGTGATGGCAGCCATGAAATTAAAAGACACTCCTTGGAAGAAAAGTTATGACCAACCTAGATAGCATATTCAAAAGCAGAGACATTACTTTGTCGACTAAGGTCCATCTAGTCAAGGCTATGGTTTTTCCTGTGGTCGTGTATGGATGTGAGAATTGGACTGTGAAGAAGGCAGAGTGCCAAAGAATTGATGCTTTTGAGCTGTGGTGTTGGAGAAGACTCTTGAGAGTCCCTTGGACTGCAAGGAGATCCAACCAGTCCATTCTGAAGGAGATCAGCCCTGGGATTTCTTCGGAAGGAATGATGCTAAAGCTGAAACTCCAGTACTTTGGCCACCTCATGCGAAGAGTTGACTCATTGGAAAAGACTCTGATGCTGGGAGGGATTGGGGGCAGGAGGAGAAGGGGACGACAGAGGATGAGATGGCTGGATGGCATCACTGACTCGATGGACGTGAGTGTGAGTGAACTCCGGGAGTTGGTGATGGACAGGGAGGCCTGGCATGCTGCAATTCATGGGGTCGCAAAGAGTCGGACACAACTGAGCAACTGAACTGAACTGAACTTAATGGTGTGTGATAGGGAAGGAAATGGCAACCCATTCCAGTATTCTAGCCTGGAGAGCCTCATGGACAGAGGAGCCTGATGGGCTACATACAGTCCATGGGGTTGCAGAGAATCAGACACGACTTACCAGCTGAACAACAGTTTTTGTGATGTTAGTGTATTCTTGTGTGCCTATTTCTGCTCTGCATATCTTTTTTGGCCAGGAGTCTGTTCTGATCTTTGCCCATTTTTAATGAGGTTTTTTGTTCTAGAGTTCTTAGGTCAAAATGAGAACAAATCCTTTACTAGATATGTGTTTTGCAAACATCTTTCTATTTGTGGTTTGTCTTTGGCTTTCTGAATAAGATCTTTCACAGAATAGAGGTTTCTAATTTTATAAAATCCACATTATTAACTTTTTGTTGATAGGGTTTTGGTGGTGTGTGTTCAAGTCATCCCCAGATCCAAGGTCATATAGATTCTTTTTTTTATGTTTTCTTTCAGAATTTTTATAGTTTCCTAATTTAAGTTTGTCTGTGGACAATTTGGGGTAAGTTTGGGTGTAAGTTGTAAAGTTTGTCTATATTGATTTCATTGCATGTGTTTTCTAATTAATTACTTGGTGTATAATGTCTAGTTTTCCTAACACCATTTTTTTTCAGGGGACTGTCCATATTGTATGTTCTTGGCCCTATTCTCATGAATTAAGTATCTGCATGTGAGTTTTTTTGCTGGGCTTGCTCTGTATTCTTTTCCTTTATTGCATATCTGTGTTTGTGACAGTTCCACACTGTTTTTGTTACCTTAGCTCCATGATATAGTTTGAAGTCGGAGGGAGACTTCTGACTCCCAGCTGTTTTCTTTTTTCTCAGGATTTCTTTGGCTGTTCAGGGTCCTTTGTGGTTCCATACAAATATTAAGATGATTATTTCTAGTTTTATGAAAAAAGCGTTTGAAAATCTGATCAAGAATGCATTGAATCTACAGATGGCTTTGGGTAGAATGGACATTTTAGTAATAGTAATTCTTCCAGTACATGAGCTCAGAATATTTTTCTATTTATTTGTGTCTTCTTTCATTTTTTAAATCAGGGCTTTATAGTTTTCCAAGTACAAGTAGGAGTCTCATATCCTTGGTTAAAATTATCCTAGATATTTTTTTTCTTTTCTATGAAGTTATAAGTAGGATTGCTTTTTAAATTTATCCTTCTTGTGGTTTGTTATTAGTACATAGAAACTTAGCTGATTTTTATATATTAATTTTATATTTTGCAACTTTATTGAATTTTATTCCAACAATTTTTTTTTAATGTGGAGTGAAGTGGAAAATTGTAATTCTAAAATCCCACTGTTGGGCTTTCCTGGTGGTTGGGAGTCTAGGCTTGTTCCCTGGTCAAGAAAGTAGATCCCACATGCCACAATTAAGATCCGATGCCTCCAAATAAATTATTTTTTAAATTATTAAAAAAATAAAATCATATTGTTTCTACTGTATTTCAGGTCATCCATAATACCAAAGACATGGTGACTCCTAATGTAATCTTCTTATGATATGTCTTACTAACATGTGGCCCCTACAAGGCCAGTTAATATCACAACTTTGGTTCAACTGGATCTAGGTAAGTGTCATTTATAACAGAGTTAAGGTCTTCTGTTTTTCTGGCATGGTACTGACATGGTTGTTTTGAAAAGTATATTACCTTCTAATAATTTCAAACAAAATTTCACAGCAGTAAAAAGTATTCACATTTGCCACTTCACACAGAATACTCTAGTATGTTTTACCCACAACAGAAATTCTCTCCTCAGAATGACACATAACCCTCCAATCAAGAAATTCTGTGGTTCCCACATTATAATTTAATGCACAAGCCCACTTCAACTTTTAACAGTTGTCCAAATGTGTGAAAATAACTTTTTCTGTTCTGATCCAGTTTTCTTGTTTTGGAATGATTACTTGGACTTTCCCTTATTTTTATAACCTTGATGGATTTAAAGCCTACAAGATGAACATGTGATCTGGGGTGGCCTTTTCTATATGGCTTTTTTTCTACTGAGAACGTTTTCAGTGTTCATCCATATTGTACCAATTATCAGTACTTAATTCACTTTTCTCTATAGTGATTAAAAATATATAACATGACAGTTACCATTTAAACATTTTAAGTGTACAATTCTGTGGCATTATCTGCCTTTATACTGTTGTACAAATATCCTCACCCTCCATTCCAGAACTTTATCTTTCTCAAGTGAAACTCTTTATCTATTAACATGGTGCCCTCAGCCCCTGGAAACGACATTATTATTGTCTTCTCTGGATATCTGTGTAAGTGGAACTGTACAATATTTGTATTTCTGTGACTGACTTATTTCACTTAGTGTGGTGACTTCAAGCTTCATCCACGTTGTGGCATGTTTGAGAATTACTTTAGTTTTAAAGGCTGAATCATATCCCATTGTGTTTATTCATTTGTACCATATCTTGTTTTTCATTCATCTGTCAGTGGGTAGTTGAATTCCTTCCACCTTTGTCTCTTGTGAATAATGCTGCTGTGAAATGGTTGTACAAATACCTGTTTCAGTTTCTGCTTTCAAATATTTTTGGTATTTATACTGGAGTGAAATTGATATATTAACTTTAAGTTTTTAAGGAACTACCATATTGTTTTCCACAGTGAGATTTGTATAGCTTTGCAAAAATCTTCCCAAATGTCTTGCAAAGTAGCTGTATATCCATTTCACCAGCAGTGAAGGATAGTTTGTTGTTCCTCACACTTGCATCAGTTGGTAGTAGTAGTATTATTATTTTTTTAGTTCAGCAGTTTTAATAGTTGTACAGTACTTCCTCATTGTTTTAATTTGTAATTCCCTAATGGTATGTGATACTGAACATATTTTTATATGCTTGTTTACTATCTTCATTGGCCAAGTAGGTCTCCCTCCTGGTCAGATATAAAGCCATTTCTAATGGGGCTGTTTGTTCTATAGTTGTTGGTATAATTTGAGTACAAATTCTTTATCAGGTAAGTGTTTTGAAATTCGTTTTCTTTCCATTTGTGGCTTGTCATGGAATTTTTGGCTCCATTTGAGTTTTGAAACTTGGTGGATTCATCAGATCTCTCAGATGGGCACAGGGCCTCAACTGACAGGTTTGAGTGGTTGAAGCCTGCACTTCCCAGCAGGCAGAGCCAAGTCTACCTCTCTGACTTTTGAGGTACCTGCATGTTCATCTGGAGGACTTGATTCCATGCAGCTGACAGGAGCTTGGTTGTCTCAGGATTTGCCAGGGCTTTGACTTCCAGACTGTGCCTGGCTGAGTTAACTCAGACAGAAGTTCAGTTTCCTCAGGACACACTCACATGTGCAGACAGGAGTTCAGTGTTTTCAAGACCTGCTGGGAGGCACTGCTGCAGGAGTAAAAAGCAAAGAAAAAGTGGGGTGAAGCTTCCTGTATGTGGCTGACTCCTGGGTGGGGGGCAGTGATCCATCTTCAGAGGAGCCAGAAAAGGACTTGATGTGGAAAATTGTGGCCTTTAGGTAATTTTGTGTGTGGTGTGGACAGTTTCCAGTGTCTTTCTTTGGTGGGTAGTATCTAGTTTCCTGGGCATCAATTTATTGAGGGGACTTGATCCTAATGTATGTCCTTGAGTTTACTTCTGGGTTCTCTGTTCTGTTCCTCTGGTGGGTGTGCCTGTTTTTGTGCCAGTTCCACACTGTTTTGGTTCCTGAAGCTTTTGGTGTAATTTAAAGTCAGGGAGTAAGTCGACTCCAGCTGTGCTGTCTTCTTTAGAATCACTTTGGCTCTTTCAGGTCTTTTTTGGTTCTACACACATGGTAGAATTGTTAATTCTATTTCTGTGAGAAATGCCATTTTAATTGTGTTTGAATTGAATGTGTACACTGCTTTGGCTGGAGGAACGCTTTAACAACAGTCTTCCATTGCTCAATCATGGAATATTTTTGTTTATTTCTTCTTCAGCTTCTTTATTACTGTCTTGCAGTTATCATTGTGCAAGTGTTTCATTCATATCATTGGTTAAATTTACACCAAAATTTACATCAAAATTTTATTTTTGATGCAGTTGTAAATGCGATTGTTTTCTTAATTTTTCTTTCTGATACTTATTAGTGTGTTAAAAACTCAACTGACTTTTGTGTATTACTTTTGTATCATACAACTTTACTAAATTTATGTATTACTTGTAACTTTTGGAAGTTTGATGTGGAAAATTGTTAATTCAAAAATCTCATTATTTCTACCACATTCTAAGTCATCCACAACACCCAAGACATAGTGGCTGCTAATATAATCTTCCCACAGTACCTCTTAATAATATTTGGATTCCTATAAGAGTAATCAACTTAACCATTTTAGGAGAGCTGAATGTGGGTAGGGCTTGGCACCTATCATGAAGTTTGGTGTCTTAATACCATGTCAGAAAAGTAGATGATGTGTTTGTTTTGAAAAGTTATTTACTTTCTGCTAACTTCAAACATATAGAAAACTTGAAGTAGCAGTATAATGTATTCTTTATCTGTAGGTTCACATTCCCTGGGTTTCCCTGGTAGCTCAGGATATCAGGGATAGGTTGCCCACTTCAGTATTCTTGGGCTTCCCTTGTGGCTCAGCTGGTAAAGAATCCTCCTGCAATGTGGGAGACCTGGGTTCTATCCCCAGGTTGGGAAGATCCCCTGGAGAAGGGAAGAGCTACCCACTTCAGTATTCTGGTCTGGAGAATTCATGGAGCGTATAGTCCATGGGGTTGCAAAGACTTGGACGTGACTGAGCAACTTTCACTTCACATTTCCCAGTCATCACTGATTTGCCACATATGTCAGTTTAAATGATAATTTCCTTTGTGTTTTACCCCCAAAAGGGACACTGTCCCAGGGAACACCCCTATAACCCCAGTATGAGAAATCATTATGATTTTTACCTTCTGATACAATCTATAAGCCCACTTCTATCACTTGTCCCAAAGTATGAAAATGTCTTTTTCCATTCTGATCCAGTTTTCTTTTTCTGGAAGTGATCTTGAGACTTTCATTTTCACAACCTTGATGGATTTAAAGCACACAAGATGAGTATGATCTGGGTGGCCTTTTCTGTGTGGCTTCTTTCTAGGGTATTTTCAGTGTTCATACATGTTGTAACTTGTGTCAATACTTCAGTCACATTTTCCATTGTGATTAAATCTATTGACCATAACATTTACCAGTTAAACCATTTAAAGTATATAGTTCTATGACATTCACTACATTTTCATTGTTCAAATGTGTCCTCACCATCCATCTCCCATACTTTTTAAGTTTTTCCAAGTGAAACTGCATCCATTAAACATTAACTCCATTTAACCCTTGACAGCTGCATTCTACTGTCTCTGAATTTTACTTCTCTGAATACTTCATAGAAGTAGAATCATGTAATATTCATCCTTTTATGCCCAGGTTATTTCACTTAGCATAATGACTTTAAGGCTTATACATGATGTAGCATGTATTTGAATTTCCTTAGTTTTTAAGGCTCAATAATATACCTTTGTGTTTATATCACATTTTGCTTATCAGTTCATGTATCATGGACACTTGGGTTGCTTCTACCTTTTGGGCAGTGTAATGCTGCTATGAATATGGTTGTACAAATATCTGTTTCACTCCATCCTTCAAACCTTTTGGATGTATATCCTGAAGTGGCATTGACAAATCATACATTATGTTTTTGATGAACCACCATACTGTATTCTTTTCCACAGCAGATGTACCATTTTACTCTATTTCTGTGTATGGTGGAATAATATGGAACTTTAATGATCCACCCTATGTTACTTATCTATTCATCCACTGATGGGTTATTTGAATTATTTCTACCATTAGGCCAATGTCAACAGTGCTGCTATGAATATTCATCTATAAGTTTTTGTTTGAACAACTGTTTTCAGTTCTTTGTGTCATATACCTAGGCATGGAGTTCTTAAACCAAACTCAAATTGTATTTCACCTTTTTTGAAGAAATGCCAAACTATTGTACATATTGTCCACACCATTTTACACTTTCACAAAAAATGTGTAAAGGTTCCATTTTCTCTACATTGTTGCCAACATCTTTGTTTGTTCTTGATTCTAACCATTTATTGTATGTGAATGGATGTCACTTTGTGGTTTTAATTTGCATTTCTATCATAACATGAAAGAAGTATACGTAAGAAGGTTTTATTAGAATCTCAGACCTCAGGATACTGCTCAGTAGACACAGCTGTTGTATAACCAAACAGTATTAAACATTCTCCTTAAAACTATTAAACATATTCCCCTTAAACAAATTTTAAAAATCATTAAGCACAAAGCTATACACCAAAATTTATTACAGTACACAACCACTTTACTAACCCATAGAAGTGCTTGCTCAGTTGTTTCTGGTTCTTTGCAACTTCATGGACTGTACCCCGCCAGGCTCCTGTGTCCATGGAATTTTTCAGTCTAAAATACCCAAGCCCACAATAAATTTGTGAAGGGTTTGAAGAAAAACCTACAAAACTACCAAAATAATACTTAAAGCAAATATAATGTGTGTCATCACTAGTCTTACATGCAATGTAATCATAGCCAGTGACTTGAAAAATCGTGTCCCAACTGTAGTAACACTAATGATCAACATTAATTAAATCCCACCCATTAATCAAAATTGTTAACAATGCATTTACTGATCTACTAGCCCTATCAAATAGCTGAGTCAGTCAGATCAGTCACTCAGTCATGTCCAACTCTTTGTGACCCCATGGACTGCAGCACGCCAGGCCTCCCTGTCCATCACCAACTCCCAGAGTTTACTCAAATTCATGTCTACTGAGTCGGTGATGCCATCCAACCATCTCATCCTCTGTCGTCCCCTTCTCCTCCCGCCTTCAGTCTTTCTCAGCATCAGGGTCTTTTCAAATGAGTCAGCTCTACGCATCAGGTGGCCAAAGTATTGGAGTTTCAGCTTCAACATCAGTCTTTCCAATGAACATTCAGGACTGATTTCCTTTGCAGTCCTGCAAAGAGATCCAAAGGTGGATCTCTTTGCGGTCCAAGGGACTCTCAAGAGTCTTCTCCAACACCACAGTTCAAAAGCATCAATTCTTCGGCATTCAGCTTTCTTTATAGTCCAACTCTCACATCCACACGTGACTACTAGAAAAAACATAGCATTGACTAGACAGACCTTTGTTGGCAAAGTAATGTCTGCTTTTTTAATATGCTGTCTAGGTTGGCCATAGCTTTTCTTCCAAGAAGCAAGCATCCTTTAATTCATGGCTGCAATCACCATCTGCAGTGATTTTGGAGCCCCCCAAAATAAAGTTTGCCACTGTTTCCACTGTTTCTCCATCTATTTGCCATGAAGTGATGGGACCAGATGCCATGATCTTTATTTTCTGAATGTTAGCTTTAACCCAACTTTTTCACTCTCCTCTTTCACTTTCATCAAGAGGCTCTTTAGTTCTTCCTCACTCTTTGCCATAGGGGTGTGTCATCTGCATATCTGAGGTGATTGATATTTCTCCCGGCAATCTTGATTCCAGCTTGTGCTTCATCCAGCCCAGCGTTTCATTATTGCAGCTTTAGCAGTTCTTCACCTATTATTCCTTCATGAAACAGGCTCTAATAGTCCAAAATGGATCTCATCCTGAATGAACAATATCACATTTCATCTATACTATACTACACAATTAAAGATACCTTGAGTACCTTGTTCCTATTTCTAATCTTAATCTTACTAATACTAGTCTCACCTGACCTTCTAGGGTACCCAGAGAGTTATACTCAACCTAATCTCCTCAGTGCTCTCCCTCACATCAAATAAGAATGATATTTTTTATTTTCATATGCAATTCTGTGATCCATTTACAACAAATAGGAGGTGTACTAGCATTAACCATCTCATTCCTAATTTTATCAGTGGTCCCAATACTTCATATAGTAAAACAACGAAGTATAACATTATAACCTCTTAGCCAGTGTTTATCCTGAGTACTTGTTGAGTTCAGTTGCTCAGTCGTGTCTGACTCTTCACGACCCCATGGACTGCAGCACACCAGGCTTCCCTGCTGCTGCTGCTGCTAAGTCGCTTCAGTTGTGTCCGACTCTACGACCGCATAGACGGCAGCCCACCAAGCTCCCCGGTCCCTGGGATTCTCCAGGCAAGAACACTGGAGTGGGTTGCCATTTCCTTCTCCAATGCATGAAAGTGAAAAGTGAAAGTGAAGTCACTCAGTCACATCCAACTCCAACTCTGCAGCCCACCAGGCTCCTCCGCCCTTGGGATTTTCCAGGCAAGAGAACTAGAGTGGGTTGTTATTGCCTTCTCCGCCAGGCTTCCCTGTCCATCATCAATTCCTGGAGCTTGCTCAAACTCGTCCATCTCATCGGTGATTGCCATCCAACCATTTCATCGTCTGTCATCCCCTTTTCTTTCTGCCTTCAATATTTCCTAGCATCAGGGTCTTTTCCAGTGAGTTAGTTCTTTGCATCAGGTGGCCAAAGTATTTGTAGGGGATCTATTAACGGCATACTTGTAGGGGATCTCTTAACAGTGACATGAATTGGAAGACAAACTGTCGATTACTCATTTATTATCATTTGACAAAGAGGATCTGTTTTGTATTTTCCTATAACTGTAGTCCTTATACCACTAACAAGCATTATTATAGAGAACCTCCTAAAATGAAGACTTTGTATATTTATTAGTTTGTTCTTCTAAAACAGAAAAGGAAAATAACATTTTTCCCTAAGACTCAAGGAAGATGCTCCAGCCCTCCATCAACACCCAAAGCTGAACTCTACTTCAATGATTCCCTGAACAACTTGCTTATGGAACATTTTACACTATCTTTAAGTACTGTGTGAGTATTTAAAAATGACATCTAAAAACTAATATTATGGTGTGCTTTGTGCATTTGTGCCCTTCCACTAATGTAAATAAATATATATGTCTTCTCATGCATAGTATATGATATGTATAATCATGAATCATTTATGTATCCTATATATATAAGTATGTACATCAGCCTGTTGATATTACATACACATTAACATTTCAACTCACATTAGGTTCCAGTCCCCACAAACATTCACAGGAGTAATTGAAGTGATTAATATTGCACAGGACATATTTTTTAAATCATGCATATCATATAAAGCTAATCATTCCCAGTCATCATGCTTATCATAATTAATAGGCAGAGCATAATTATCAAGCCATGATAAATCATCAGCTCACCCACAGATGTGCCTCTTTCCTTGTACTAGGCCAATGAACCATGAGGATTTCTATAAATGAACTATATCTGGCATCTGGTTCTTACTTCAAGATTATCTCACTTAAAATCACCCACTCTTTCCCCTTCAGTAATACACCTCAATAGATTAATGATTAATCAGCCATGCTCACTCGTTTCATGCTTCTGGCATTTTTAAGTTGAGGGGGATGCTGGGACTCAGCTATGGCCATCAGAAGCCTTAACACAGTCAAGAATCTTGTAGCTGAGCTTTGAGAGTGAAGGTGAAAGTCGATCAGTATTGTCCAACTCTTTGCGAACCCCATGGATATACAGTCCATGGAATTCTCCAGGCCAGAATACCAGAGTGAAGTATTCCTTCTCCATGGGATCTTCCTAACCCAGGGATTGAATCCAGGTCTCCCACACTGCAGGTGGATTCTTTACCAGGGAAGCTGAGCCACCAGGGAAGCCCAAGAATACTGGAGTGGGTAGCCTATCCCTCCTCCAGTGGATCTTCCTGACCTAGGAATTGAACCAGGATCTCCGGCATTGCAGGCGGATTCTTTACCAGCTGAGCTACAAGGGAAGCCCTAGTACAAGAAGTAGCTGAGCTTAAACTGAGTATTATTTTCCAACATCATCTATCATAATATGTTACTGTCAGTGGTCACAGGATACAGAGCAGTTTTACACATACCACACATGCACACTTATATCTATATGCACACTTATATCTGATAAATAGCTTGCCTAACCAAACCCCTACCATCCTCCCACTAATTCTCATACTTTATATACCATTATCACCCTGCCAAATCCCCAAAATAAGTCAAAGCATATAACTATAAGATTCTGCTAACTCACCTAACAAATGTACTGCCCTCAATTCACCAACCCAAAGTTAGTTGAACTCCAAACTTGCCTCCTAACTACACCATTGAGTTATTTACATATATAAGGCTTATATAGACAGCCACCTACCTCAACCTGCCATTTACCTTCAACAAAATTAAAAGTAAAAATTACATTTTAATGATCATTTTGGAGTTTGACAGAACTCTTTTTGTCACAAGATTTGGCGGTGTTGATTGGGAGCCAGGAGTAACAAATCCTGCAGTGCACAACACAAACCTGCCTATGAAAAGTTTTCACAGGCTTTCATACGTCTTGATGGACATTCACATAGGTAAAAACTGCTTACAGATGACCTGAATCTAGAGCTTTTTTTTTTTTAAATCAGGATAAACACAGTGTATTTTTGCACAGTTTTGACATAGCTGATTCTCCAGAAATGAAACTACTGTGCATGTGTAATCAGGAGATTCTGTGATCAACCATTTTGGATCACACCTTGTAGTTTTTTGAAATAGCAATATAAGATACAGCATTATGGCTGTGGACCCCACATGTTCTATATGTAGAGGCAAGTTTTCTGAGGACTTAATAGGCCTATGGGCTTCCCTGGTCGCTCAGATGGTAAAGCATCTGCCCGCAATGCGGGAGACCTCGGTTCAGTCCCTGGGTGGGGAAGATCCCCTGGAGAAGGAAATGGCAGCCCACTCTAGTACTCTAACCTGGAAAATTCCACGGAAGGAGGAGCCTGGTAGGCTACAGTCCATGGGATCCAAACAGACGGACACGACTGAGCAATTTCACTATTAGGTCTACAGCAGACTTACCAAACATTTACCTACTGAAATACATACACTTTAAATTATAAATTATTTCTCCTTTATTACATAACATTTCTTTTTAAAGAATAGGTTGTTTATACTGTCTGTGATCTTCTAAGCTGTTACCTATGAGTTTCATGACAGGGGCTTATGGTGGTCATTAGGAAATACTTGTTTTAAAAAGGGGGCCTTAGGTTTGACATCGTGTGATCAGGGGTCCAGTCCGGAAACTCCCAAATCTGGTTATACCTGCAGCTTTACTACGATAAAAATTTCCGACGCTGGCCCCTGGTTTGGGTTCACCGCTCGCCTTATTCTTGCCTTCCCTATCCCACCTCGAGGAGCACTGCTTTCTTTATTAGATGGATCCGTAGCCGGGAGAAGTCAGGCTAGACTACCCGGGATTCCGCTGCAGGGGGCGGGGCCAGAGCACATCCAAGAAGGAGAGATGCTGCTGCTAGAGAGACTCGGACACGGTCTGGTGACGTACTTCCGGCCGCGCCGCGGAGCGGCCAGCTTCGGAGGTGAGTGTGGGCTGCGGGAGGCGGGGGCGGTGCCTGGTCAAAATCTCTGGTTGCGGTTGTGATGCTCCAGTCTCCGTTGAGGTGGATCTCCCGTGTCTGTGGGCTTCTTCCGCTCCTCTTCGCGCCTATTTTAGATTTAGTAGCCGATTACGTTCCGTCGGATAGAAGGCGAAGCCTGGGTTATTGTCACAACCGCGAAGCCGCGAGCAGTTAGCACTTTGGAGAAGATGCTACTGGCCTTTTGGGAGCTTGTGTTGGAGCGGCCAGAGGGTGGAATATTTGCAGAGGTGAAGAGGCCTAAGATACGTGTTGGGTTAGTCCAGGGGCTTTTATCTGTATGTGTTTCAAGTATAAGCTTCATGTGCCTTACTTCCTAACAGGGTGAATCGAGGTCAGTGGGGGAACAGAAAAAGCCAAGCCCCTCCAGGGCACCCGAGAGCGAAAGAAGCCCAGATTTTGGAGGGCACTGTCTTCTGGAGCGATGTTAGTTCCATAAGGTAACCTGGCCCCACCGTCTCTGGGGCTGTGGGATGACGATGACCTGGGAATGATTTTTACAATGTGGAATATACTGATTTTCTCAGTCCTAGAATACCCATAAAATAGTTATTGAATTGCTCATTTATACCCTCAGGAAAGCAAGTTTACTAAAAATGTAAAGCAGTAATGAAGACATATATATGTGTGTGTGTGTGTGTGTATTTGAAAAGCTTTTGGAATGTGGTTTGTAGTGTTTTCAAAGGAAAATTTGTGGTCTTAGGTGTTAACTGCCAAATAGGGAAGAATGGAAATAAATTTAAAAATCATACAACCTCAAGAAGGCTTTGGGTACAGGTCTTTTTAGCCTAACAGTATTTAGTTAAAATATTATTTTTCAGAGCCATCACTTCCCATTACTGCTTCAGTGCAGTAATGTTGTGGTATGGTTAGGCTCACTTGCTGTTGTTTATAGTTTTTGGAGATTGTCACCCCCATTCCATCCTGGCTCGCTGATTTTTTTTTTAATATATATATGTATGTGTGTATATGTGTGTGTGTATTTTGATATGCAAAGAAGTACTATGGTTAGAAAGAACAAAAAGACACACTCAGTGAGGTGCCATTTCCTGTCACCCCTTCTACTTCTACACCCCAGGTTTCCTTCCACCCTGTTTTCATTCCCTGAGTTGCTTTCACCGACTTCCCATCCACACCTGAGGCACCTTTTCTCCTTAGTTTCTGGTTTTTCCTTTTATTTCTTTTTGCACAAATCACCAGATATACATATATTTTCTTACAGTTCCTTTTTGTTTTATACAAAAGATAGCACAATAGCTTTTGCATGTTGAAAAGTATTTCATATCATATAGATAAGTATATATTTTCAATGTAATTCATGTATTCAGAAGATTGATCTAGCATGGCATCTTTGAAGCATAGTAGTGGTGTGAGCAATGAAACACTCCAATAAAAAGGAGAATATTGCCAGTATGGCTGCATGTGTTTGTATGCTCCTCCCCACTCCAGCTCCCACTTTCTGTCTCCTAGAGGTACTCTTTTGAATTTTGTGTTAATCATAGCCTTTGCTGTTGTTGTTTAGTTGGTAAGAGTCATGTCTGACTCTTTTGCAGCCCCAAGGACAGTAGCCCTTCAGGCTTCTCTGTACATAGTATTTCCCAGGCAAGAATACTGGAGTGGGTTGGCATTACCTTCTTCGAGGGATCTTCCTGACATAGGGATCGAATCTGATCCTGCATTGCAGGCAGATTCTTTACCACTGAGCCACTAGGGAAATCCATCATTCCCTTACCTATTTTAAAAAATAATTTTATCACGTATACTTGTTTCTGTAAATAATGTGATTAATTCTGTTTGTTTTTGAGTTTTATGAAGGTAGTGTCATGGTGTCTGTAAGTCTTCTGGGCAAGTCTTCTGAGACTTGCCTAACTCAGTATTATGATCCTAAATTCATCCAGATTGTGTGTGTTGCTGAGTCATTCATTTTTGCTAATGGGTGATGTTCCATTGTAAAAATGTATGACAGCTTGTTTTGCTGAAAGTCTTCACTTCATCTCAGGGTCAAAGGATTTGTTAACAAAATAAGCCACTTGTTACATACAAGTAAACAATAGCAATATTTATTAGAGAATTATATAGCTTACTTTTAATATACTAACATTAAAAGAAAAGAGAAACAGCAGAGGATACATCACCAAATTGGGTTTTGACCAACGTCCAGACTCAAACAGCACTGGGTCCCATGTCACAGCACATCTGGAGTCCCAACTGGGAAAAGGTCCCAGGCAGGGCATCCTCTCCATGGGTGAGACTTCAAAGATTGCAGTTTGGGTTCTCTTTTATGATCCAGGAAGCAAACTGATATCATTGTCAATCTGAGCAAAACTGCAGCACTGGTAGTATGTTAATTTTTTTTTACAATGCTGTTTGCTTTGTTCTGCAAATCTTGGAATGTTGCTAAGTCTCGGAGTGTTTGGCCAGACCTCCTCCAGGGACTTAACAGGTTCCAAGATCTGCTCCCTATGTGTCTATTGTGTTTCTCTTCTGACACTCAGAGCAGGTGTGGCTGGCACCCACAGCAGTAGTCAGGGCAGTGTGCAGGTGGGTCAGAAGCAAGGTCAGAGGCCTGCTCTGCTTTGTCTCTGAAGCCTAAACAAGACTATGTATTTAATTTCCGTAACACTGCTTGTTCATGTATTCTCAGTGGACAGGTAAGGTGTTTCCAATTATTTTGTTACTAAAATACTGCTGATAATGAATAATTTTGTATGTATATCACCTACATATGAGAGGTTCCCTAGGGTATTAGTTTTAAAATTTAGGCGTGAATGTTGAATTTTATCAAACATGTTTGACATCCACTAAGATGGAGAGTATGTTTTTATTTCTTTATTAATGTGAAAAGTATAACCTGTATGCCAATATTGAACTTTACTTGTGTTCATGGGATGTTCCCTCTTAGTCATGATGTCCCGTTAATAAACTAGTACTAACTTATTTTGCTGGTATCTGCTACTGTTTAAATAGTGTTAGAATTATTCATTTCTCAAAGATTTGAAAGGATTTGCCCATGATATATAAGGACTCAGAGTTTTGTGAGAGTTCACTCTTTACTGGGTTTGTAAACAGTTAGGTAAAAGTAATCATGGGTTATGGATAAAACGTTATGTAATAAACTTGGTAGAACCTTTTGTAGTTTAGCATTCCTTAAAAGCAGAACATTGGACAGAGGCTTGTGGACGGGCTGTTTATTTGGAAATTTAGTCCTGGGACAGAGGTAAAGACAAGGGGAGTGAAATGGAGAAGGAGGGACCAACACAAGGATGCGCTGCCAGGCTGGTCTCTCAATGGGAGAGGGGTGCTCTGACTACAGGGTCTTTGAAGAGCCTTGGAGTCTCATGGCTGCCCACCTGGGAGACTAAAGGGGAAAGTGTTTATCCACTCTATCTGCTGTTGGTCAAGGGTGGCATCACAGGCTTTAACTCCCCTGTCCTTCAGGACCCAGTGGATGTGTGCAGATGTCCTACACAGGGCAGAGAAGCCCCAGGGCAGGAGCCACGACCATGTGTGGTATAGACCTTTGAGGAAGCATTGCTAGGTTGTACTTGTGCAAAGCTGGTCAAAGCCTCTGGAACTGGACTAAGAGTGGACAAGAGGATTTGGTAAGGTGCATAAGGTATCTCTTACAGAGCTAGAGAAACAAATTTTACAAAGCAGAGCTTAGGGGGACACATGTGCACTCATGCATTCATGTCGATATATGGCAAAAACCAACACAATATTGTAATTATCCTGCAATTAAAATGAATTAATTAATTTTAAAAAAGCAGAGCTTAATTAAAAAGTAGAAAAGGAAGTGGTGTTCAAAATTAAAAAGCTGGTTGTTTAAAAATAAAACAGAGTTAACATAGATAAACCACAATTCAGCCTAATGTTTTTAGTCTGCCTGGGTTGCCATAACAAAACACCGTACACTGTTTACTTAAACAACAGAAAGTGATTTCTCTTAATTTTGAAGGCTAGAAGTCCAAGATCAAGGTACAAGATAATTTGATTCTTGGTAAGGATTCTTTTTCATTACAGATGGCTGCTTCTCACTTGTGTCCTCACATGGCAGAGACAGAGAGCTCTGGAGTCTCTTCCTTTTCTTAGGGCACTGGCTCTATCAGATTATGACCTTGTTTGACCTCATTACATCTTCATGAGTCCTGTCTCCAAATATAGTCACATTGGAAATTACGGCTTCAACATTCAAATCTTGAGGGGAGACACTCAGTCCATAACATTAAGTAAAGCTAAAAGGTCTCGAGAACACATATATCAAAAGAAGTAGGAAAAGCAGAGAAGCTTCAGGTATGGAAGAAAATGAAAAAAAAAAACACAAGCCAGTGTTTCCCATAATCCTATACTCGTTAAAATTCTGAAAGACATGGACAGTATTTTAAGAAAATAGAACATCTCAAGACTGACTTTGGAATCAGTAAAAATCAGGAAATAACCAGTCCATGTTTGTGTGTACAGTATATGTCAGAACTGTAAAAATCCCAGAGTTCCTGGCAGTGAGCATCGATGTCACGGCTGGGAGGACCTCTGGGCACAGAACCATTGAACAGATCACTCCTTTCATTTGGAATATAATGAACAAGGAGTGCTAGGCCATGGGACCCTGGATAGTATAGTGACTCCCTCTCTCAGGCAGCTGAGGCCTTGGCTTCTTTGCCATCAGAAGCCTGGAAGGTATGAGGAGCCAGCCTGGTATCTCACTTGCAGCCCAGCATCCTCATCGTAATGCTGGGCTGGACAGAAGCCTAACTTCCAAGATCTGTACAGAGATATCAGTACCCCTGAGGGCTCTCAGCTGTATGGGGGAACAGGCACATGGGAGAGAGCGGCTATACCTTTCTCTATGAACTGCCTACCTGGGGCCTGACTCTGAGGCCTCTGTATGGGGGCTGCAGCCTCTCTATCTTGGCTTCTCTTGTAAAATAGAAGGGGCAGCTCCTTAGAGAACGACAAATAAGCCCAAGACCTTGGGAATGTTCTATCCCTTGAGCTGAACTGTTGCTACATGAGTCTTTGTTTTAGTATTCTTCAGGCTCTACCTGCATTTTATGTACACACTTTTGTGTGTACAGTACATGTCAGAATTGTAAAAATCCCAGAGTTCCTGGCAGTGAGCATCGATGTCATGGCTGGGAGGACCCCGGGCGCAGAACCATTGAACAGATCACTCCTTTCTTACCATGGCAGGTAGCTTCTGCTCGCTTCTGGATGCTGGCTGCCTGTGTCTCAAACCTTCTGTGAGGGGCTATATGGTTCCTGATGGGGGTGACTTCTCTTGTACTTATTCCCCTGTTTTCCCTCAGCTCCAGTCCTCCTCTGAGAGGGAGATCAGGTGATGGCAGCCATGCTTCTGACATCCTGGCCCCAGGTGAGCTGTGGGTCCTTCATCTCTTCCTCTGAGCAGTTTCACATGGAAGAAAACTGAGAAGGGAAGCCGGTGAGCCTTGCTGTGAAAGCTGGAGGGGCCCTCCATGCTTCCGCCTGCTGGGCTGGAGCTTGTGGAAAGATGGTGATGTGGAGGGATGGGGTCCAGAGACCAGGAAAGGAAAGACACAAGTGAGGGGAAGGCAGAGGTATAGTGTTCTGCATAGTGGTTTGTCTTGCTCTACCAGCAGAGGGCTCTGGCGAATAAGAGAAGTGGAAGCTGCCTGTGAATGGAGGAAAATAGCAGAGGACTAGGATTCCAGGAAGGGGAATCTAGATAAAGAGGGATAGCAGGACCAGATCCACATAAAGGTGGTTATGCCTATAATTCCAGGGCAAGCAGAAGATGAGAGTGGGGTCAAGTGAAGGAAAAAAGAAAGGATGTACTGTGGGGTGGGATGTCTCACTGTGTCCTGGAGAGGCGTTCAGGGCTTGGGGTGCAGTGGTCAAAGTTTAGTTCTCTGTTAAGAGCTGTGGATACTCTCCCCCAGAATAACAAGCAAACAGAATTTTCCATACAATTTCAGGGATTTCATGGCCCCTTGATGCTCATCCATGGACCTCCATGGACTGTCAGTTCAGTTCAGTCGCTCAGTTGTGTCTGACTCTTTGCAACGTCATGAATCGCAGCACACCAGGTCTTCCTGTCTATCACCGACTTCAGGAGTTCACCCAAACTCATGTGCATCGAGGCGGTGATGCCATCCAGCCATTTCATCCTCTGTCGTCCCCTTTTCCTCCTGCCCCCATTCCCTCCCAGCATCAGGGTCTTTTCCAGTGAGTCAACTCTTCGCCTAATTTGGGAATAGTCATAGTCACAGTGACTCTAGTTATACCATTTGAAGCTTACTATACTGCAGCCACCATACTAAGCACTTTACATGGATCACTCAGTCCTGACTACAGCGCTGGGAGATAGGCACTGTGTTGTGCTCATTCTGCCACAAGAGAAACAAAAGGCAAAGAGGATCGAAGTGACATGTCCACAGTCACCCAGGCATTGCATGACTCTTTACTGTTCAGCCCTGTGTCACATGTGGGACCATAATGTAGTCAGACTTCTTATGGCTATATAGGGAATAGTTTTGAGGGGAGATTTGAAAGCAGAGTGACCACTTCAGAAAAAGTCCCATCAGTCTAGGTGATGTAGGTTTCATTAAGACAAGTGGTTGCTAAAGAGGAGGATGCTTAACATAATTCAGGTAATGCTTAACATAAAATTCTCTAGGACAGTGAGTCAAAGGATTGGGGTGGGGTAAAGGAGGGAGGATCCAGGAATGAATCACCAGGTTTCTTTTTTATGCGGATTATGGGGGGAGACACCAGCTGAGATTTGAATTCAGGAGGAAGCACCGGTTGTCGGATAAAGTGGGTGGTGGCTGGTGTTGAGGGCATTTCATTTTGTACTGCGAAGTTATTTGATTTATCCAGGTCACACAATGAGTGACTCACAGAAATGCTCACAGATTGGACTAGAATGGTTGATGGGTTGGCTGCTACTGCTAAGTCGCTTCAGTTGTGTCCGACTCTGTGCGACCCCACAGACGGCAGCCCACCTGGCTCCCCCGTCCCTGAGATTCTCCAGGTAAGAACACTGGAGTGGGTTGCCATTTTGGACGCACCCATAGGCTTCGCACTCCTGGCCTTGAGGTCTTACCTTCCACGCCCAGCTTACTGCACCTTGCCCTCACCCTCAAGCCAGCTCCAAAGCATATCCATGGCTTCTATCACATCCACCCCCACCTGCCACAGATTTCTCTCATGCTCCCTCTATGAGAGGATGCACAGCCTCTGCTCCAGTACCTCCAGCAGAGGAAGCTCAGTGCTGCCCAGATCAGCTGGGCAGCATCGGGGTGGAGAGTAGGGTAAGAGGAGGCTGCCCATTCTGCTTCCAAATGGGTTTCACTGAAAGCCTGTTTTCTGTAACCCTCTCTCATTCAAGCCTCATCTTGTCCAACTTCACCCAAGACTTCACTGTCTCTCCAAGGAGGTTTGGGAAAGAAGAAAAGTCACCATCTTTTCAGTTACTCCTCTGTATCACTCCACACTCAGCACAGACTCCTTCCTCGGCCTTCTGAAACACCTTTGGGACACACCAGCAACAATCTGCCTCTCAACTATTCTCTTTCTTGCCTGGAGAATCCCAGGGATGGGAGAGCCTGGTGGGCTGCCGTCTGTGGGGTCGCACAGAGTCGGACACAACTGAAGCGACTTAGCAGTAGCAGCCAACCCATCAACCATTCTAGTCCAATCTGTGAGCATTTCTGTGAGTCACTCATTGTGTGACCTGGATAAATCAAATAACTTCGCAGTACAAAATGAAATGCCCTCAACACCAGCCACCACCCACTTTATCCGACAACCGGTGCTTCCTCCTGAATTCAAATCTCAGCTGGTGTCTCCCCCCATAATCCGCATAAAAAAGAAACCTGGTGATTCATTCCTGGATCCTCCCTCCTTTACCCCACCCCAATCCTTTGACTCACTGTCCTAGAGAATTTTATGTTAAGCATTACCTGAATTATGTTAAACATCCTCCTCTTTAGCAACCACTTGTCTTAATGAAACCTACATCACCTAGACTGATGGGACTTTTTCTGAAGTGGTCACTCTGCTTTCAAATCTCCCCTCAAAACTATTCCCTATATAGCCATAAGAAGTCTGACTACATTATGGTCCCACATGTGACACAGGGCTGAACAGTAAAGAGTCATGCAATGCCTGGGTGACTGTGGACATGTCACTTCGATCCTCTTTGCCTTTTGTTTCTCTTGTGGCAGAATGAACACAACACAGTGCCTATCTCCCAGCGCTGTAGTCAGGACTGAGTGATCCATGTACAATTGAATAAGACAGATCCTGGTAGAGAATAGTTGAGAGGCAGATTGTTGCTGGTGTGTCCCAAAGGTGTTTCAGAAGGCCGAGGAAGGAGTCTGTGCTGAGTGTGGAGTGATACAGAGGAGTAACTGAAAAGATGGTGACCTTTCTTCTTTCCCAAACCTCCTTGGAGAGATAGTGAAGTCTTGGGTGAAGTTGGACAAGATGAGGCTTGAATGGGAGAGGGTTACAGAAAACAGGCTTTCAGTGAAACCCATTTGGAAGCAGAATGGGCAGCCTCCTCTTACCCTACTCTCCACCCCGATGCTGCCCAGCTGATCTGGGCAGCACTGAGCTTCCTCTGCTGGAGGTGCTGGAGCAGAGGCTGTGCATCCTCTCATAGAGGGAGCATGAGAGAAATCTGTGGCAGGTGGGGGTGGATGTGATAGAAGCCATGGATGTGCTTTGGAGCTGGCTTGAGGGTGAGGGCAAGGTACAGTAAGCTGGGCGCGGAAGGCAAGACCTCAAGGCCAGGAGTGCGAAGCCTATGGGTGGGTCCAGTGCTGGTTCCGCCAGTGAGGGGCGTGGTAGCTTAACTGAAAGAAAGCAATTGCATTAGGAGAACTCAGTCATGTGAATTTGTTTTCTCATTTCAACTTAATGTCATCTTTTGTAAGTATGAAATATGGCATGAGGTTTCTCTGCTGTGAGCCAGATATGCCATGCCTTACATTCCAGGTATATTTTGTAAATATTTTCCCCTATTACCTCTGCTCTCCACAAGCGCCTCCTCAAGCCCTCATACTGCCCTCTGCCCCTCACCTAGGGCATGAGCCATGGAATTGGCCGTAGGGCAGCAGGAACCTGTTGTTTCAGAAGTCGGTGACCTTTGAGGATGTGGCTGTGTACTTCACCCAGACGGAGTGGGATGGCCTGTCCACTGCACAGAGGGCCCTGTACAGGGATGTGATGCTGGAGAATTATGGGAATGTGGCTTCTCTGGGTAAGCACTTTCTCCCCTGGGGCTCAGACTGCTTATTAGGGTTTCCTGGCTTCCTTTTCCTTTATTGGTTGCAAGGGGGCTTCTGGTAATCTTTTACAGAGTAGGAACCCAGGAGCTGATTCCTAATCCCCTAGACCCAGGGGTTGCTGGGAAGGGTGAACCCTAAGCCCTTTTGGGGCCAATATAGGACTCTGCTGGGACTGGCATGCACTCTTAATTCACCCTATAGGCTGTTCTGGATACAGAGAGGAAAAAAAGTAACTTCCTGTTCTGCGGTATTACCTTCAGGTTCCCCATCACCCAGCCTGCATCTCTTGAGTCTTTCTAGGAATCTCAGTGTACTTGGAATATTATTTAGGCTGTGGTCAAAAAATGGTATCTGTCCCTTTAGGCAGAATGTCTTTATTTGCCCTGCATGAAGTGTCTCGGTCTGGCCCTGCCCAAATCCTCCCACATCTTCTCAAGCTTCTGCCTCCCACCTGACCCTACACATACACTTCCTACCCACCCACCCCACCCCCTTTCCCATAGTTCTTAGGCACAGGACCCCCCTAGGGCTCATTCCTTCTCTCCCCATTACTAACACAATCTGAGAAGAGGTTTAGGAAATCAGCTGTGGGAGATTATTCACCTGCCTTTCCTTTTTCCTTTCCCTGAAACAGGATTTCCCCTTCTCAAACCTGCTGTGATCTCACAACTGGAGGGAAGAGGTGAACTGGAAGGCCCATCTCCACTGGCCTCTGGAGCAGGCACGGGCCCCCAGGGCCTCTGGACTGGTAAGGGAGGCACACATTGCCCTTATGCTGGAAAGTAGTTTAACCCTTTAGGAAGAAAGTCAACTTCAGCAACATAGAAGCATGCCATGTTTCTTGGCCAGGTGTACAGAGTAACATTTAAATAAATTTTGATTTCTAGAGATAGGAACATTTGAGACCTTTCTGTTTTTGTAGTTCGCTATTTCTTTATAATTCCAAGAACAGATCTTTTTTCGAATGGTTCATTCTAATTCTTTTCAATCCTAATTTTGTTATCTACCTTTCTGAAACAAAAGGAATGGATTCAGTACTTCTTTGGGTCCTTGCTATTTTCTATGCACTATACACTTAATATGAAGGATACAGAATTAAGTCTTTTAACCTAGGCTTTGGAGTAGACTTTCTCAGATCCAGTCCTAACTGTGCTGCTTCATAGTTGTGTGACTTTGAGCAGGTCTGTTATTTGTCTTCTCTAAATCCGCTGGATCATGGAAAAAGCAAGAGAGTTCCAGAAAAACATCTATTTCTGCTTTATTGACTATGCCAAAGCCTTTGTCTGTGTGGATCACAATAAACTGTGGAAAATTCTGAAAGAGATGGGAATACCAGACCACCTGACCTGCCTCTTGAGAAATCTGTATGCAGGTCAGGAAGCAACAGTTAGAACTGGACATGGAACAACAGACTGGGTCCAAATAGGAAAAGGAGTCCGTCAAGGCTGTATATTGTCACCCTGCTTATTTAACTTCTATGCAGAGAACATCATGAGAAATGCTGGACTGGAAGAAACACAAGCTGGAATCAAGATTGCCGGGAGAAATATCAATCACCTCAGATATGCAGATGACACCACCCTTATGGCAGAAAGTGAAGAGGAACTAAAAAGCCTCTTGATGAAAGTGAAAGAGGAGAGTGAAAAAGTTGGCCTAAAGCTCAACATTCAGAAAATGAAGATCATGGCATCCAGTCCCATCACTTCATGGGAAATAGATGGGGAAACAGTGGAAACAGTGTCAGACTTTATTTTTGTAGGCTCCAAAATCACTGCAGATGGTGATTGCAGCCATGAAATTAAAAGACGCTTACTCCTTGGAAGAAAAGTTATGACCAATCTAGATAGTATATTCAAAAGCAGAGACATTACTTTGCCGACTAAGGTCCGTCTAGTCCAGGCTATGGTTTTTCCAGTGGTCATGTTATGGATGTGAGAGTTGGACTGTGAAGAAGGCTGAGCGCTGAAGAATTGATGCTTTTGAACTGTGGTGTTGGAAAAGACTCTTGAGTCCCATTTGCTTCCTAGTGCTGTCAATACTTGCCATCCCTTGTTGCCACATGTTGGATTCTGTGCCTTTTCCTTCTTAAGCAATTTCTATTTTTATTAACAGAAACTGCAAAGTGTAGTAAAATATGATGTGATAGAAGGAATGTTGATCTGGCAGATAAGACCTAGAGTTTTGTCCCACTGCTGTTATTCTTAACCTTCTTGTTATTGGCTATTGGTTTAGAGACTGGTGATCTTTAAAAATCATTACTTTACTATTTGTAATATTTGCACATGCTCAAAACAGTACAAAAAGTGCATAAGTGGAAGCAGTGGGGAAGTTTCCCAAAATTCCTGTGCCAGTTTGTTCAGTTTCTTGTGTATTCTTGCAGGAGATTTCTAGCCATATTCAAATAGACGTATGTTGGCCCTTTTCACTTTCTGTACACAAATGGAAGATATTTTACATACCATATCTCAAGTTGTTTTTCCAGTAAACAATGTATCTGACATCTTTTCACATCAGCACACATGGGTTTATTTCATTTTTTAAAATAAGTATATATTATTCCAGCTTTAGATTCTTTGGCCCAATCTGGTGATTTTAAAGAGCCCTCTCAATTACTTTGATCATGTATTCTGTCACAGTTCTTTTTCTTTTTTTAAACATGGTTCTTACATGATATTTTATGTTTTGTTTTTTGTATTAGATATTGATATCCAGACTGACAATAATTTGACAGAAGAAATGTATGAAGAAAAATATAATATATCACATGAACTTCAGAGGAACTCTTTTCAGGAAACAGACTTTTCAGAAACCTATATCCTAGAGAAAAAGCAGGAGGTCCACTCAGTAGGAAGTGTGAAGAAAGAAAACAGCAATGTCATTGACGGGATGGCGAAAGACAGTACTAGCCCAATGGAGGAGTGTTTCTTTAGTCAGAGTCCAAATTTGAATCAGTGTCATACCATCTCCGCTGGAGAGCAGCCCCCTGAGTGTACAGGACGGGAGAAAGCCTTCAGCTTTGACACAAAACTTATTCAACAGGAAATAATTAATTCTGGGCAAAGACCATTTAAATGTGAAGAATTAATGGAAAACTTTAGCTATAATTCTCAACTTAATCAGGGTCAAGATAGCTACACTGGAGAGAAGCCCCATCAGTATAAGGAGTGTGGCAAAGCCTTTAGCATCAGTGCAAAATTAATTTGGCATCAAAGACTTCACAGTGGGGAGAAGCCCTTCAAATGTGTAGAGTGCGGTAAAAGCTTCAGTTACAGTTCCCATTATATTACACATCAGACAATCCACAGTGGGGAGAAGCCCTATCAGTGTAAGGTGTGTGGAAAAGCCTTCAGTGTTAACGGGAGTCTCAGTAGGCATCAGAGAATCCATACAGGAGAGAGGCCCTATCAGTGCAAGGACTGTGGGAGCAGCTTTAGCTGCAGTTCTGCGTATATCATACATCAGAGAATCCACACTGGAGAGAAACCTTATGAGTGTAATGACTGTGGGAGAGCTTTCAATGTTAATGCAAAATTAATTCAACATCAGCGGATCCACACTGGAGAGAAACCTTATGAATGTACCGAGTGTGGGAGAGGCTTCAGGTGCAGTTCCCAGCTTAGGCAGCATCAGAGCACCCACACTGGAGAGAGGCCCTTTCAGTGTAAGGAGTGTGGAAAGGCCTTTAGTAGTAATGCAAAACTCATTCAGCATCAAAGAATTCACACAGGGGAGAAACCCTATGAGTGTACTGAATGTGGAAAAGCCTTTGGCGTCAAAGGGAAATTAATCCAGCACCAGAGAATCCACACGGGTGAGAAACCCTATGAGTGTAAAGAATGTGGCAAAACCTTCAGGTGTAACTCCCAGCTTCGGCAGCATCTGAGAATCCACACCGGGGAGAAGCCCTACGAGTGTAATGAGTGTGGAAAGGCCTTCAACGTTAATGCGAAGTTAATGCAGCATCAGAGGATTCACACTGGGGAGAAACCCTTTGAATGTAATGAGTGTGGGAAATGCTTTACTTCTAAAAGAAACCTACTTGATCATCACCGAATCCACACTGGAGAAAAGCCCTACCAATGTAAGGAATGTGGGAAAGCCTTTAGCATCAATGCCAAACTAACTAGGCATCAGAGAATACACACTGGGGAGAAACCTTTCAAATGTATGGAATGTGAGAAAGCATTCAGCTGTAGTTCTGACTATATTGTGCATCAGAGAATCCATACTGGAGAGAAACCCTTTCAGTGTAAGGAGTGTGGAAAAGCCTTCCATGTTAATGCTCATTTAATTCGGCATCAAAGAAGCCACACTGGAGAGAAACC
Organism: Capricornis sumatraensis; assembly: GCF_032405125.1. Taxonomy (NCBI): domain Eukaryota; kingdom Metazoa; phylum Chordata; class Mammalia; order Artiodactyla; family Bovidae; genus Capricornis; species Capricornis sumatraensis. The sequence continues at coordinate 45,194,267 of NC_091088.1, forward strand.
CTTCAGATGTGTGGAGTGTGGCAAAGGCTTCAGCTATAGTTCTGACTGTATTATACATCAGACGGTACATACTTGGAAGAAACCCTTTGTGTGTAATGTGTGTGGGAAAGCCTTCAGGTTTAGCTTCCAACTTAGTCAGCATCAGAGCATCCACAGTGAAGAAAAGTCTTAATGAAAGGGATGTAGAAAATTGTCAGCATTAATGCTGAACTGGATCAAGTGTCCTCAGATTCACCGTGGTTGAAAACCCTGAAAGGGAAATTAATATGGCCGAGTCTTCATAGGGATACAAGTCTTTTTCATTTTACTCAATTTTAAATCAAGAATGATGACCAGTTTTCAAATAACATCCAAAAATAGTTTGGTTTATACCAACAACCAATAGAAAATATAATGAAGGAAAATATTCCATTCCCAATAGCATCAAGAAGAGTCAATTTTCTGGGTATAAACTTATTATGTAGGACTTATGTGGAGAACTTACAGATCTTCACTGAGGGCCACAGAAGGGAAGTAAAGTGGAAGAGAGCAATACTTTCTTCTTAGATAGAAAAACTCTTTAACTACTTACCTAAATTAATTTATTGCCCTTTAATTTTTGACAACAAGCATGCATCAGTTTGTAAAGAGGTATAACAATAAAGCTTTCCTTAAGGGAAAAATATGAGTAAATCTTTTTATTTTCATGCAATGGAGAAAACCTTTCTAAGCATCAGATGAAAGCTAGAAACCAACCATGAGGGAAAATACTGATAAATTGACTTTTCAAAATTGAATCTTTATGCTTTTGTTTTGAATAACTCCAAATAAAAGATAAAGCACCAAAAGTGGAAATAAATTTGTAAAATTCGTGTTATTAACATGTAGTACATAATATACAAAGAGATCTTACAGTTAAGAGAAATTCAAAAACCCAGCAAACAACAATAGCAAGCAGCTTTTAAAAAAGATATAAAAGTGACAAAGGAAGATGTTCAGTCTAAGGAGTACTCTAAGGAGTAAAAATTAAAAGCATACAGTCACACATAGTAAGCCCTCAAACATCTGTCCCACATCAAGATGAACACAGACTCTCAGACACACAGTATACCCCACAGCACCCCTTTCAAACCCATACCTGCTCCTGCACTCTGTAGCTTAGAAGACCAGTGTTTTCTGGGAGTACTGTTTTCTGTACCTCAGAGAAACCACTCCTGCCAGAAAGCTAATGACATGGTGTAGCACCTCAGCAGAATGTCCAGGACCACTGTGTAAGTGACCCCTCCCCACCCAACTCCAGCTTCTGGAAGCTGCACATGGGTGGATGCAGACCCTGGAGGCCCCCTGGACACGGGAGAGCATAGTCCTTCACCCAATCATCTTGGCCTACTCCTCTGGGCAGTTCTAGACCACACAGACCCAGAAGTGCCCCAGGCCATAGGAACCAAGTTCTTCATTTATTTACAGAAACACTGAAAACCAGAGACAGATGGCACTGCCCCTGGTCACACAGCAAATCAGGGGCTAGCTAATGTGTCCCCTTACCCAGGTGAGAGAAGAGGGTAGAAGGCTGTGGCTCACCCCACCCCTCCTAGGTCATGAATATTCTCCAGCTGGTCTCTGGATGTAACGGGAGATGGGGACAGAAGTCCTGCAGTCCTGGCTCCAGGTGGTCTTAGCACCGTCTCTGCTGTGGCAGGACCAAGGCAGGGACTCTAGGAAGGCTGAGAATCACTGAGGACGGAACCTATCTTCCAGATCTGCCCCCAAATCCTGTGTGAACTTGGCCTCTGGGTCTCAAGGCTATTGATCTGCAGGGTTGGGGCTGGACCTAGGGTGTAAGGTCCATTTCACCCAGACGGCTCCTGAGAGTTTTCTCCTCTGTAGCTTTGTTACTATCCATGGCAGGTCCCCTGCTTAGATCCCAAGGATACAAGGGTGAAGAAAGCAGATAACTGCAGTCTCATGAAGTCATGTGGCCCCTATGGCCCAGAAGTCCTGACACCTGTCGCCTCGATGTTCACTACTCCAGCGAAGAAGCTGCCTGGGTCCAGTCGAGGCCTTCCAGAGACTAAGAAGAGCCATGGCACTAGAGACCTCGCAAAAGCCCTTGTTTTCTCAACAGAAGCCATGAGCCTGGAAGGGTCAGGATTAAATCAAGTGTCTCTCTCAGTCCAGGTCAGCATGTTCCATCCCTGCAGCACAGGGCACCCTTCTGCCTAGGCCTGTCACACTGGAAGGGACCTCAGAGAATACCTGATCTTGCCCTGTCCAGATCAGGAGGGAAAACTGAGGCTCAGAAGAAAACATGGCTGCTTCCGGGCATCCAGTAGGTCTGAGAAGCCTGGTGAGCAGAGGCCCAATCAGGGAGGGAGGGTGTGTGCAATGGGTGGAGGCAGGGCTTCTGTGACATCTGGTCGGGGTGGGGGTGGGTGGGGGGCGACAAAAGACAGCACAGCCTCCCCTGGGTGGCAGCCCTCTCCTTGTGGTGAGGCCGGGGGTTCTGAGAAGAGGCTCCTAAGATGTTCCTATGACCTCTCCACCTCTGACATCTCTGTTCTTCGCAGACCATAGCCCCACTCTGCTGTGCTTTCTTCTGACAAGGAACTGAGGACACCCCTTCCCTTACACAGTCCACTCAGTTCAATTGAACATTTGCGGACCCATCCACAGGCCAGGGTTACCGAAGTGCCTGGGGAATCCGAGAGGAGCGAACTTCGGTCTTCGCCGCAAGCTCCCTGCAGTCCCTTCCGCCTTCTCTCGGGCCCTATTCGCACCACAGACCACGTGGTCTCAGCAAATCCCACACCTCACAGAGTTCCTGGGGCTTCCGCCCGAGGTCTGAGCCCACTCTGCGGGGACCCGGCGTTCTCCGCCTGCTCCTGGGCTTCCCGGGGCCGACTCTGGGTCCCGCTCCGGCTCTGGTTTCCTACCCTCCTCTCCCCGCTCACCAGCCCCTGCCCTGCGCAGGTCAGTGCTCAAGTGTTTCCAGTGCCCCTGAAACGTGCCCCCTCCCACCCCACGCTCCTGGCCACTGAAATCCCACCCACACTCAGCCGAAGCCCAGCCTCCAGGAAGCCCTTCCAGCGGCGCGGCCGCATTCACCTCTCTCGCCCCTCTCCTCGGCTCGCCAAGGTAAGGGGTCGTCCTGCCCAGGGTTTGACGCATCTGCCAGCCGTGCTGGCCGGGGCTCCGGGGCCCACCTGCTGCAGGTGGGGGCCTGAGGCTCTCGGTCCCATCCGTCGTGGGCCATAGACGTGCGGCGCTGGCAGCCGGTGGCCGCCTCCCTTCCCGTCGCCCTTGGGCGCGCGCCTTGTCGCCCTGGGATTCTGTTTTGGCCTCGAAGTGAGAGAGAGCGGAGAGGACGGGCCTGCGGGTCCAGGGCTCGGAGGCCGGCGCTGTGGGCACGAGGAGCCAGCCATTAAGACGAACAGACCGCCAGCTTGGCCCCTGCTGCCCCCGGCGGCCGGTCCGCTCACTGCAGGGCGGGAAGAAACGAACGAGGAGCGCGAGGTTGCCGGGGTCACCTTGGCGCGGGCCGGCTCTCCGTGCCCAGGTCCTGAGGAGTCTCCCGGGCGGAGTCCTGGGGCAGCGGGTCCGAGCCCTTGACGGTAAGTCTCCTGGTGATCCGCGGAGTGGGGGTGGGGGAGGACACGATCTTAGAGACCAGGGCGCGGGGGTGGGAGTCGGGTTGGGGGAATGCTGGGGTGCGTGAAGCCGCGGAATTGGACTGTGTGCGGCCAGGACCCCGAGTTCTGCAGGTCAGTCAGAAGGATGCATAGAAGGCATTGCAAACTTTTCTTAAAAGAAGCACAAGGTATTTCCACCCTCACTCCTACCCCCCATGAAATCTGACTCGAGGCTTATATTGTGAACACAATATAGAGCTTCTGTAGGACTGCGTGCCTTGCTTAGTTGCTCAGTTGTGTCTGACTCTTTGCGATCCCATGGACTGTAGCCCGCCAGACTGCTCCGTCCTTGGGGATTCTCTAGGCAAGAATACTGGAGTGGGTTGCCATGCTGTCCTCCAACCCTGGGATTGAACCCGGGTCTCCCATGTTGCAGGTGGGTTCTTTACTATCTGAGCCACCAGGTGAACGCAGGTAAATAGAACTGCTGTGGAACTTCGAGGAGGGGTCAGTTCCAGGCCCCTGGGAGTAAGGGGAAAGGGCTTTGCCTAAACATCCCTTGGGAGGTAAGAGGTCGTTCCATCAGGAAAAGTGAAATACAGAATTGAGAACACAGGCGTTCAGTAGCCAGGCTGTGGGGGTGAAATGGGTAGGAAGAACCTACAAGATGGGGGAGGTGGGACCCACCACCATGCTCTCCTGGGAAGGGCTCAAAGTAAGGAGTGGTGAGTTGGAGGCTCCTCAGGACAGGAAGGAAGGAAGAGAGAGGAAGCAAAGGGACCCAGGGAACTGTGAGGAGTGTCCTTTACCTGGAGAACTTTTCCCCTCCCCCTTCACACACCTCAGCCAAAGGCCACATCCCCTTTGCTGGCCTCCCTGATCTCCTTGGTTGGTTAGCACTGTGTCCCCTGTTCTGGGTCCTCACCTCACCTCCGTCTAATTAATATCATTTTCTGCCTTCCCTACTTGGAGCTGCTGGTTTACTGACTCACCTTGCGGATGACAAGCTCATTGTGGGTAACTCATTGGGCGAGGCCAGAACTTCAGTTCAGTCCTCAGTCATGTGTGACTGCGACCCCATGAACTGCAGCACACCAGGCTTCCCTGTCCATCACCAACTCCTGGAACTTACTTAAACTCATGTCCATTGAGTTGGTGATGCCATCCAACCATCTCATCCTCTGTCGTCCCCTTCTCCTCCTGCCTTTGATCTTTCCCAGCATCAGGGTCTTTTCCAATGAATCAGTTCGTCACATCATGTGGCCAAAGTATTGGAGTTTCAGCTTCAGCATCAGTCCTTCCGGTGATATTCAGGACTGATTTCCTTTAGGATGACTGGTTGGATCTCTTTGCAGTCCAAGGGACTCTCAAGGGTCTTCTCCAACACCACAGTTCCAACACCACCTCCAACATTCACAAGCTGGGTGGAACTTGCCTGTGAATAATTTCTGTTGAGTGGGTAATGTCAGTGAATTAGTAAGGGAAGAAGTGTTTCATGCCTGTGTTTATATGGTTGTAACATTTTCATCCACAGCAGGAGCCCTAGTCAATTCTCTGGAGGCTCTCCTGCAGAAAGAGAAATTCCAGGGTGGGGGAGTGGCACCCTGAGTACAACCATCAAATGCTTTGGGATGTGAATACAAATATCTTCAGTTCAGTTCAGTTCAGTCGCTCAGTCATCCGACTCTTTGCGACCCCATGAGTTGCAGCACGCCAGGCCTCCCTGTCCATCACCATCTCCCGGAATTCACTCAAACTCACATCCATCGAGTCGGTGATACCATCCAGCCATCTCATCCTCTGTCGTCCCCTTCTCCTCCTGCCCCCAATCCCTCCCAGGATCAGAGTCTTTTCCAATGAGTTAACTCTTCTCATGAGGTGGCCAAAGTACTGGAGTTTCAGCTTTAGCATCATTCCTTCCAAAGAACAGCCAGGACTGATCTTTAGAATGGACTGGTTGTATCTCCTTGCAGTCCAAGGGACTCTCAAGAGTCTTCTCCAACACCACAGTTCATAAGCATCAATTCTTCGGTGCTCAGCTTTCTTCACAGTCCAACTCTCATATCCATACATGACTACTGGAAAAACCATAGCCTTGACTAGACGGGCCTTTGTTGGCAAAATAATGTCTCTGCTTTTGAATATACTATCTAGGTTGGTCATAACTTTCCTTCCAAGAAGTAAGCATCTTTTAATTTCATCGCTGCAGTGACCATCTGCAGTGATTTTGGAGCCCCCAAAAATCAAGTCTGACACTGTTTCCACTGTTTCCCCATCTATTTCCCATGAAGAGATGCTGTGGTTAGAATTGGGTTGCTCTTCGCTTGCCCACCAGAGGGCGAACAAATCCTTGCCCGTTAGACTGTCTCTGGCCAGGGTCTCTGGGCACGGAGGGGTACCTACCTGCATCTTGCTGGTTCTTCTCTTACCAAAGCAAAGGTGAGAAAACTACCAGCTAAACTGTTTGGGGTTTGGTGGATGAAGAGGAAGAAGGGGAAAATGCTACCTATTGGGACTTGCACGGCCTCTAACTCATTGACACAAAGTCTGTTTTCATTGGTTTTCTAATTGTGGTAAGATACACGTAACATGAACTTTACCGTTTTAACTATTTTAAAGTGGCATTCATACTTTCACAGTGCACTGATCACTACTATCTAGTTTCAGACCTTTTCATCACCCCAGAAAGAATCCCATGACTATTAAGCAGTTGCTCCCTGTGCCCCCATCCCCACCTTCCAATCCCTAGAAACTACTAATCTGTTTTCTCTATATATAGATTTGACTATTCTGGGTATTTCATGTAAATGGTCTCTGATCTCTGTTGTGGCTCAGATGGTAAAGAATCTGCCTGCAATGCAGGACACCCTGGTTTGATCTCTGTATCAGAAAGATCTCTTGGAGAAGGGAATGGCAACCCACTTCAGTATTCTTGCCCGGAGAATTCCATGGACAGAGGAGCCTGGAGGGCTATAGTCCATGGGGTCACAAGGAATTGAACACGACTGACTGAAGAACACTTTCATTTTCATTCTGGGTATTTCATGTAAATGGCCTCATACAATATGGAGCTATTGTATCTGTTTCTTTACGTAGTGTAATGTTTTCAAGGTCCATCTAAGTTGTAGCATGTATGTGTCCTTCCTTTATTTTTATTGGCGACTGATATTCTAGTGTATGGATAAAGCACATCTTGCCTCTCCATCCGTTTGTGGATGGACTCTTGGGTTGTTTGTACCTGTTGGCTATTGCGAATAATGCTGCTGTGAACACTGGTATACACAAATCTGTTTGAGCCTCTGTTTTCAGTTCTTTTAGGTATATACGTAGAAGTGGAATTGCTGGGTCATATGGTAATTCTGTTTAAGTGAGTGGTTTTGGCTGCTCTGGGTCTTTGTTGCAGTGCACAGCTGTTCCTTGCTGCGCACAGGCTTTCTCTGGTTGAGGTGAGCAGGGGCTACTCTCTAGTTGTGGTGGGTGGGCTTCTCACTGTGGTGGCTTCTCTCTTTGCAGAGCACAGGCTCTAGGGTGCATGGGCTTCAGTAGTTGTGATGCATGTGTGGGCTTAGTTGCCCTGTGGAATTTTAGTTCACCAACAAGGATCAAATGCATATCCCCTGCCTTGGAAGGTAGGTTCTTTACCACCAGGCAAGTCCCCACTCCCATTCTTATCAGAAGTTGACAGTTCAGCTCTTAGCGTTCTCATGTCTGTCCTGAGAGTGCCCAGGAAGCACCGCTCCAGGCTGCTGCAGCCAAGTGGCCCCTGTTCCTGTTGTCCTCCATCTTCCTGCACTCCAACAGAAGGCTGTGTGGGGTTGTGCAAACCTGGTCTCAAACTCTTAACTCTAGCCCTTCCTTGCTGTGTGATCTTGAGCAAGTTATTCAAACTCTCAAAGCATTAGCTCCCTTCAGTGTCACCTCCCTCCTGGGTCAGCTCTGAGAGTGGGCTATGATGATGATGCAGGAAACGAACGTCTAGTGCCAGCAGTGTTCTGGATTGTGATCCAGACCCTAGGCCCCTTCAGGAACCCTCTTCTCCAGGGGCTGCCTCGCTGACCACTGGGGTCCTCTCACTGGCCTCTCTCAGGCTGGCAGGCTGTCTGAAACTGACAGACGTGGTCTTTTTTTTATTTTTCATAATTTTTTTTTTTTCAAAACAGAGGTCCTAGATGAGAGAACAAACAGCATGAGGGTGGAAACATGGAGCCTCGACAGGGACAAGTCTCCATCTTTTCTTTTTTTTTTAATATTTAGTTATTTGGCTGCACCCGGCCTTAGTTGCAGCATGTGGGATCTTGTTCCCTGACCAGGGATCAAATCTGGGCCCCCTGTGTTGGGAGCTGGGAGCATCAAGTCTTAGCCACTGAACCACTAGGGAAGTCACCTAGGGATAGACCTTAAATACAGGCATTATCTAGAAGACCAAAGGCAGCGATAATAGTTTTGGAGACAAGGGCTGTGTTCATGAGTGGGGAGAGAGAAAGGGAGAGACAGAGAGCTTTGGATATTGGAAGTCAGGGGTGGTAAAAGATTTCTTTGTAAGCAGCAGCAATTTCAGTACTTACACTTCAAAAGAAGGAAGGCAACAAGTGAGAAAAAGCAGAACAGAAGTGAGTGTGTTCAGTGGGAGGGGTGGGCCATGACTGGAGGTGAACAAGGGGAGCAGAGCAGGAGAGGTCCGGGCTCGTCACCCCTTCCCCTCCTGCCAGAAAAGGACCACCAAACAGAGGGATTTAGGCGGTGCCTCTCTAGTGGGGTCCCCAGACCACTAGCAGCAGCATCACCCTCACTGGGGAAGTTGCTAGAAATATCAAGTCTCAGACCCCACACCAGTTCAGTTCAGTTCAGTCCCTCAGTTGTGTCCAACTCTTTGCGACCCCACGGACTGCAGCACACCAGGCTTCCCTGTCCATCACCAACTCCCGGAACTTACTCAAACGCATGTCCATTAAGTCAGTGATGCCATCCAGCTATCTCATCCTCTGTCATCCCCTTCTCCTCCTGCCTTCAGTCTTTCCCAGTATCAAGGTCTTTTTAAAAGAGTTATTTCTTTGCATCATGTGGCCAAAGAATTGGAGTTTCAGCTTCAGCATCAGTCCTTCCAGTGAATATTCAGGACTGATTTCCTTTAGGATGTATTTCCTTTAGGATGTGAAGAGAAGCGCAAGGCAAAGGAGAAAAGGAAAGATATACCCATTTGAATGCAGAGTTCCAAAGAATAGCAAGGCTAGATAAGAAAGCCTTCCTCGACAATCAGTGGAAAGAAATAGATGAAAACAATAGAATGGGAAAGACTAGAGATGTCTTCAAGAAAACAAGAGATACCAAGGGAACATTTCATGCAAAGATGGGAACAATAAAGGACAGAAATGATATGGACCTAACAGAAGCAGAAGATATTAAGAAGAGGTGTCAAGAATACACAGAAGAACTATACAGAAAAGATCTTCATGACCCAGATAATCGTGATGGTGTGATCACTCACCTAGAGCCAGACCCCACCCCAGGGCCGCAGAATCAGAATCTCCTGGGGTGGGCCCAGTGCTGGGTTTTAACAAGCCCTCCAGGTGTTGAGCACTCCAATGTAAGAATCACTGGTGAGGCCTCCACAGAGAAGAGTTCCCTGATCCTTACTTTCTGAGAGAGACTGGTGAGAAATGAGAGGTGACAGGGCTGGCCTCCCTGTGTCCAGGGGGTTCACCTGGAGATGAGAATGTGAAACTGCTTCTAGGTGTAGCTCCACCCAGCTCTCCATCTTTGCGCAAACACTGGCTCACATGGGGTGCCCTGAACCCATTCCTTGAAAAATGTCTCACTGCACCTGGCCTCCTGCCGTGAATTTATTGGGCAGATCCCAGTCTTATCCCAGGATTCTTATCCCAGCCTTATCACTAAAGGCAGCCCAGCTCTGCAGTGGCTGAGGTCACACCCGGTAACTGATGAGCCATCCAGGGCCCTACACCTGACCCAGGGCTTAATTATCAATTAGTCTAAACTAGCAGCCTGCAGCACAAGGGGCAGTGCCTGAATGAGGGAGGGGTGGATGAAGCTGGAGGGAGAGATTCCCATTACTAACCAGATGTGTGCAGTTCTCACCTCCTGTCTCCAGGGTCTTACCTGCCTACGGAGGTGAGTTGCATGCTGTGAGGGACTGGTGAGTGCTCGTCTTGCTGGCAGGGTGAATCTCTGCTCTAGCATTTTGTGTTGAAGCTTGAGAAAGAGAGTTGCCTTTATTCCCAGTTCTGAGGGTGGAGCAGAGAAGGGAATTGGTGATGCTGACTCTTCCTTGGACACTTTAGAAAGCCTTGTCTTATTCTTAGGATGTAATCCTTCTCATCCATGAAATCCTGTCTAAATGGCTTCACTGCCTTTAAGCTTTACCCACACGTGGGCCTGGGCTCTTGCCCGTCTCTCTCTGCGCATCCCCATCCCCCTGGCTGGAAAGGTGTGTGCTCTGCCCTTCCACCACCCTCATGGCCAACCCAGACCTGGTGTCCCAGTTAAAGGAGACTGCTGCATGTCTTGGCAAGTTTGCTGAATTATTTAAACAAGTAATTAAGAATTGGGCTTCCCTGGTGGCTCAGTGGTGGGAAATCCGCCTGCCAGTGCAGGAGACCTGGGTTTGATCCCTGGGTGGGGAAGATCCCCTGAAGAAGGAAATGACAACCCACTCCAGTATTGTTGCCTGGAGAATCCCATGGACAGAGGAGCCAGGGGAGCTACAGTCCTTGGGGTCTTAGAGTTGGACACAACTTAGCAATTAAACAAAAGAAACAGTTAAGAATCATGAGAACCTCAGATTGCCAGTTGGGGGAAATGACAAAGAAAGGACCTGGTTGAGGAAAAAGGCTCATGGTCCAACAATTTTAATTTAGGTCTAAAGAGCCACAGGCATGCAAAATATATCCCAAGTTTTGCAGTGACATCCTCCTGCCATTCCTCTTTCCTACTTGTCAATTTCTATTCCTAAGGGCAGCACCCTTCCTAATTTGTTAAGTCTATACAAGCATATGCAAAGATAGGTTATAATTTCCATCCTTTTACACGAAAGCTGTGCATTATACACGTTGAATCCCCTCCTTCCCCATTAACTTCCCTTGGAATTTTCCACGTCCAGACATCAGCGTCCTTATTCTTCTTCACAGTTGTGTCATATTCCACTTTACGCATATTACTGTGACTTATTTTACCACTCCTTCTTACAGATTTTGGGTTCGTCCAGTCATTTATCGCAAGCAATGCTATAATGCTTCCATTTAGACATAGATTATTTAGCTTATATTTGAGGGTAACTTGAGGATAAATTCCTAAAAGTGGAACTGCTGGGGATTAGGTAACTACATCGAGACAGTGGTGGATAGTACCCTCCTTCCTCTGATGGGAAGGAAGGAAGGAGACAGTTGAGAGCCAGACACAGCAGGATTTGAAACTCTTCTCTGTGCTTTCTAGCTGATTGCCTACCCACTCAGAACCTCAGTGTTTAAAGCCTGTCACATGTGGCCCGCACAAGTGTGTGGATGAAATGGGACCAGCTATGTGAAGTATTTGATTCAGGGCCACAGGCACAGTGAAACCACCAAGTGTCAGGAGGAACTTCCCAAGGGCAGGCAACCTGGGTACCCCATGGTATCTGAGAGCTGAGGACCGAGCCTGGTTTTCAAGGCATTGGTTCCAACTGGAAGATCCCGTCTTCAGCCCTGCCTGTCATCTTGTCCCTACAGCTTCTGATCTGTCCTGTCAGCGGAATGCTGGGTCTCGCCTGGGACTTCTGGGGTTGGCTTTTGGGCAGCTTGAAGGAAGGCCTTTGGTTTGCCTTCAATCCTCAAAGCTCTGGTCCCTGGCACAGCCCTCAGAAAAACGCACTATCTGCCTTGTATTAAGTGTTTGCCACTGGCCTTGTATCATTCTGAGTATTCCACATGCAAGTTTGCATTCAGTTCTCAGAATTAACTCCTAGGATGGGAAAGATTAAATCCCCACCAGCCAACCTCTTCATCCTTCTGCAGCCTCGCTTGAGGCTTGTTGCATGACCAGAGTTCTTCCATGCTGTCCCCTCTAGGGGAGAGAGACCCCACGATGTGCGTATGGTTTCCTGTGGCCTCATGTTTCTTTTACCCGGTGGATGAACTGAACCCTCATTTGAAAACGCTATGCAGTGGTCAAGAATCTGCCTGCCAGTGCAGGAGACGCGGGTTCGATCCCTGGGTCAGGAAGATCCTCTGGAGTGGGAAATGGCGACCCACTCCAGTATTCTTGCCTGGAGAATCCCATGGACAGAGGAGCCTGGTGGGCTACAGTCCGTGGGGTTGCAAAGAGTTGGACTCTACTGAGCATGCAAGCACGATCATTGCTCAACAGTGTGTATGCACTTAATGCCACTGGCCTGATCTGTACGTTCAAATTAAAGGGTGAGTTTGATTTTAGAGGATAGAAGTGCAGTCTGTGTGTCTAGAAGGAAAAACAAAACACACACCTGGTACTATTATAACATCTCAAAGTGTCCAAGTGACGTTTCACTCTCAGCACCATCGCTGCCAACATTTAGTATCAAAAGTGAGTCTGTGACCAATGGCGAATCCTCTCCCTCAGAGGCGTGTTCTCACGGTCTTCTCAGTAGACCCCAAGGATCGCATCCACACGTCAGCATCTCTTCTCTCCTTTGCTGCAGGGGATCGGGACGAATTGGGGACTCAGGATCTGTGTGACAAACTCATTCATTTCTCAAGCCCTGGAACCAGGTGGCTCAGGCACTTCATTGACCGAAAACCATGAGTGAAGAGAAGGAAGAGGCCTCGTTCGGTGTGCTCCCGATTTATGATGAGCCTGAGAAGAGGGGGGACGTGCCAGAGAGCCCTGATGCTTCCTCCCAGCCGGAGCACCACGCACGGTCTCAGCTGGGCGAGGTGTGCGGTCCCCCAGAGCAGCCCCTGGGCTCCCTGAGGCAGCACGGCCCAGCTTATCAAGAGATGACCTGTGCGAGTCCCCAGCAGTGGGCCCCCCAGGCCCTGGTCGGATCTGAGCTGCCAGCCACTTGGCTCTCCAAGGCAGAATCTGAAGATGCAGCATGTGGTTTCAGGTAAGTCTCCCCTGAACCAGGCTGGCCTGGGGCGGTGAACTTGCTCTGGAGAGGGCGTCTCCACCCATCTCACTTCCCGTCCGTCTCCTCCCTCTTTCCTCCCTGTGTCACAGCCCCCCACCAGGAACGGAGTTTGGTAAGTCCTACCTGGGATGGTGTGAGCAGGCAGGGTGCAGCCGGCAGCTGGGCTTCAGAGTGGGGGTACCTTGGGGCGTGAGAGCAGCCTTCTCCCTGGGTCCTGTGATGCTGTTGCTGCCAGACCCTACCTCTCTGAGCGGGTGGCCGCTGGTCTCTCCCTGTAGGTCAGCCTTGTCCTTCGCCTGGTCCCGCTGAAGAAGTCTTGTCATTCCTCAGAGCAATTGTACGTGTCTTTTTTTTTTTTTCAACCTGGCATCTTTCCCTTCCTATTCCCCTCTCCTGCCCCAACAAGAAGTTAGTAGGAAGAGGGTGAGGGTGTGTGGTGTGTCTGTACCCTTACTCTCTCCCCCATAGGTGGTGGGTGCATGGAGCCCATGCTTCTTTGGACCTGGGCTCCCCTCCTTCTGTCACCAGTGTGTAGGGCCTCAGCTGTCAGGGTCGCATTTAGAGTGACATCCTCAGAGGGACTCTGAGCCAGGCTCTGCTGTCATCACTGAACTCAGAAGTGTCTAAGATATGGGCTGTTTGTCAGGGAGGCCACCTTGACCTGGTGCAGAAGGATGTCAGTGGTCTGGGGACCCCAGTTGAGGACACGGTCCTGCCTGAGGATCAGAGAGGAGCTGGTGGATTCAGGCTTAGGAACAGGCTGGCCCCTATTGATGAGAGCAGGTCAAGGCTGTGACCCTTTGGGGGCCACCCCAGCCTCCCGTTCCAGATGATGTGGTGGTTAGGCAGAGGGCCCCACATAAGTCCTGGAAGGTTGGCCGACTCCGCCATGGGAAGAAAGTCTATGCAGTGGCTGTTAGCGGCTCAACTCACCACGTGTACACGTGTGGCCACGGCTACATCAGAGTGTGGGATGAGAGTGCCCTGCATGCCTGGAACCAGGCGCCCCGGGCCCAGCTCAACTTCCAGGTGAGGGGTCCTCCAGAAGGCCGGGGGAGCTTGGGGATGACCTCTGTCCTGACACTGAGAGCCCATGCTTCCTAGAGACCATTTGAGAATGTTGGCCCTTCCAACAGGACCGTGACAGCTGTGTCTTCACCTGCAAGCTGTTCCCCGATGAGCGGAGCCTGATCACGGGGGGTCTGTCCCAGAGCCTGACACTTTGGGACTTGGCACCCACCCCCCGTGTCAGGGCACAGCTGGCCTCCACCGGCCCTGTGTGCTATTCCTTGGCTCTCTCTTCCAACGCCCAGATCTGCGTGGCTTGTTTCAAAGGATTTGTTGAAATTTGGGATTTGCAGAACCAAATCTTGATCAGGTATGACCCCAGGGGGTGAGGTGCAACGGTGAGGCTTTTGGGAAGCTTGGGCTGCTTGCCCTACCTCACTTCCTCCTCTGCAGTAGGACGAGGTGAGTCCGTGTGGAGGACACATATGGGCTGCGTATCTAAGGACTTCCTGGGCCCCAGACTTCTGGGGGTTCAACCGATGCGTGAACCTCTGAGTTGTTTTCCCACCAGGAAGCATGAAGTCCCCATATACGGATCCCAGTGTGTGGACATCACGGGCAATAAACTCTGGACAGGAGGTGAAGACACCAAACTATATTCCTGGGACCTGAGGAGCTACCAGAGGCTGCAGCAACAAGATTTACGGCATGAGGTGCCCGCATGGCTACCGCGGGTCTGAGTGCGGTCCCTGGGGCCCGGGAGCTGTGGGTGCCTGCAGAAGTGGGGTGGATGAATGATGGGCATGGCCTCTTTGAGTGCTGACCCCCAATGTCCTCCCTTGACAGATCCTCAGCATCACCCATGACCCCAGTGAGGAGTGGTTGTTAGTAGGCTTGAAAATGAGTGACATCGTAATCATGCACACAAACCGGAAGGAAAAGTTTAAGGCTGTCCTACAGAAATACGTCTACCATCACAATCTCAAGTTTGCCTCCTGTGGTGAGTGAGCAGGCCGGGGACACCTCTGGGTGCCCCGTCGCCTGACTAGCTGTCTGCTCATCTGGGGAGTCTGGGCCCGGCTTCCTTTCAGACTGTTTAGTTGTCCGCTCTTTGGCCCCAGAACTGGCCGGACCAAGGTCTCCGGCCATCTTCCCGTTGCCTTCGCCTCTGCTTCCTCCCGCCACCCGTTTTTCTCCCCTGCTGGCATGGCTAAGTTTTCTTCTTTCTTCTTCTTCTTGTCACTGATTTATTTGGCTGTACCAGGCCTTAGTTGCGCTAGGCAAGCTCTTAGTTGCAGCATGTGGGATCTGTCTAGTTCCTTGACCTGGGATTGAATCTGGGCCCCCTGCGTTGGGAGTGCGGAATCTTAGCCACTGGACCACCAGGGAAGTCTCTTTTCTCCCTTCTTCCTCTGCTCGTTCCCTCTGCTTCTCTGACTCTGTCTGTAATGGTAGCTTCCTACACGGAACCACAGCCCAAAGACACCAACCAAAGACAAGAGGAGCGAAGCCCCATGTGATTGGCCTGTTGTTCAGTGACTCTCCCCCTGGGAATCTGTGTGTGGCAGGCTGAAGATGGAATGGTTTGGGTCATGTCTCTGAGTTTTATAGATGGGGGAAGCTGAGGCAGAGAACGAGTGGTTCCTTCCCTGGTCTCGTTGGGAGCAGAGCTGGGGCTGGAAGGCAGGCGTGGTCTCTGCCCCCTCCATCTGTCTTTTCTCTGCCAGGGAGCTATTTTGTGGCCACAATGAATGAGACGATCCGCTGCATAGCTGCACCTTCTCTGCATAGATTGTTTCAGGTACTGGGTGGAGGGGTGTACAAACCCAGGCACTTGGAGCTCACAAAGCCCAGACCCCAGATGGTGGGGCCCCAGAGATAGTGCTGGAGAGTACCTCTGAGATGGCACCCAGGGCCATTGAGTACATCAAGGGGGATGAGGGCTCAAGGCCCTGGGAACTCCTGGGCTCCACCTTGAGCCCCGAACCTAGCCTGGCCTCTGGACCAAGCCTCAGGTCTACATGGAGCCTTGAAAAGAGCCCTGTATGACGCCTGAAACACCCCGCATGTTGTTCCTCCGTGGCCTCTCTTTCCCTCCAGGTAGAGGAGTCCGCACACATCCTGTGTTGTGACGTATCTTCTGACAACCAGTATGTGGTCACAGGCTCCAAGAATAGTGCCACGGTTTACCAGCTCTTGTACTGAAGGTCCCGCTGGTCAAGACCCAGTGAAGGCCAGCATGCTGGGAGGGTGACCGTGGGGCGCTGGGCCACTCTGACTCCTGCCACTCCCCCTCCTTCTCCTCATGTGTTGGTTATCTGTCCATTCCCCTCTTGCCCAGCACATTCCTAGCCTGCCCTCCAGGTTTTTATTATACAGCTTAAGGATTTTTCCTTTGTTATTTTTCTACCACTGATTTCTGGACTTTGTAATTAATAAAATAGAAAAGCAAAAACCAAAGTGGCTTGGGTGTGTGGTCAGTTGTTTAAACAACAAACTCATCATGATGGATTGCTTATACCCCCTTTCAGCAAATTCCTGAGTGGGTAAAACATTTTAGACCATACTTAGTTTTGTTTATAACTCTTTTTAGGGGTATCAGGGAATTCTTGGACTCTTAAGAAAGCTCAGGAAGCAACGTATGTCCATGTACAAACTTTCAGTTTGTATCCGGATGCTGGTAGACCAACAAAACTCAACTCTTGATGCAGGTTAAAACTCCAGGAGCTGATCTAACCATAGCCAAAGTCTTGATTCTCAATCTGGCATCTGGTGCCAGTCAGAAGGTGCCTGTCTGTTTCAGGGCATCTTCTTATGTTGGTGGATGTGATATTTTGGGTGGTCTTCACCAAACTGAAAAAGACCCAGCTCCCTGAATCAAGCCATATAGGCCTGCTTTACTCCAGCCTCTGCTTGGAGTTGACATGGCTGAGAGAGCTGCTGCTGCTAAGTCGCTTCAGTCGTGTCCAACTCTGTGCGACCCCATAGATGGGAGCCCACCAGGCTCCCCTGTCCCTGGGATTCTCCAGGCAAGAACACTGGAGTGGGTTGCCATTTCCTTCTCCAATGCATGAAAGTAAAAAGTGAAAGTGAAGTTGCTTAGTCGTGTCTGACTCTTTAGTGACCCCATGGACTGCAGCCCACCAGGCTCCTCCGTCCATGGGATTTTCCAGGCAAGAGTACTAGAGTGGGGTGCCATTGCCTTCTCTGGGCTGAGACAGGTAGTAGCCTACTAAAGTTTGTAGGTTGAAATTCACCTGGAAGAGGCACGAAGCCTGGGACAATTGTACCATCCTTTGCATTGAGATACTGTCCAGTACTGGTTCGTGCTGACAGATTACGAGTGAAGAATGTGGCTCCTTTCTGGGCCAAGACCTAAGGAGTAGGGGGATGTCCCCTCCAGGCTCTCTGTCTCCTTCTACCAGCTCCAGGCAAGTGATGTGAAAGTCCAAGGGGATTACAAAACAATGAGATGAAAGCATCCTGTGTCCCCAAATCAAACATGGAGAAGAGCTTCCCCCTTTGGAATATTTCAGGGGAGAAAAATAAACTTGTATTTGAATTGTTATACATGTTATGAATTTGTCACTATAACTCTGAAAATAACAAACTTCTACTTAAAGGGCCAGATAGTAAATATTTTAGGCCTTTTTGCAATTGCTCAGCTCTGTTGTAGCATTCACATATGTGAATGTGACTGTGTGCCAATAAAACTTTGTTTTTAAAAATAAGCAGTGGGTCACATTTGGTCTGCTGGCTGTAGTTTGCTGACTCCTGCTATAGCCATTGTGCCTCTCAATAATATATTTATTTAGCTTCCATGGAAAAGTATACAGAGTAGGGTCCAACAGTAGTCCTGTCCTGGGCTGTAGTAACAATTAGACTCCAAGTGTCTATATATTTTTTACACAGTATTTTTAAAAGGTAGGGAATTCTAAAGATCAAATTCACAAGGTGGGTAATTTCTAGAGACTAAAGTAGAGAAACTGGATCATAAAAGGATAAAAAGGACAGATTCAACTCTATATGCATTGTTTATTTCTTCAAGGTCAGTTCAGTTCAGCTCAGTTCAGTTGTTCAGTCGTGTCTGACTCTGTGACCCCATGAATTGCAGCACGCCAGGCCTCCCTGTCCATCACCAACTCACATCCATTGAGTCGGTGATGCCATCCAGCCATCTCATCCTTTGTCATCCCCTTCTCCTCCTGCCCCCAATCCCTCCCAGCATCAGAGTCTTTTCCAGTGAGTCAGCTCTTCGCATGAGGTGGCCAAAGTACTGGAGTTTCAGCTTTAGCATCATTCCTTCCAAAGAACACCCAGGACTGATCTCCTTTAGAATGGACTGGTTGGATCTCCTTGCAGTCCAAGGGACTTTCAAGAGTCTTCTCCAACACCACAGTTCAAAAGCATCAATTCTTCGGCGCTCAGCTTTCTTCACAGTCCAACTCTCGATGGACCTTTGTTGGCAAAGTAATGTCTCTGCTTTTGAATATGCTATCTAGGTTGGTCATAACTTTCCTTCCAAGGAGTAAGTGTCTTAATTTCATGGCTGCAATCACCATCTGCAGTGATTTTGGAGCCCAAAAACATAAAGTCTGACACTGTTTCCACTGTTTCCCCATCTATTTGCCATGAAATGATGGGACCGGATGCCATGATCTTGGTTTTCTGAAGGCTGAGCTTTAAGCCAACTTTTTCACTCTCCTCTTTCACTTTCATCAAGAGGCTTTTTAGTTCCTCTTCACCTTCTGCCATAAGGGTAATGTTTGTCAAAAAGGAGTTGGCTTCAAGAAAAACCATTAACAAAGTGAAGACAGCCTACAAAAGGGGTAAAAACCTTTGCGAAGATATTTCTGGTATGGGATTTAGATCCAAAATGTGTAAAGAATTCTTAAAACTCAACAACAAAAGAAAAAACGATTTTAAAAAGGGCAGAAGATTTGAATAGCTGTTTTTATAAAGAAGGTACACAGATGGCAATAAGCAAAGGAATAAGTTCAATGTTATCACAGAAACACACACCAAACCCACAGTGCAAAGGAAAGTTGCAAGAACAGGATGGCTAGAATAAAGAGGACAGACAGTAACAAATTTGCTGGAGTTATGGAGAAACTGGAACCCCCATAACTTGCTGGTGGGATTGTATTAATAGAACTCATTGCAGCCACTTTGAAAAACAGTTTGGTAGCTTTTTAAAATGCTAAAGGTAGAGTTATATGACTCAGCAATTCAACTAGATGTATACCCAAGAAAACAAAAAAAAAAAAAGATAAAATAAGAGAACTGTACTTTTTATTCTTTCGTGGAAAGAAGGTAAAGTCCAAGTTAAGAGGAGTCACGATAAGTCAAAGAGTAGTGTAATTTCAAGGCTAGTTACTAAAAGAATACTAAAGGGTACAGCTTCCAAGTTAATAGAGGAAAACTACTGGCATAATAGAGTATAATAATATAATAATAAGTTTTATTATATTTATAATTTATTATTAACTCAGTATATTGTTTAATTTGATGCTAATCTAAATAAATTTATGTAATAGTGACAAACAGAAGATGTGACTAAATACTGAGCCATAAAGTTCAGAGTATTTAATTTTTACAGAATATATTCTAAGACCATAATGCAATTAAGATAGAAATAAACAATAAAAAGGAAACTAGAAATTTCCTGGTTTTGGAAATTAAGAAATATATGTCTAAATAATTAGTAGAGGCTAAATCACAACGAAACTGGAAGCTATTGTCAACTGAATAATCAAAAATTGAAGGATTCAAAAAAAATCTAAAAAGAATGGAAGATTTAGCTAAAGATAGTTTGGCCATTCCTAGGTCATCAATGCCAGGCTTCACCTTGCCTTCCAGGGCCACGTAGGAGACTTGCACTGACAGCCAGGTCTTCCCAGAAACTGAAAACTGGGTCTGGACCGGAGAAAGGTTACAGTCTCCGGAGACAGCAGAAAAAGAATGTGCAGACGCGGCCTGGATCCGAGTGGAGGAAGGTGGTCGTGTTCTAGCTGCTAAGTGGTGCCTTTTTGCAGTCCCATGGACTGGGGCCAGTTAGGCTCCTCTGTTCATGGGATTCTCCAGGCAGGAACAGTGAAGTGGGTTGCCATTTCCTTCTCCAAGGGATCTTTCCCACCCAGGGATTGGACCCGAGTCTCCTGCGTTCCAGGCGGATTATTTACCGCTGAGCCATTAGGGGAGCACACAGAGGAAGTTGGAGGAAAGGAAGTCAGAAATGGTTTAGGAAAATTTTTCACAGATGTTGCGAGACGAATTTAATCACTCAGCAGCGCTGTATCCATTTCCCCGCAGGAAGATGGGACATTGATCGACCCGCGTGGCTGTGGCTTGTGGTTGAATGGGCTCTCTGTGGACCTAAGCATTTACTTCTGTTCTCTGGCAGCACTTGGGGATCCCTCTACCTGCTAAGTCCGCGGGACCTCTGTAAACGCCACCCTGGAAAGCAGATTATTTTCTGTGAATGGCAGTAAAAGACTATGCCCTCTCTGAGGCTCGAACTCAGGACCTTCAGATTATGAGACTGACGCGCTGCCCACTGCGCTAAGAAGGCTGACAGACAGGGGATCTTCTTTCTCGCTAAAGGGAAAGTGCCTGCAGCCGCTTCCTTTGGCCTAACCGCCTCGCAAGAGTCGGTGTTTGCCGGCAGAGCGCCGGTGGGTCCCGGGACAGCTGGGGAAGGACGGCTCCTCTCTTCTTCCGGGACTGGAACCGTCTTGCGGCGGGAGGGAGTCCCGCGCCAGCCTGGAGCTCAGGGGGTCGAGAGAGGAGGTGGGCTCGTGCAGCCGCGCTCGCCGTGGGTGGAAGGGCGCGCGCGGCCAGTGGGGTTCTGGGGAGCGAGCAGGAATAGGCGCGGCAGAACACGCGAGGGTCCCGCGCGGGCACAGGCTCCAAGCGAAACCGGAGAGCACGCGCCTGGCTTTGGCGGGAGGACGCGCGGCAGGGATGCGCAGAGCAGGGAGGAGGCGGCGCGAGCGGCGGGCGGCGCTGCGGGCGTCCGCCCAGACGGCCACTGTCGCCGGAGCGCTCGGGGCGTGAGCTCGGGCTTGTGTTGCTGACAAACGGCGGGTGTCCGGCTGGACGAAGGCTGGAGGGGGCGACACCCGCTGCAGATGGGCATGGGGGGCGACCCTGAAGGGTGGGAAGGGACCTGGGGCGAGGGCAGGCGGGCGGGAGGAAGAGAGAGGGGTTCGGAAGAATTGGGGGCATGAACTCTCCAGGCCCTGAGCCAGCCTTAGGAGTGGGGATGAATTAGGAGAGGGGAGAGAAGATTCCAGAAGACTCTTGGATGAGAATTCAGTTGGAAAGACGGAGGGAGAAACCATGATTGCCTTGGACTTGCCATCTTACTCGTTTATTCAACCTTGTGGTTCTGCTTTCTCCTTCAAATCATTTTGTGTCTTTATTACATATAGAGCATTGCATTTCGGAGAGCAGAAGAGCAGCAGCGTTCCCTCTGCTGCTACTGCTGCTAAGTCACTTCAGTCGTGTCCGACTCTGTGTGACCCCATAGACGGCAGCCCACTAGACTCCCCAGTCCCTGGGATTCTCCAGGCAAGAACGCTGGAGTGGGTTGCCATTTCCTTCTCCAATGCATGAAAGTGAAAAGTGAAAGTGAAGTCGCTCAGTCGTGTCCAACCCTCAGCGACCCCATGGACTGCAGCCTTCCAGGCTCCTCCGTCCATCGGATTTTCCAGGCAGGATTACTAGAGTGGGGTGCCATTGCCTTCTCCGAGCGTTCCCTCTCAGTTCAGTTCAGTCGCTCAGTCGTGTCCGACTCTTTGCGACCCCATGAATCGCAGCACGCCAGGCCTCCCTGTCCATCACCAACTCCCGGAGTTCACTCAGATTCACGTCCATCGAGTCAGTGATGCCGTCCAGCCATCTCATCCTCTGTCGTCCCCTTCTCCTCCTTCCCTCAATCCCTCCCAGCATCAGAGTTTAGGCAGGGTTTAAAATCTTATTGTTACAAGAATGCAGGGTGGATGGATGAATGAGTGGATGGGCAGAACATATAACATAGAACATATTTCTGCTGCCGATGCCCAGAAGGCATGACTACCGAGAAATCACTACCCCATCCCGTTTATCCAACGATTATTACAAGGTACGAGTACTACCTTGGGCTGGGCGGCTTATTCTTTCTCTCAGCCCCTGTGGCATTATTCTTTTCACCAGGGAACAGTGTATTTTCA